>NW_008751650.1:683003-1184493 GCF_000230625.1 Exophiala dermatitidis NIH/UT8656 | reverse complement strand
TGCAGGCGTTGCAGGCGTTGCAGGCGTTGCAGGCGTTGCAGGCGTTGCAGGCGTTGCAGGCGTTGCAGGCGTTGCAGGCGTGTACTGTAGGCGCTGTAGGTGTGCAATAATAGGCATGGGGTTAATAATATAGGCAGTATTAGTCTTACGTACTTTACGGCGCTATAAACATTGTGTGAAAACAGTTAGCGTATCTTCACAATTACTACTTAAAGTAGTTTAGCGTGTCTGCGAAATAAGCACGTATGGGTGCGAAATACACAATGCCAGCCTTCGGTGGGTATGTTTTTACGATCTTTAGGCGGCACTTGTTGTACTTACTTGCTCCCAACGTGCCAGTGACGCTTTGCGGTCCATGGCTTACCAGGTAAGTAGTCGGTACTGCGTGCTGGAGTTGTAGCACTGAGATACCTTACAGTACAACGTAGATATACCGCACCCTGACGCCCTCAACCGGCCCCCGTGCAATCCACCCACTGCATCCACTGGCATCGACTCTCCGGCTCTCCAGTCTTGTTTCCACCACATCAATCACGCCATCTCCCCACCCGATTGGATCAACGTCCAACGCTCACTTCTTATTGCTTAGCAGTACCGGGAACGTGATAGTGATGGCACGGCCTGCCAGTGAGGGAAACCCAAGAACACTGGCAACGAACGCTGTTCTCGAGGACGGGATCGGAGGTGGCCCTCTGCCCAATCCCATGTGGTTCGGCGAGGGGTCGGAAGAGCGAGCGAGCGAGCGATGGCGACACTTTTTTGCTTCTTGACGAGACTTTAAATATAATATACTATCCATCACTACTAGCGTTTTCTTTTCTTTCTCCTCTCTGTTCTTCAACTTGACTCGCATTGACTCGACTCGTTGTATCTTCGTATCAAAACCCGAGGGACGGTTGATTCGTTCAACACAACACCAAAGGCGGGGTACAGTACTGTACCGACGAACAATCCACCAACAACATCCAACAACCTACTTGAGCCCAAAACAACGAGGTTGAAACTTGTGTATTGATTGCCAGTCACTGGTGTATACTCGTCGTTTGATCTCGATCTTCGATCTTTGATCATCACTGCTGCTCCAAAATGGCTCCCACGGCCGTAGTAGACACCACCGCTCCGGCAGTCGACACCCCTACCACCAAAGCCACAACCTCGAACGGTACTGGCGATGTCGACCTGTCCATCTTCCCCGACGGATTCAAGACATCAGGCCAACACCCACCGCTCTACGACCAACTCTACCCATACAGCGCGTTCCCAAAGAAAATCACCGGCCCAACAGTATGGGCCGCAACAGACTACATCAACCACCCGGAGCAATGGACACACGTATTCTCCGAAGACGAGATCCGCGAACTCTCCGAGGCAGCCGATAAATTCATCGCAGAGGGCCTCCCATTGACAGGAATCAACCCCCAGAACTTCCCCCTCCCAAACATGGCGGCGTCCCTGAAAGCGATGCGCAACGAACTTCTCAACGGCAAAGGATTTATTCTGTATAAAGGGTTCCCCGTGAACGAATGGGGCAACCACAAGTCCGCAGTCGCATACATGGGCCTTGGTACATACATCGGATACCCCGTCAGCCAGAACGGCAAGGGCCACATTTTAGGCCATGTCAAAGATCTGGGCGAGGACAGCACACAGATCGACAAGGTGCGCATCTACCGCACTAATGCGCGACAATTCTTCCACGCCGACGACGCCGACGTTGTTGGTCTGTTGTGCATCTCTCGTGCCGCGGAAGGTGGCGAGTCCGACGTCGCTTGCGTCCATGATGTATGGAACATTCTGCAAGAAGAATACCCGGACGTCGCGGAGTTGTTGACCCAGCCAGTCTGGTACTTTGACCGCAAGGGTGAGGTCTCAAAGGGCGAGGAACCGTATATTCGCACGTCTGTGTTTTATCTCGAGACACCCGATCCAGAAGACCCAACCAATATCGAAAAGCAGCGCGTCTATTGCAAGTGGGATCCGTACTATGTGAGATCTCTCACTCGATTCTCGGACAAGGGCATCATCCCGCCTCTGTCAAAGGAGCAGGTCCATGCCCTTGAGACACTCGAGGCCGTTTGTAACCGTGTCAAGTTGCATATGATTCTCGAGGTTGGCGATATCCAATTCGTGTCGAATTCGCATATCTTGCATGCTAGGACTGCTTATAAGGATTATGCTCCCCATACTGGAATGCCGAGGAGACATCTGATGCGGCTGTGGTTGAGTACACCCGTCAGTGAGGGTGGTTGGAGATTGCCGTTCCATGATAGCAATGAGAGGAAGAGGGGCGGTATCCAGGTCGATGATACCCCGCCTGTTGCTAGGTTGGATGCCGACTGAACATGAACAATTTGATGGCTGGCTCAGGTCGGTGGAACACAACATCAGTCGGTTGAGTGTTGGCTGAAGACTGTTTAAACAATGGTGAATTTGAATTTGAATGCAGTGTCGGACCACCACTCATAGATAGATAGGGGACTGGAGTGTAATTGGCGAGGCAATGTTGACTTTTTGTTGTACACTGGAAGCACAATGCGTGGCGAACTCGCCTCAATGGTTGCTTGACCTGATGGCATATCCGTGAATGATGCGTATGCGACTCGTAGGAGCAAAGGAACCCTTTCGTGTGCCAGACTGACACGCCCATATCCTGGCCAACTGCTCCTTGAGACAGGTTCTAGGATGAACCTTGAGGTGACACTGACAAGACCTTTCCCATCAATCCATAAATTTACATACCGGCAGTCGATAGCTGGTGACATTCCAATATTTCCTTCGCACTCCATCCCATTCCTGTTCCAGATCGGGAAGCGGGACGTCTTGCCATTCCACATCAAACCCGGATTCAAGCAGGTCCATTTCGACAACCTTCTGGTACACGTCATAACTGATCTGTCGATCGGCGCCCATGCCGTTGAAAAACGACCAGCGACCATGTTGGTTCAAAAGACCAATGACCTGCTCTTGGAAGAAATCCCGGAAATCCGAATACGACTCGGCAAAAGTGTCGAAGTAGATGGCGTCAAACGTCTCCCCTTCGGCGACTAGCTGTGGAAGAACATCCTGCCATTTCCCGCTATGCACCACGACATTCGGCTTATCCATCCAGCCTTTGCTCTTCATCTCCTCGAGAACAGACGGGTGCGCTTCGACAATGTGGTGGTTTGCCGGTTGGTTGGCATGGTTCTGGATGTATGAATCGATGATGCCCATGCCAAAGCCAATGTTGAGAATGTTCATTCCCGGCTCCGACAAGAGAGCATCCGCCGATTGTTTCATAATGCCGCTTTCCCATGCCATCATCACTCCATTATGTTGCTCATCCAGCAACTTGTTGTTGCTGAGTGCCAAAGTGGATGAGAGGTAAGCGGAGCTGGTGACGTCCTGCGTTGTGTCAGGTACATCATGCTTGTCGTCGTCCTGTTGATGACCGTCTGTGGCATCTTGCTCCTCTCCGGATGGCCTGCCAGCATTATCATCGTCGTCTGCCTTGTCAGCCTCGGCTTCCTCATCATCCCCCAATCTTTCATACTCTTCAAGCCTGCTGAGTAACATTTCGGCACGCACGCCAGCATCAACCATCATTTGATATAGATCGTCGAGGCCCAATCGATGAGCAATGCAGCCGGGGGTCTCATCATTGTTGTCCAGCTGGTTCCAGATTGCACCGTTTTCCAACAGAAATCGTACGGTTTCAGCGGCGGCAACCTCGACATCAGCAGGTTCTTGTCCGCTATCAACCCCATTGGTCGTAGGTCTGCATGAGGCAATGGCAGCACGGAGAGGCGATTGCCCTGTTTGCAAATCCTGCACGTCCACAGCCTTGCAGTCTGGAAAAGAATACTTGCTAATGCACGCTTCTAGGGCTTTGATGTCGTGTGCTGCGGCGGCCTGGATAATCTCTCTTATTTGTTCTTCGAAGGACTGTCCATCAGGAGCAGTCACCTCCTGTGTAGACATCACAGCGATCAATAGAGCCGCAAGGACTCCCAGCGATGGTATTTTGTATTGACTTTGAAATACAATGTTGTAGTGGTAAAAGTTGTCAGAAGTTCTGAACGGAACGGGAAAAAGAAAACCCGAACCGGGCCAAGACTAAACTCCAGGTCCCGCTCCAACTTGAAGCACTCAACGACACCTTCGTTCAGCCCCAGTCTGTATTGCTTTTGTCTCAGTCAATGGACTTCAACTTCTGGACGGCTATTCATGTGAGACGCTGTCTGAATCTTGGGAATCACTGGCTTTCCTTTGAGATGTAAAACCACGTTCCTGGCAATTCTTTCTTTTAGGTCCAGAAGGCACCGTTGCCTCAAGGCCAGCAACCTTCGCTCGTTGTCTATCTTCTGGCCTCCACTACCCTGACAAACAGTCCACAGGCATTTCAGGCTAAGGACAGGACTGTTCTTGCTTTATATGGAAACATGCAGCCACCTGTATGCAACTCATGTTTGTTCATTATATCGGGCCGTGATGCAGCGTTCTTGGATGTGGTAGGGTGTTGTCAGCCTCAAGACCACTGTTATCGACAGGCTTCGATCAAACATTGCAACGCAAGTGCTGTCAGAGCCAGCTAAGACTTGCTTTTCGTGCATCGCTGGTGCTCAGCGCTCAGCGCCATCCCAGCGAGCATATTCATATCCATATTCAAAGCAAGCAAGCCCGCCTTGAAAGCCATTCTTCTTCTCGCCCAAACCACTGTGTGAGACGTCAGCTCCCAGATTATTTTAGCCAATCTCTGCAGATCAAACCGGAAGAAAGCTCAATTGAACAAAAGCAATGGGCAAGCTGAAGGAGAAAAGCTTGAGATCACCACCTGCCAGTAACCACTTCCGGGAGATCATTTCTGAGGCTTCCTCCACCACTGGCTCTGTTGCTTCGTCAAAGGCTGCAGATGGCCACAACGTCGAGGGGTGGGCAGAAGAGGACATTCGAATATATAATGAACTGCTCAGTGAGCGGGCAAAGCTGGAGAAGGAGAAACATGAGCTGGAGCAGAAATCTTCCAAGCACCAGGCTCAAAGGGCCCTACTCGATGAGAACTCTACCGCTCTGGATAGCTTGTTCAGGGCACAGTTCGGTGGCGAATTCAAGTTCACAGGGGACAGCTCATGTTGCCTGGATGCGCGCGGTGGTAATGCATGTGCAAAGGATCACATGGCCAAGGGCCTTCCCTGCGGGCATGAGATATGTACTCGGGCAAAGACCAAGGGTGTCTCATGGATGGAAATGGACACGATCAAGTACTACCATGCAAGGATCATGTCTGAAAAGTCTCCAAGAATGCAGGACGCTTTGCGCAAACAAAGAGACGTTGAACTTGTCCGCGTCAAGAAGGAAGACGAAGAGGAGATTGCCTGGAGGGCACGAAAGGCTGCGATGACAGACAAAGCCTTAGGCAACGGCTTTGACCGACCAGACAAGGAAGTGAGGCAGTATGAGAGTGCTAGTGATGTGGTTCCTGCGGCCTTAGACATGATTGCTCCCAGAGAAGTCTTGCTTGACCCCAAGAACAGTGCCATCCTGGAGGCTGCTAAGGAGAATGAACATGTTGTCCGCCAGATCCGGGCCAGGCTGGACAGGATCCGACAGGATGTAAATGCAGGCAAAGTCTCGTCCGCCGACGCTCGTGTGTCACTGGACCAGGCCAACCGTGAGATGGCGGAAGCAGAGAGAAAGAACGACGCCTTCCGGAAACTAATACTGGACGCCGAGCCTGCCCTCTCACAAGTTCTTCCTGCTGACTCTGCTACCTTGTCAAATGCCCTCCACACCAGCCTGACCTCTTCCACTGCTTCTGACGCTTTCACTACCACCCTCGGGATGATGAGTTGCTTCCTGAACACCTGTGACCCTCGAGACGTTCAAGCAGCCATTGGAGAACTACGCCAGGCCCTCGAGGTCAACGGACCGTTGAGTACCGTGCTCCAAGAGTCCCTCAAAACCCTGCAAGACATCCTGTCGCGATCAAAGGCCGAAGACACCCCAGACGACGCCGCCGCCGACGAGGAGGCGCGAGCCTGGCGCAAATTTTTGGACACCATGCTGAACGTTAAACAGAAACTCAAAGGCTCTGGCGCTGCATCCTCTGTCGCTGCCTTCCTCGAAATGCCCACCACCGAAGAAACCATCAAGACCAAGCATGAATGTACCAAGGTAGAGGAGGCGGCGAGGAAAGACATGGAGAAGATCATGGAGAAGATGTCGGGTGACACGGTCGAAAACATCACCGCAGCTTTGAGGAAAGTTAAATCCAAGGCCGTACTCAAATCGCCCATACCGCCTTTTTCCGAAATGGCTCTCGAGAACACGATCACGGATCTCTTGCATCTTCGCACCGCCAAAGCGCTGGTCGCCGAGGCAGCTTCCGACGATGCCAGCGACTCCTTGATCTCGGGAAAGTTGACTTCTGTGGTGATGAACATGGCTAGAAAGGATCCGGAAAGATTTCAAGCCACGATGGATACTGTCAAGCTTGCCATCAATAAGTCTCTTGAGACCCAAAAGAAGACGGCTCCGCCCCTGCTGTCCCAAGCTATTGCAAAAGTTGAGGGATCAATTCCGAAATTTGTCGCAGCGCACAGAAAGAAATTGGCCCAGAAGGCTGGTGCCACCGACCCGATAAATCCGCCTGGCGAGCGCAGCTCATCTCTGGTCACTTTGCAACCACTGACTGAGGTGGATAAAGACAAAACGCTTCCCCTGGCGTTCGGGGAATACCTTCTTAGTGACCGTATCCTCGATAAAGAGTCTTGGAAGGCATTCCGGGATTTCTTCGACACCGACCCTCCCCCGAGCAATGATCAGGCCAGGAAACGAGTCATGGCTCACTATGGCAAGCATTGGCCGGAAGGTATATGGGAAATCTTCCGCGTGGTTATCGATCATCATCCAAGGCACACTTTCCGCTTTGAACCATGGAAGGCTAAGAAGGAACTGTACCGCAACAACATGTCCTTTTTCGCCATTGTGGGCCCCCAGGCCGTTCCAAAGTCAATCATGCAATTCCAGAAACGTGGCGTCTGTCCAGCGATGACGGCCGTTGCTGTGGCTCAAGGCTTCACGTACCACATAAGAACGGACCCTAGTGCACTGGAGGACCAGGGACCTCGTCCACTGGAGTACTTTTCGCAGGTGTTCCACAGCATTTACGCCTTCTGCGACCCGGTTGAGAGTCCAGACTGGTTTGGAGCATTCGACAATATAGGCAATGCCATGATAGACCTCTTGGACTATCTCGTCAGCCAGGCCCGTGGGATTGATCCGAGAGCTGCAGAAGTACTGGCCACTGATGTCGTCGTGATGGTAGCCACATTCGTACTGACCGCAGAGAGTCGAGCCATTGCCGTCAACAACGTGCATGCCATTCATGCTTTTATCCTCGAGAACCTGATCGATGGCCAGGATGGCCTTGACGAGCTGCAACGCATTCTCTTCTATTTCCTTTGTATGTGCAAAGACTCCCGCTACAGATGCTCCCCGAATCACCCGTGCACAACACATGTTGTGGATTTCGTAGCGGAACAGGTCGAAGCATACGAGCCTATACCGGATGAAAACCCGTGGGGCGACGTTGTGGCGTCGGTAACCGAAAACGTACCACCGCCGACGAAGCAAGATGTAGAACCGCAATCGATGGAGTTTCAGAAATACCACGGCCATAACGGTGAGCCTGTGCCAGACTATCTTGCGCCGCTTTTGAGGCAGTTCTTGAAGCTGCCGCCCGGTTCTCACCCGTGGGCAGAGCCAATGCTCTCCGTCGGAACCTACCACGAGTGTGTCCGCAAATTGGACAGAGCCATATTCCATGGACCTCACAGGTTGTGCATGCAACTGGGAAAGGATTGTAACTGTACCAAACACGACAAGGAACTGTTCTCCTTCTTGCAAACCCGCAGGACTACCATTGCGACCGGCCTTGATGAGGTGAGGGCATGCATCAGAAGGGGACAAGACGTACCTGGGGATGTATGGACGCCACTGGACGAAGCGGCCAAAGAGGTTGTCAACCGCATTGAACACTACGAGAATGACGGTGAGGCCGATAGCGATAGCGGCGAAACAGGTGCGCAGGCGAAGTCTCGATTCACCGAGCTTCTCGAACATATTCCTGCATCCCGCGACGCACAACGCGCCAAATTCAAACATGTCCCAGTCAACGTACCGAACATTCAGAACCACGCTTCTAGCAGTCCATCAGCACGTGCAAATCCGGGAGACTATTCTTCAGAAGCCGCCGCCTCTTCATCTCGCCAAACTGCTCGAAAGCCCTCCGCAGGCACCAAACCGTGGACCTCGGAATTGACCAAGGCTACCGCAACCAGCTCTCGCACAACCACCATTCTCTCTCGCTCTGCAGGGCCATCAACCACAATGGAAGCGCCTCCAATGACAAAGAAGGAGCTTCGAATCATGACGCAACTTAAGAAATTGGACGATGGTATTAGGAGAATGAACTCCAAGTTCGACGAGATTGAAGGACAATCGGCAAGAGAAGCGCTCCAGGGAATCAACTTGCGATTCCGCGAAATGGCACGCGGTCACATCGACGCGGCCTACATCATGGCAGATGGCAACGATTACTCTGGCCTGCGCGCCTGGCTGGACTACAACTATGGCCGGAACCCTGCTGGCCACACCGTCAGCGACAGAGACAGCGACGATGACGGTGACGATGAAGATAATGATGGAGAAGAAGATGCCACCACCTCAGAGGAGACTATCACAAAGAACATCGGTTCTGCAGAGGCACAAGGTCAGTCCGAAGGTTCAGGCTCAGCCATCACTCAAGCGTGGGGCAGCACATTGGCATCGGCACCAAAGGACGCCGCCACCGCCACGCATGGAGAAGGGGCTGGAGCTGGACCGTCCTCGATGCCACCACAAAAGAAGACCGGAGGTCGAGGCAAGGGCAAGCGGGGATCGAAGCGCAAGCACTAAAAGAGCTCAGCTAGCGTTATTGACGCCTCACCAAGGCCAGGCTTCATGCAGTGGGCGCAGGCTACGGCTCAGTACCGATACCACTTGTCAAGCGGGCGGGACCGGATACTGCCTTGCTTTTTTTTCTTTTCGGAAATGTTCAGATTATGGGAAACAAAAGGCGTTAGGTTTGCGGTCTCAGGGAGAAGGGGTGTGTATTCAGATTACACAACGGAGTTTAGCTCGTTTACGGAAAATGGCGTTCAGAATGGCGAGTGACAGCAGCATCGGAGAGGAAATGAAACCTCGGATTCACTCGACATCCACGCAGAGTCGGATGGATGGATATGAGATTTTCCGTTGAGTCCGGCTGGCATGCATGGGTTTTCTTTCGACATGGGGTTTACTGTACTGTGTACAATAGTCTAGGTCTTGCGGGCAACAGCACAAAATGGTTTTTCTTCAAGAGGTTGCTTCTTTTGACTCGTTTCTGGTACCGGGGCTGTGCGCGCATTCTTTTGAACCGCTGCCTTTCTGACAGTACCTAGGTGCGCAACCAGGGCGCAATAGAGATTAAAAAAAATGACTTTGCCCGGGTGCGCGCAAGTTGCTACGATATCGCTGACTCGGTGCCGGCAGCTACTATGGAGTTGGGAAGTTCATCGACCAACTTCAAATTATGACTTCATATCGTTTCATTGGGGCAGATACGGTACAGTATCTTCGGAGAAGAATGTGCTCTGCTCGGTCAGTCATAGGTCCACAACACCATAGGGCTCAGCAGACTGTCAAACCGACGTTTGGTTTTCGAATATCTGCATGAACCAGCGCTGGTCAAGAAACGCCCAGTCTATGCCCATCCTCACTTTCTCCATACATGCAATGGGGTCCTCCGGCGACGAACATCTCGCGGTGGATATTCCGTCTAGTTGTGGTAGTAGGTATCCGCCACGGTTTTATGGCCCCGGGCCTCCAACACAATTGTTAGATTTATGTTCCGAAGAAATTTCTCAAACAATTCGATCCGCTGGTAGCCACATTGGGTTGGGTATTGGTATTGTTAGAGCCAACACTGGCGCCGCGGGTGGATATGACGGTGTCGCTCGCCTCCTCCTTCTGGTATTGAGTACACAGTAGTAGGGACATTGCTGACTAATTTAAACACCACCGGCCCCAGGAGCATTCTTGTCGTTCTTCAGACTGAGCAAGAGATCGCGGAAGATCTTCTTAGACGAGCCGTCGCCGCCTCCGGACTGACCTTTGCCACTAAGATCGACCAACTTTGCAATGCGCTCCCAGCTGGTCCCTCCGGCAGTGGTGTCCTCTCTCTTTGCCAGAAACTCCTCGGCCTCCTTGGCCGTCTGGGCTTTCTGCTTGTCGACCTTGCGGTTGTACTGTTCGTAAAAGGCGTCAATGTCCTTACGGGCAGTGGCGATGGTTTCTTCCTTTTTGCGGGCCGAGGCCTCGTCGCGGCGTTTGATGTCGGCGTCTCTCTTGGCCCGCCATTCTTTGATCGGTTCGGTTTCTTCTTCTTGCTGTGATGGGGCCGTGTAGTTCGTGTAGCCTGCGCCTGCGCCGGGCGTGGAGGTGCCGTGGAAGGGGATGCCTGAATCGGTGATGGTGCCGCCTGGACCGACGTTCTATGAAATGGTTCCGTTAGTCATGGTGGTGAAGGGAGGAAAGAAGGAGGCAGAGAGTAAAGTTGGAGGGAGGTGTGCATACGTCGTTCTGTGTGTCAATAGCCGGAAACGAGCTCTCGAACTCGTTTAGGTCGTCGTTCCCTGCTCCCACCGCAGAGTCCGCCGCAGGGGCCGATATGAAGTCTCCGTCGTCACCGCCTAATAGATCACCATCGCCGTCTTCGACGGTCGCGGCGCCCGGTTGAGTGCTTGCAAATAGTTCCGCGTCTTCTCCTAGAAGGGCCCGCTCGCGCTCCTCGAGGCTGCCACCTTGAGCAGCTGGGTCGGGACGGATGTCTGTTTCTCCTGGATATTGTGTTAGATCGAGTCCGACAATGGTATGTTGAGCCTGGGAATGGGAACAACAAAGGAGTAGCGTCCGGGAAAAGGGAATGCTCACCGGCATCGATGTCTTCGATGGAAGGGAATCGGTCGGCCATGGTTGCCGACGATGAGGAAGGACAAGCTGTCGAGATACACGGGTGCGCTTTGCTTCCCTGATGTGCTTTGAAAACTGCTGAACACTGGCACTTGACGAGCGGATTAAGGAGGCGGATTGAGGTCAGTGTTGAATGGGATGGGAACTTCTGGTCGTCAACTTGAAATGGGACAATTGGCACATTACAAGATCGGGGAAACGTTGCGGCTGCGCGATTCCAGGGGACGGAGTGTCACGTAAAAACAGCACTGTCTGACAGTTAAGTTCTTCGATCCTGCAGTGGAGGAAGGCTGTTTGATGAGAAAGTCAGATGCCAGACAGGGCTTACTTATCACTCCGCGAATAGGCTCTGTACACTGTACATTTTATCAGGCTGGCTAGTGCTTCTACAAGTTTCAAAGGTACATTATGAATTCATTCAATCTATAATATAGTAAAATATGACTGAGGACCAAATCCTGTACTCATGGCTTTTGTGTGCAGCGCTGAGGTCCTGTTGTACAGACTCAATGAAATCAAACGCCAAGTGTCATTATTTGCTCGACCGTAGTTCTTGCAAGAGGCTGTACCGAGAAGCATGTGCAGCGACATGCAGTTTGATATCACGTGCCTCTCCGGCTCTTGGCGGTATCAACCTCGCTTCAAGTTGTTCGCAGAAGCTGTGAACTTGAACCTCACTTAATGCCTCATCCCTGAATCAACGTCTCTACTGTAGATCCCTCCACCACTCCATTCCACAGTCATTCAGTCGCGCAGTTCCACGGCCCAGACAGAACTATTAAGGTCTATTCAGGTTGCTGAGTTCAACGGGCTGGGTGCGCTATCCTTTGTCTTGACATAGCTCGTAGCCTTAAGCCCTCTCGTCACGCTGGCTGGTACCGCTGTCGCAGCACGTTCAAACGCAGCCTACTTTTCAACTGAGGATTCACGTGTGAAGTAAGCCGAGAAACAAAAGGCACTGCTCAATAGCCGCGAAACCCTCGGACAATTGGTGTGTCCTCTGTTCTAGGTGTTCCTGATTCAACATGTCGTTCTCCGAATCTGGGTTGAGCGCAAAACTGTCGACTCTCAATGAGACCCAGGACAGTATTGTCTCGGTATCGCAATGGATCATGTTCCACAAGTATGTGATCCCTTATATACCGGACTTGATAATCCGATATTACTTTCTACCGGACAATGTTAACACACCGTACAATAGGAGACACGCTGACCGTATCGCGAGTTATTGGCTCACACGGCTCCGCGACTCTCCGCCGGCCAAACGTCTGAATTTCATCTACCTCGTCAACGACATAGTGCAGAATGCGCGAGCTCGGAAGCGGACCGAGTTCCCTGACGCCTTCTCACCGTTAATGGCCGAAGCTATCCAAACAGCCTATCGCTCCTCGCCAGCCGATGTTCAAGGCAAAATTCGGCGTGTGGTCGAAGTCTGGCGCACTCGCAATGTCTTCGAAGCTCCCATTCTTGAGGCGATCGAGGCCCGAATCGACGAAATCGACAAGTCCAAAGGCTCGGGCGGCAAGAAGACGCTCATGGGAAACTCTCTCTTCAGCTCGTCCGCCTCCACAGGCATGCCCAAGGAGCTCGAAACTCTCGCCCCGCTACAGATCGCCGTGACCAAGGAAACCATCTCAGCTCGTCCTGCCATTGACGCAGCACAGGCCGAGTACACGAAGCTCAACGATCCTGCCGCTGTGTTGCCTAGCCCACCAGTTCACGCAGCCCGCCTGTCGGGCTTGATCAAGTCTCTCGCGGCAGCTGAGTCTTCGGTCTCCGCCAGCATCAAAGCTCGCAAGGCCCTCGTTGCCGACCTGGAGCGGATCCTGGAAATCAACAAAGCCGCCCTTGCAAAGGACGAGCAAACCTACCTGGACCTCCAGAGTCGCAAGATCAGCACTGAGGCTAAGAAACGCGAAGTCGAAGACAGCATTATTCGTGGCTTATCGGCTGTCGATTCTTCTGCCGAAGCACCTTCTGCGCCGGGCGGGGTCCACTCTCCTGGCCTTGATAACAATGGTACAGGTGGTGGCGCTGGTGCTGGGTTCGTCGAGCGGCCTGAAATCGAAGAACTGACTCCCGAGCCAGAGTTTCCGGAGACCGACTTTGCTAGTGGCAATGGTGGTCCATTCGATCATTCCAACCAGGCCGCCCCTCAGCAGACCACATCAGACCGGCCTAGCAATCCGGCGGTAGCTGAAGCGCTGGCCGGTTTCTCGGGAGGAAGCGACGAATATAGTCCCCTCGCCAGCAATCTGGGAGGTGGCCTGCCATATGAGTACCCATCAAGCACGGCATCACGCGTCAGAGTGGCAAGTGGAACAGGTTCCAATGGACTTGGTTCCAAGAAGCGCAAGTTATCCCACGGTGGCGATGCAGATTTGGTGCCGGATCTTGGAGAAATGGGCATGGAAGGGTTTGGTGAGACACAGAAAGACACTTCTTCAACACAGGCGGGTGCGAACGCACCTCGACAAGACCTATTCAAGAGTCTAGATGAAGATGTTGATGAATTGCTGAGACAGGAGGGTGGTTCGTCTTACTAGTAGTGGGACTGGTATGGCTTGGTTGGAGTGCGCGGACTTTCAGAGATCATATCCGTGAAGAGAAACAAGAGCCTTCCTTGTATTAGTTCAAAGAGTGGCGTTTACTAGACGAGGTGCTTTCTCCCTGGAAATTGGTGCAGTGGACTGGGTTTCGGAAACACACTGCTGAAGAATTATGTAGCTGAGGTATCATCCAGTGTGTCGAATGCAGGGCAGGAAACGAACGGTGTCACATGCTCCTTGGGAAGGGAAGCAGTTTGGCCTCGTTTGATAGGTAGCTAGTAATTGCAACCAGCCGAGTCAAATTGCTTGAAGGCAGAGGGAAGCAGTGGAGAGGCTTGGAAGCGTTGTTGGTCTCCAAGCACAACCTCCTCGAGATCTCTTGCAAATTCTTTGCGTTAAGGTATGGAAAGACAAAAAGGTCACACGTTGTCTGTGGCGGATTGATCAATGCAAACTTAGGAGGGGAGATCCAGCGTAATGGTGAGCATTCTTCAGCCTGTTCCGCCGCTTTGGTGTACCGCCCACGATGGACCAGGGGGCTTCTTGCACCGCAATCAACCGCAGATTCGACGGGGAGATCAGCGCTGATGAGGTTTTGTGAGAGGTGGCTTTTATAAGCCCGCGAGGAAGGCGGCCGCATTATCATCCACACTCGTCCTCGTTGATATATACCTTGGTATTTACTGTATCTAATATCTATACACTGTCACTGAGACAGCCCGCTCGCTTCATAACGTCGTTGTTCACAATTAGTGTCTTGTCTAGCACTGTAATCTATTCATTGATCTCGTTCTCGTGCGGAACCCCAGTCACCTCGATTCCTCCCCCGTGTCCGATCATACGTCTCTAACCGCCACCGCTCGTCCCATCCCTGTTCTGCTGTTCCATGGCCTCCTCCTCCGGCGCCACTGTTGCTATCTCTCCGGTTTGTCGTCACGCTGTCCCTCCTGTTGTCAAACGTCAGATTCAGCTGTTTTCTCAACAAGACGGGATCAGTGGTTTCCCGTCCGGGACGTGGCCGCTCGTAGCACGAAAAGTTAAACACGTGATTCTGATTCTGATTCGTCTTGTCGTGCAGTCCCAACGACGGATCAACGAGACCTGGAATGTCGCTTCTGTAGTCGTCGGTCGACACGAAGTCGAGTTGCAGGACGTGATTTTCAATTCCGGCATAGACAGTCGGGGACAGGGACGACGGACTGCTGAGCGAGTAGACTGAGCCGCGGTAACGATTGAATCGACGACCGGGCCGTCGCGACAGTGGTTGCCAGAGTGGTTCGTGGTGATTGATTGCGGGGGTCAAGAAGATGTTGAAATCGCGGGCGTGTTTCGGCGAAGAAGAAGATGGTCCATCATCTGCACGACGAGCGTGGAGGTAAGAATAGGCGCGACCTGACATGCGGATGTCAAAGGTCTTGAGACAGCCGTTTTGCGAACTTCCGGCCAGGAACCGTTCTCGACCTATCGGCAAAAGTGAAAGGATTTGGCCGTCGTCCACATAGTCTATATATTCTGTGACTGTGGCGCCTGGGACCCGTGTGTCGTGGAGTCGGGCGATGCCGTCCGTCCAGCCTGATAGAAACATCTGACCTGGTCGCCTGGAAGTCATCCCGAAGTCATCGAGAGGGGCGATGACGTTGGCGCTATGTCTTCCTGGGAGGGTGGAGTGGATTGATTCTGAAAAGGACATTGTTTCAGTCAATGGTGTGGTTGATAGACCAGTCGGTGTGATGTGGTAAATGTTGATCGGGGCCCGATCGCGTCCTTGGAGGAACTGTATCCCCACGGCCAGCGTGGTGTCAGACAAAAACTTGGCACATCGCATTCGTTTTCGAACAAGATGGTTCTGTTTTGGTGCGAGTGGCACAATGTCGATTGCGCGAACGTTGTGCTCAGAGCTGTGGACGGGATATAGGTGGATAGAATCGTTGCCGAGCGTTGCGAGAAATGGCTGAGATCCCTTTGTAACGTCCATACAAGACAAGTCATCGGATTGCCCGATATACCGTGCCGACTGGGTGAAGTGGTCGGGTTTAGGTGATGTTTCCACCTTGACCACCTCTCGATTAGCCCTCCTCAAGATAATAGATTCATGGTCATTGTTGTCGTGCTGGTGGGTCAGTAAGAGCCGGACGTCGAGAATGTCAAGATCTTGTCGGTGGTCTTCTGGGATCCTTAAGGAACTCCATGTCGTGACTCCATCTTTGATCGTCCGCGTTCTCAATCTGCCCGCCGCCCCCCACGCCAAAACTTCCTTCCGGCAGGACCATGAGCCTCCCTGCCAATCCTCGTAGCTGTCAATCACTGGATGGTATCCAACTGTGTATCCCTGATGATACCCTTCAGGAAAGTCGATGTTGTCGGGCGGCGGGCAACATTCTCTGGTTATAAATGCTCGACGATCCCACGCCCTGGATCGCGAGGTCAGGACTCGAGCAACATCACGCCAATATGGTGGTGTTCTGATGGATGGAAATGCTCGTCGGACAAATGCTCGAAAGACTGCATAGTCATCCGCTGAGACTATGTCGTGGAGCTTGTGGTTTGTTAACGAGAGATTGACTATCGATGACGCGGTGGGCAAGTATCCGACGATCTGTTGGATGACCTCGATGGGTAGATCTTGCAACATGGAAGCGTCCTGGCTTCCGAGCACAACTGTCAAATCTTGCTGGTGAAATTGGAAATTCAAGAAAGACAATGAGGATTGCAAATCGAGGGCGATTTCACTTCTACTTTCACAAAATAGTTTGATATTCGCCTCAATGACTAAGCAGAGGCGACGGAAGATCTCGCCGTTTCACCAGCGACGTCATGCTTGGCGATCTGCCTCCTTTCCTCGTCGGGTCTAGCAGTCTGTATCACGTGCACTCGGTTTCAGCCTGATCTCAACGTCGCCAAACTTCTGAATCGCCGGCCTTTCAAGTTGTGGATGTTGACAGATTATTCGGTGGTTCCTCGGTCTACACTCCTTTGATCGCGGCTGCGTATCGACAAGGCGCCATGGTTCGTGGTACAACTTGAATCTCTTCGATCAACCATGGGCTGGCATGGCCACCATCAAGCCCATCGAGGCCAAGTCGGTTCACCAGATCCAGTCTGGGCAGGTTATAGTTGATTTATGTTCCGTGGCAAAGGAATTGGTCGAGAATAGTCTTGATGCGGGAGCAACTTCGGTGGAAGTTCGCTTCAAAAACAATGGTCTCGATGCAATCGAAGTACAAGATAATGGGTCAGGCATATCTCCTGCCAACTATGAAAATGTCGCCTTAAAACACTATACGTCCAAACTCGCCAGCTACGATGATCTATCGACACTACAGACTTTCGGCTTTCGGGGTGAAGCCTTGTCTTCGCTCTCTGCCCTGTCTAAACTCTACATTACAACTGCTCAGGCAGAAGAGGCACCCAAGGGCAAACGGCTTGAGTTCGATGTCTCCGGCAAGCTCAAGTCGACCACTCTCGTGGCCTGTCAAAAAGGTACAACTGTAACTGTCGAAGGCATCTTCGAAAGCTTGCCGGTCCGACGGAAAGAATTGGCCAAGAACATCAAGCGAGAGTATGGGAAAGTGCTGGGACTCCTTCAGGCTTATGCTTGTGTTTCTGTCAACGTCAAGTTTACGGTCAAAAACACCATGCCCAAGGGCAAGAGTGTGACGGTGTTTTCGACCAAGTCTAACGCCACAACCAGAGAGAACATTGCAAATGTCTATGGAGCCAAGACGTTGGCGGCCCTGGCGCCGTTGGATTTGGAGTTGGATTTTCGACCTACACTGACTCAGTTGGTGCACAAAGACAAGGCTCGCTCCAAAATCCATGTTAGAGGTCATATTTCAAAGCCGGTGTTTGGCGAGGGCAGACAAACTCCTGATAGACAAATGTTCTTCGTCAATGGTAGGCCATGTGGTTTGCCCCAGATTGCGAAAGCCATCAACGAAGTATACAAGGCGTTCAATGTCACCCAATCTCCATTCATCTTTGCAGACCTGCAGATGGACACAAATGCCTACGATGTCAATGTTTCACCAGATAAGCGAACTATATTACTCCATGATTCAGCGGCGCTCATTGAAAATTTGAAAACTGCACTGAACGAAATGTTTGACAGTCAAGCTCAAACTGTGCCTCATTCTCAGTTGCAGACTTCTAAATTTCCTGCCTTCGACAAGCTGAGCTTCCAAAAACAGACGCCGTCTGCATCGCCCAACGAGGAAATTGATCGCAGTTCGGTTTCGGATCAATCTATGCAAGAGGAAGAACGCCAAGACTCTGCCGAAGGAGATGGGGAAGACGAAAATTGTCCTGGTTCTTTAATGAGGGACCACTTCACCAACTATGCGAGTACAAGAAGAAGTCCCAAGTTGGGCGTAAACATGCAAGGAAAAAAACAGAATCAACGAAAAGATGCAGCTGACAGAATACGATGGCCGCATACCGGGCGTGCGGAGGAATCTGCTCGATCAGATGCGGATGACGAAGCCCACGAAGTTACTTCCCTCGACACCGCCAAGGAGGAAGTATCGGAGCATACTGAACACAACGATCTCACAAGTTATGAAGACGGTGTCGATGAAAGAGCCTTAGGACTGCAGTCTGGAGGAGTGCAGGCAAATAATATTTCTCGCCCCAGTTCTCCGGAGATTCCCTCCACTATGCCCTCATCGGATAAAGAGGAACCAGGGGTTGTCCCCACTGCCTTTGATCGCATGAGGCCCAAGAGGGTACCGGCAGGACTTGCCACGGTCCAAATAGGAGAGGAGACGTTCACTACGGTCTTAGGATCGCAACACTCCAGGTTGCAACGCGGAACCCATCAATTCCCAGAAAAGCGAAAGGCGGCCGAAGCGCGCGAAAACTCTACGAAAAGCTCATTCGTCGCACACTTCTCTCAGAAATTGCGAAAATTCAGTGCTGATACTGGAGAGCTCTCCAGTGGTGGAGAGGTAGCCGAGCGCTCTGACAGCCCTGCTCCAGGGGATGCAGATTCTGACGACGAGGTGGAAATCAAGTCTGAGCAGTTGACTCAGTCACTCCATGAATCGTTAAGTCCGGATGACAATGATCTTGATGGAGACATCCCATCCTCACCTCAGGTCGCGGAGGACCTTCCTGATGGCGATTACGTGGATGAAGCGGAGAAGAAGAGGGCTGAAGAAGCACGCGTAGCTGAGCTCATCCGAGCCGCCGAGGAAACCGTGACTACACCGAGCAAGGACAATTTAAAGCGTGCCACCAAGGCACTTTCTGGAGGTCGCAATAAAGATTCCACCACGAACCTATTTGCGACGGTCGATTTCTCTATTTCATCCTTAGCTGAGCAAATGCGGACAAGCCTCAACCATATTGGGGAGGAATCAGCTGCCCAGGAACTTCCCGCATCCAACGACGATGCGGACCCAGAAACACAACTTTCCTTGACTGTATCCAAGGCAGACTTTGCAAGGATGGATATTGTAGGGCAGTTCAACCTTGGCTTTATCCTCGCTGTCCGGCCTGCCCAACGGTCTTGTCATGACGGAAAACAGAAGGGACGAGACGAGCTGTTCATCATCGACCAGCACGCCTCGGACGAAAAATACAATTTTGAACGATTACAGGCTGAAACAGTGGTGGGAAACCAGAGGCTTGTGCAGCCGGCTATCCTTGACCTCACGGCAGTGGAGGAGGAAATTGTGCTGGAAAACAAAGACGCTTTGGAGAAGAATGGTTTCATCGTCGACATCGACATGAGCGGTGAAAGTATGGTCGGCCAACGTTGTAGACTTGTTAGTCTACCCCTGAGCAAAGAGGTGGTGTTCACCACTCAGGACCTGGAGGAACTCATTCACCTCCTCGCTGAAGCACAAGGCGTGGGGAGTGAACATGGAGCGGGAGTGCCCAGGCCGAGCAAAGTGAGGAAGATGTTTGCCATGAGGGCCTGTCGGTCCAGTATCATGATTGGCAAGACATTATCGAAGAAACAGATGGAAAAGGTGGTCACGCATATGGGGACGATTGATAAGCCCTGGAATTGTCCTCATGGACGACCGACCATGAGACATCTCTGCAGTTTGACTGATCTAGAGTCATGGCACGAGGGTGATGGGGAAGCTGGGGAAGACCGAGGGAGTCTCGGTGAGGCGTTACATAGGTATATAGACGAGCAGGAAGGACTATAAACAATTGACCGAAGCCGGTCAGCGGCCGCATGAACTCGTGCATCGATATCTTGATGAGATCGTCAAACAACTTCAGGCACCCCCAGTTCATGTCACCCCATGGGATGATCGGATATTGCGGGAAGATGAGGATGTGAAGCATCAAGATGGGGACGGTTCCCTCCCGACATTTTCGCTGAGCCGGCTGCCCCGGCGAATAGTTGTTCCACCCCGCGGCGTCCCCGGCCAACCGCGTCCCGGATCAAACGAGCCTCGGCTGAACGGATTTCGGGCAAAGGTGCGTTTGAACAGGACATTCCCACACCAGACCCAGCGCTGAGGTAGGTCTGTCGTATACCCTGCGGGAACTCTACATCGCCGCGGTAATTCGTCTGTATCAGCTGTCCGAGTCCTATCCGACGTAATAAAAAGTTGTCCTCCAAATTCGTCGCATTCGGCCGTTTGACAGTCTTCTCTTTCCACGTCCATCCCTTCTACAATCTACTCTCCCCTCTCCGGCCTGTGTTCTGGGTATGTTGTTCTCCGTTGGTCGAGCACCAGCATCACTCCTCGCCTTCCCTCGAGCTTCCAGAACCTCAGCAGCTGTCAAGGTAGGATGGTCCCGTTTTTCAATGACTAGACGATACAGAAGAGCTGAACAACCCTGCAGGCATTCGCGATGGCGCCCGCAAATAAACGGTTAGCCTCCACGAAACTCCACTTCAAGACGGCCGAGAGTAAGCTTGCAAACAGCATGATAATGTCGTGGACACTGCTAAGTTCAATACAGACTACCGGGAGGACAACTCGAAAGGCAAGATGCTCCGGTTTGAGGACTCTCTGCCCAGATTGCCGGTTCCCACACTCGAGGAGACATCCGCCCGCTACCTAAAGAGTCTACACCCACTTCTGACGAAAGAAGAGTTTGAGGCATCCAAAAAGGCAGTGGAAGAGTTCAACAAGCCAGGCAGTCTCGGAGAGAAGCTGCAAGAAAGACTGGTGGCCAAAGCACAAGACCCCAACGTCAAGAACTGGCTGGCAGACTGGTGGAACGAGTCGGCATACTTGGGTTACCGTGACCCAGTCGTCCCATATGTTTCTTATTTCTACTCATTTCGCGACGACCGACGTCGAAGAAACCCGGCGAAGCGAGCGGCTGCAATCACCACGGCCGCGCTCGAGTTCAAGCGTCAGGTGGACACCAAAACCCTAGAACCCGAGTATATGCGCGGCAAGCCAATGGCCATGAGCAGTTATGACTACATGTTCAACACGTCCCGAGTTGCCGCCATTCCCACCGACTATCCCATCCAATACCCTGCTGAAGGCAACGAGCACATTATTGCTATTCGGAATAACCAGTTCTGGAAGATCCAAACACACATCAACGGAAAGCAACTCACCACTTCTGAGCTTGAGCAACAGTTCAACAAGGTCCTTCGTAACGCTCAACACGCCGATCCCATTGGCTCGATCACCTCGTTCCCGCGTGATCAGGGCGCCAAAGCGCGCGAAAACCTGCTCGCCGCATCTCCTTTGAACGAGGCCGTGCTCAAGGAAATTGAGGCTTCTTCATTTGTTGTCTGTCTGGACACCACCACCCCAGTCACCCTGGAAGAGCGGGCACATGTCTACTGGCACGGTGACGGCGCGAACCGATGGTACGACAAGCCTCTGCAATTCATCATCACCGACAACGGCACTGCGGGATTTATGGGCGAACACAGCATGATGGACGGCACCCCGACACACCGACTCTGCGACACGGTCAACGCATACATTGTGCACAACAAGCTCGATTTTGACAACCCGAACGTCCGCTCCGACTTGCCGGACCCGACCCCTCTAAAGTTCGAGACTTCAGCGGCCGTTTTTGAGGATCTGGCCAACGCCCAAGCTCAATTCCGCCAAGTCATTGCCGCGCATGACCTGCGCGTCCAAGCGTACCAAGGCTACGGCAAAGGACTGATCAAGAAATTCAAGTGCTCGCCAGACGCGTACGTCCAGATGGTGATTCAACTGGCATACCACAAAATGTACGGCAAGAACCGACCAACGTACGAGTCAGCCGCTACGAGGAAATATCAACTCGGTCGCACCGAAACCACCCGCACGGTCTCGGACGAGTCGGTGGCTTTTTGTGATGCTATGGCCGACCCGTCTGTGTCAAGAGAGGAGTGCGAGCGTCTGTTCCGTGCCGCCGTCAAGGCTCATGTTGAATACACTGCCGCAGCAGGTGAAGGATACGGCGTGGACCGACATCTGTTCGGTTTGAAGAAGTTGATCCAAGAGGGTGAAGAGGTGCCGGAACTCTACAAGGATCCGGCCTACTCTTACTCGTCCACTTGGTATATTAGCTCTAGCCAGTTGAGTTCGGAGTATTTCAACGGCTATGGCTGGAGTCAGGTGGTTGATCAGGGGTGGGGGATTGCTTATATGATTAATGAAAACAGGTAAGTGAGACAGCGGAGCGAGGCGAGGCGCAACCGAGCCGAGTGAGCATCCCAGAGCAGAGCAAAGCAGTGCAGCACCAAAGGGTACAAAGTGATCTGATTTTTATTGCTAACTTGTCGTTTTCTGCGATTTAGTCTACAATTCAACGTCGTCTCCAAGAAGCTCGGCTGCGAGAGAATGAGCTTCTTCCTCAACGAGGCGGCCAACGACATTCGCGACATGTTGCTTCCTTCGCTGGAGTCCGGGGCGGCCAAGGCGGAGGCGCCGAAAGCGAAGTTGTAAACCATATAAAAAACAAACAAATGCCGTTCTGGCCAGCGGCCGCCCAGGCGGACAAGGTGAGAAGGGATGAGATGAGGCAGGTTACTTCAGCCCGTCTTCAAATGAGAAGGATTGACTCGAGTCGAATCGACTGGACATGTGCCGCCATCAGCAAGAAAGAGGAAAGTCAAAATGGGAGCAGAGAGGCTACCTGTATCTCAAAGAAGCTGAGAAAAGCGGTTTGACGTGGCCGTGACGCTCCGTGGTGAAAACAACTGCTCTCGGAGGGCTGCCACGTTGAATGCAGACTTGACGTTGGCCTCGGTCTTGGTGGACGGGTACAGGTGGTATATGTCATGATATGGTATGCCATACCATATCTGCGTGTTTCGTGGGCAACACAAGCAAAAGATGGACGTGAAGTGAACTGACTGACTTGTTTATTGGTCGGATCAGTTCGATCGAGTGGATGGATTACATTTACCATACCTTAAGCTCTGCCAGATACCGAGCCAAATCAGACATTCTTATTTTGTTCATATTGATTTTTTTTTCAGGATGCTAGTTATTTAATTATTTCACGACCTCATCAAAACCACCTCATCTCTTCCCCCAGGTAGAATTCTCTTCACCACATCGACTCCCTCGAGTCCCAAATCGCGGGCAGCTTGGTTCCAGAGAATCTGTTTGATGATTCCACGGACAGACGGTGTATGTGTACTTTCTTCACCGCCACCGCCACCGTCAAGGTTTTGCTGTTGGTCTTGTTCAAGTCCAATCTCTTCCATCATAATCCAAACCAACCCCCTATTTGATCTTCTCATACTTTCCACGACGCCCTTTGTGGCGGGTCGCGTGCCCACCAGGACACCCAGCGTTGAACTCGGTCTTGAACCTGTCCCACCGGAGACTGGACCCGAGTTCAGGTTTGGAACCGAGTTCGAGTTTGTAATAGCAGTAAGTGAAGAGTAACTGTGTCTCGCAGCCCTCACAGCCCCATCAAGTTCACGGATCAAGTTTGGACCGATTTTGGCGTGTTTGCCTGTTAGACGTTTGCATTGGACGAGAACGTTGAAGGATATTGGAGTGGTATTAGTGGGAGTACTTCTACTATCAGTGGCGGTCGTAGGAGTGTTGATTGTGTCGGTACCAGTGTTTTTATTCGAATCCAATCGCCAAACTCCAACAAGATCAACGCCCCGATCGCCCCGTCCGCCAACACGAGACAATTCAAATCCGTACCTCTGCAGTGTTTCCTGCGCGAGATATTCGTAGCATGTCCCTGTATACACTGTGCTCGAGGGGGAGAGGCCGGTGCGGCGGGCGTGGTGGAGGAAAGAGGCTAGATCGTTGTGGTGCTGATTGAATTCAAAGTGGTGGAGAGACGGAGATGGTGATGGAGAGGGAGATGGAGACGGGGCTATACTGTCACTGTTATTGTCATTGGTCGTAGCGCCATGAACTGGTTCTTCTGGCTTTGGTTCTTGTTCTGGTTCTGGTTCTTTCAGTGTAGTTGTAGCTGTGGCTGTCGTTGTCGGTGTCGATGTCGCTGTAGCTGTCACTGGCCTGGTCACGATGTCAATGTCGGCCTTGTCGTGGTTCTGCATTTCCTGTTGCTCCTGTTGCTTCTTCTGTTGCAATTCCTGTTGCTGGTGTAGTTTGTAGTCGACTTCCCGTCCTCGTCCATGTAGGACATGTGACGCGGCACTAGAAGACTGAAACCGAACGCGTCCAGCTCCAGCGTGTCTGCAGTATTTCCTTCCCCAAGACGCTTGCGTTGGAACACTCGGTGATATCGAAGCACAGAGTCTTGTCGAAAGGACAAGAGGAATGGGATAACTGTGCTGAAGCTGTCTCTGTCTCTGCCTCTGTCGTGAGGAAATGTTGCTGTTGCCATTCACGCCGCCACCGCCGCTTCCAAATGAGCGAGTGGATGAGAATGAGGTGTATCTCCCAGCGACGGTGTGCGTACGTCGCTGGTGCCGGTGGTGCCGGTGCTGCTGACGCTCGAGCATTGGAGTTGGGTACTGGCGGTAGAAGTACTCCTGGTGATGGTGGTAGTTTTGGAACCCGCCCGTTCGGTATCGAGTCGAGCAGAAGTAGCGTTCGCTAGATCCAACGCTAAAATTCGGCCTTCTTCGCATAGTAGTCGTAGTCGTAGTCGTAGTCGTAGCGCTGAACGTGGTCATGTTACCGACGTTACTGCTGGCGGTCCTGATCTTGATCCCAATGCTGGCCCTAACCTTGGCCATGGCAGTCATCGTAGTAAAAGTCGAACCCTGGTCCAGCCGGAGATTCAGATCCCGATATCCAAGTTCCAGTTCCAAAGTGTACTTGAGTTTGTGACGTCCGTCCTGGCAGCCATGTCCATATGGTAATGGCACAGTATAGTATTCAAATCATATAGAACATAAGATATGGTTGTGTCCGTATGAGGACTCACTCGTCCAACGGAACACGCGCCGACAGTCTCGCATGCCAGCAGTGATCGGAATCAAATTGATCGTCCAAGCGTAGAGCTGACTACCCGTACACGGTAAAAATAACGAGATGGGAAATTACGGAGGATTAAGATACATAAACACTTCGGCAATGTCACAAACGACTCGGAGTAAAGTATCTACAATAACAATGATAAGGCTGCCAGAGGTCCCGAGCTTCAGCCTCGTCATGTGACGAGGCTGGACTTCGAAATCCTTTCAGGTATTCAGGTTGGCAGCCTCAGGCTTGTCTTTTTAGGTAGATTCTCCTGGTACCATTCGACTCCCACTGCTTGGTATGAAACAAGCATCTATGGTTTTTCTTCTGGTCAACCCGGTCGTCTCCCCAGGTCTAATGACGAGACACTTAAGGCCCGAGTAACCGCGTGTACTGTGTACACTCTCTACTATAGTCCAACAGTACCATAACGTTCGACACGATATATGTATACATATACACAGGCACATCTCAGCACCCATTCGTACAGAACCAATTTAATTTTCTCACAACATTGTAAAGGTCCTGGAGACCTCCCCCAATCAAATAGGTGGCTTACAACACGCCCGCCAATCCCGGGCCTTCTCTCATTTATTTCCCACCTCCCCTCTTCCTCGGTCCTTGCAACATAGTCTTGACATTGGCTCTAGTGCTAATAGCCATCTTGTGCACCCTCTGTCTCCGTTCCCATGCCGACCCTCTCCCCTCAGCCACGGCAATAAGTTCCTTTGATACACGTTCTGCAAGTCTGGTTTCCCGTCTGTTCTCGGCACCAGCAAGAATCCACTGAATGGCCGCCCGACGTCGTTGCCGTCGATTCAAAGGAACAGGCACAGGCATAGACGCACCGCCACCCATCAAACCTCTCAACTGTCGGATTCGCACAAGAGGGGCCACAGAGTCAATAATGGCAGTCAAATACTGAACAGGCGAGAGAGGAAGCTCGTCACGCGGGAGATCGGTAAGCAAGCCATGTTCTCCTGCGGAGGGAACGGGGGCTTTGCGGAGATTGTCGAGGATTTCGTCCATATTCTTTAAAACGACGGTTGTCAGCAAGCCATAAAACCTGATGGACAGCAGGGGAGCAAACCCCAAAAGCCCAAACCAGAAAAAGAAAATCAAGTCTCACCTTTTGCGCCCGACTCAATTTCCCATGTCGCATAATACTCCGCGTAACTTGCTCCAACACCTCGTCGTACCGTTTCTTGATGTGGTTCGTCTTTGGAAATTTGGTGATATCCGGCAAAGGGAATTTGTGACCGAAGCCGGCGTCGGGGTACTCGAGGCCTACTGCTCTGGTATCTTCGAATCGGACAAGTTCTGCTGTAGCTTCTGCATTGCGTCTTGCAATGGTTGAGAATGATCGGGACCCAAATCGAGAAGCAGAAAAAGTCGAAAATGATCTTGACCCCGGAGGTTTGCCAGAGCTATTGGTTTCGGCGTTAATGCTGTCTTTGAGCACTTTGGGGGCGTTTTTCTGAGCTTCTTTGTCACGTTTGAGAATCTCTTGCACCGGTGTCCCCTGCTCGATGTCTGGCGGCGTCTCTCCTAGAATCTTATCCATAGCAGCCGTTTCTTCCGTAATATGCGGCAACGCATCCTGGGTCGGCCCCTTGAAATCTTCTGAAGCTTGCGTTTTCTTTGGATTCTTTGCATCATCGCTTGCCATTCTGCGTTGATGGTGAAAGCCTGCAGGCGCAGCATATGCACGACTACCGATACTGCTCCATCGGTTCTTCGGTAGACTCTTCGGTCGAATGGCTAGCGATGAGCACCGCGCCTTCAGGATCGAGACTCGGGAAGGCATCTTGGACCGAATGTAAGGTGTCGCAACAACGTAGGTAGATAGAAGGAACTTGTGGTTCTTAATCAAATCCAGTCGTGGCCGTTGCAATGGCCTCGGTCTCTCTTCGCGGGGCTCGATCGACTCGCTCGATCACTGGAACGAAAAAGGCGCCGCCGATGTGGCTGCGATTTTTCGAGTCGGACCCTTCAATGAGAGGAGCGTCTGCGTCAAGGAGGTATTTCTTGACCACGAGTCACCTCTCTTTCCTCGTCGGCCGTCGCACAGTCACCGAATGCCGAGTCCTTGATGTGCAGGATGATAGATCTTTGGAGGAGAGGAAAAGGAAAACAAAAGCCGGTAGTTGTCCTCGTCACCGTCGTCGTGACCACACTAATCTGTCAAAGAGTGGTGATGATGCTCATCGACCGCAGTAATGCACGATTGGAGGCAGTTCTGTGGTCCGGTGCCCGATTGGACGAAGCTTTTCAGAGTTCGAGTGGTCCGATTGGTCACGTGATCCATATATTTCTCCGTGTACTACGATTAACGTCACCGTGCAATGCATTCCAAGGTTATCGATTGTACATACGTTTTGGTCTGAGGAATCGTGAAATAAGTCATCTAACAAGATGGGAACTCAGTCAAACCATCGCTCAGTCTTTTTCTTGCCTACTAACAATCGGCCGTATAAAACGTGAAAGCATGGAATAATCTCTGCCAACACTCCTATTCTTTGTTCTCAGATACCATTTGAGGAATACTCAACGAAACCATTGACAAACGAACCAGCTAACGCATGTCACACACCTAGTTCTGCCCAACGCCAATTTCCAATCTCAATTTGGCAGCAGGTGCTGATGCGTGGCCATGCCATTGCAGTGCCCAAGCAGAGCAATAATGACAGGCGCATCACAGAAAGAAACACCGGAAGCCTGATTCGACTTCCTGGCCCGACCCATTATCCTCAGGTAGATTGGGTTAGTTCTTCGACAACCCTTTGGCAACTCTTTCTTAGTCCCCATCGGAGAATAACTTGCCGGGATTCAAGCCGGACCCTGCATCTTCTGGCAGGACATAGAATGCCAAGGCGATGATGATGTACATGCCGAGACACAACAGTCCCTCCAGGTAATTCGACTTGCCGTCTTGAATCAAAAGAACGACAACCAGCGAGGCCAGGAAGAAGGAGACCGTCTCAAAAGTCTCAAAATGGAGGGTCATAGGCCGATCCATGATCCAGCCCAGAATGACCAAAAACGGCGTGACGAAGATGGCAATCTGCAAGCTCGATCCAATAGCCACACCAATGGCCAGATCCATCTTGTTCTTCCACGCAACAATGACAGCGGTGACGTGCTCGGCAGCGTTACCTACAATGGGGATCAAAATCAGACCGATGAAGGTCTTGCTGATGTGGGCTTCTTCGACAATGGCGTCAATGCTGTCGACAAGATACTCTGCACACCAGGCGACCAGTAGAGTGATGATCACCAGAACAACACCGGCCGACCATGGTCCTAGCAATTGGTCTTCGGGGTTGTCATTCTCCTGTGCCTCGGCATCGTCGAACAAGTCGGCATGAGATTTCAGTTGGAAGTAGAGATATGCCACGTAGATGAGGAGCAAGATGATCGAGGTGCCGCGCGACAAGACCATGATGTTATCATCTTGTGCCTTGCTGTCAGACATGACAGCGTACAGAGTGGCCGGAATGATCAGGGAGGAGGTGGCCACCGTCATGAGCGAGGACATGGTCGAAGCCACGGTGGAGTTGAAGGTCTGTTCCCTGTACCTGATACCGCCGATGAAGAAGCAGCATCCAAGGACGAGGAGAATGTTGGACAGGATGCTCCCGAGCATGCTGGCCTGCACGATACGGATTTGATTGTTGCGCAAAGCGATGATGCTCACCTAGATTCGTCCGTCAGCAGCAACAAAACCATCTCTTGAGTAGGCTACTCACAATCAATTCAACCGCATTCCCGAATGTCGCGTTCAACAATCCTCCAATAGTCTGTCCCAACGGAATCGCCAGTTCCTCTGTGGCAAAGGCGAGCAACGAGGCCAAGGGGATGATGGCGATAAAGTTGAAAATAAACTGCAAGGTTGGAGCCCAGTGCAGCACACCCGACAGGATGCCGATGGGCACAAACACCAAGAGAACATTGACATAGTTTGTCTTCAAAACCTCCGTTGTAATGTGTCCGACGAGAAACGGATATCTTATTACTCGATTTTCATGTTTGTAGTATGGGGTTCCGGAGTCGGTGGTAGCGATGCGATTGAGGAGGCCGGTTCGTTCATGGGGTTCGACATCGCCGTTGGCGCCGTCTTCTCGATGAGACATGGCCTCTCTCTCATTGCCTGTCAGGTAAAAGGTTTTGCGGATTTTGGTGGCAGCTACATTGTTGGAGGCAGCCATCAGTCAGCGGTGATGTCAACAGAGAGACGGGAGTCGGAAGTGCACAGGCACGGGGATAAGAAATGTGACGGACAGCAGGGACGATGCAGTGGAGGAGGATGACGACCGATGCACACTGGCAGAATGAGGTTCAAGGTCGGGTTAAGACATACCCATTCGTGCTGGAGTGCAGATTTATGCGCTGGGAGCAAGAAAGGTGACCAAAAAAGTGATCCGAGAGTTGTAGTAAGCAGTGGACGGGATGGTCAGTGGGTGGTGGTGGTGGTGGTGCTGCTGCTGCTGATGGTGGTTGCGCCGTGCTTTGCTGCAGTGAAGCTTGAGCTTGAGCTTCCTGATGCAGCGAGTTGCACGCTGCGGACTGCCAGTGTTCTGCTTGCGGCTTCGATCGATGTAGCGCCAGGATCAAATGCCGGTGCCAGTGATTTACCAATGGCTCGCCAAGTACTTGGCCCGACTTGGCTCTATCGACAGTTCAAGTTGCTTGGTTGCCCGGACGTGCCAGTGGTCCTCTCAATCTATTCGAGTTGTGGTAGGTCTGAAGTGCAGTGAGAGACTTTTTGCTTTCCGGCCGTACGTGGCACTGCCTCAGAGAAAAACGCGACAACAGGAACGAGGGGTTGGGTTCATGCAGTGCCGGTGCATGCAGTGCAGGGCGCTACGCAACGCATACCTAGGTACCTAGGTAGGATTATATCACAGGCACCTACAACTACAGGTCCTACCCATTGTATAGGTAGAGGAGGTTCCTAGCTGAGTTGGTAAGAGATACTCGCCAGTCGTGTTGCCTGTACCAATGATCACAGACTCCCTAGACTCCCCCATAGTACCTAACTACAGGCATCAAGCACATCCCAAGCACATCCCCATTGCCGCCAAGATGCACTGCCACACTTGGCTTCTGGGGAGTCAAATCAGCTTCCTCCGAGCTTGAATGCTGCTACAAAGAGGACAAGGGGCGCTTCGGGCGCGCACCTTAATGTATCCATCACCGCATCACTTCTTCACTTCTGAGTTCCGCTCCCACCTAGGTGGCTCCCGCTTCTTGAGCCGACGGACTTCTACAGTGGGGTCTCAGAAATAATGGCACACCACGCGTTATTTCGCGTTCACGCGTCTACACCCTCAATCCTTCTTCCTATTCAACACGTAATATCTCAATAACGGAGGCCTTTATAGGCTATATCTCCTAATAGGGTACCCTTTAAGGAGTTAACTCCCTATAAACGCGCGCAAATTATAGGCGCGAGAGCTATTGGCGGCTCCTGGCGCCAGATAAGTATAGGTCTTAATATTCTAATGCGTACGGTATACAATACTATTACGTAGGCTCCTCTTCGAAACAAGTCTATCTTATAACTACGCTCTAGACGCCCTTCTATATATATTAAGCGTATAGTAACGAGCGGGTAATTCTACGTATAGTACGACTTAAATTAAAGATTACTTACGCGCGACTCGCCGCGGAGTGCGGATTAAGTTTCTTAAGATCTACGCTATATCGAATACTTAAAAAATATAGTATTACGAACTAGATAGCGAAGAAGAGACCTCTCTTAACCTAGAATAACGCGAACGTATATAAGTTATAGGCTAAGACGCGAGAAAACTAGACCCTAGCCGAGTAGGCTACTATTATTTTTAGCGACGAGTATTCTCTCGAAAGAGGCTCTAGAAAGAGACCTACTTAGGTATTCCGTATACTCGCGGAAAAGTGGAAAAAAGAGATAATCGAGCCTTACCTTAAAGAAAGAGATATCTCTATTATAGTATAGGGCGCTATTTAGATAGGCGGTAGATTAGATCTCGTTATTATAGTACGAGATAGTAATACGAAGCGAAATAGCTTCTCGGCTCGCTCCTATTAGGCCGTACTCGACGAGTAAATCTAGAGATACTAGTAATCGGGTATAACTTTTATATAGAATAACGTATCTATTTATACTACTAACGTTATTAAGGAATAGTTCGAGGAAAACTTAATACCTCGACTTAAATAGCTACCGTACTCGCTAGATCTTAATCTAATTAAGAATATCTAGGCGATACTAAAATAGAAGCTAATCGAGAACTACCTATATCTACTAGACGGCGGTAGGAGTAAAGAGGACCTTAGAGCACTTAAGAGAGCAATTATTATAGAATAGGATAACCTACCGTAAGAGTTAATCGATAACGCGATTAAGAGTATAGATAGTAGGATAAATATAGTGAAACTTGCTAAAGGTTAGTATATACGGCACTGAGAGACTTAATACCACTTAGTATATATATCGTATGAAAGAGGAGCTAATTACGAGTATTTCTATATATATATAACGTATGAATACCCCTAGAGATGCAGATACAGGTCAATTTGCGTGTATCACGCATTGTTGAGGGATTATCGAGAATGCGGGGCTGTGCCGTTTTTTTCGAACATTTACTGTAGTTGGATACCTCCCTTAATAACGCCTCAATTATTCGTAACCTTTCCCGCCGGTGGCAGGCTTCTCCATGCGAGGCTTTCCCGGCGGCCGGCCGCTGCAACAGGCGAGTCAGGAGCTGAAGCTGGATCACGATGTACAACATCATTGTACAGTGTACTCCACCGTCTCCTCCTGTCAGGATTATGACCGCATGAGGTGGTTGGCTATGGCATACTACTGGGCTAGTGATGGGAGTACAGGTACTGTAGCACGGCGTCGTCCTATCCTGGTCAACTTGCAACGGTCCTCGCTTGACTTGTTGTCGACAGCATACAGTGCTCGGCCATAAATATTTTGGATTTGTAGATTTTGGAATTTTGTTTACCTCGTCTAACTCCAACATCTGAATGCCAGCAGTGTTTGTATACCGATATACAGACTGGCCTCCGAGGCTATCAGGCTGCAAGCCAACAAAAGCACACACTCTGGCGGCGACGAGATGAAGACGAAGCACAAGGCACCTCAATCTTCTCTTGTCCAGTCACTTTATGGACCGGACCGCGAGACATCGAGACTGGGTCTTGCTTTTGTGATGCATTAGATACTATTTTCTCAGGTCTCGCCGCTCACACATTCGCCAATAGACCCTTCACCTCCTCCTTATGTTTGTCGGCCAGCAACTTAAACGGCTTCCTTACACCACCAGTTCGGTAGCCTTGCACCTCCATCGCGGTCTTGACCGCCGCAGCATAGTTATGTCTCTCAAGGAAAGCGCAGATGGGCCAGATTTTCTTCCACAGCTTTTCCGCAGCCACCAGATCCTTTTTCACCGCCAACGTTTCCCACAATTGCACGGTCAACTCTGGGATGACGTTGCTTGCTCCCCAGACAGTGCCTTTGCACCCTGCTGCCAGAGCGTAGAAAGTCAGGGTGTCCCATCCATTAAACGTGGTGATCTCATCACTGTGTCCGAAAATCAGCTCCGTCAGAGCAGGAGCGTCGCCCGAAGTATCTTTGAGATATTTCACTCCCACTTCCGACAATCCTGCAATCTCGGAAGGCGACAGCTTGACGCCACTTGCACTAGGAATATTGTAATACACAATCGGTAAACCATTGGCAGCTTGGTGGACTTCGCGCATCAGCTCTTTCACTTCTTCATAAGAGGGTGCGTCGTAGAATGGCGGCACCACCATCAAAGCCGAAGCGCCGACTTTGGCCGCGTGCCGCGCCAGTTCAATGTCTTCTTTGGTGCTCAAAGAGCCGGTTCCAGCTATCACGGGCACACGGCCATTGGTGATCTCGATGACTTGCTCGAGAAGTTGTTTGCGCTCGTCAAAGCTCAGGGCGGTGAACTCTCCAGTGCTTCCACCGGGGACGAGGCCATGGATTCCTGCGTCAAGGAGACGGTTGATGTGGCTTTTGAGAAGAGCTACGTCGATCTGGGAGCCGTCTTCGGTGAAGGGGGTGGTTAATGCCACCATGACCCCACGAAGTTCTTGCGTTTGTTTAGACATGGTTTGGTGTAGGGTTGGATCTTGTGATGGTATATGTACGATTAATGATGTTCGCGGGTCAAACCTTGGTAAGTTGAGTAAAAGATCCGAGAACTTGCAAACATACCTTATATACCAACATACATACCAACATGCTGATCAATTGCAGTGCGTGAACTGGTATACAGTCCAGACTACAACCTGTCTCGGTGATTCTTCCGAAAGTACTGGCAGCAGGTGATTCCGGAAGTACCACGTTACAATGTTGTATTCGGCGCAATCTGGTCAGCCTTACTAGTATGTGCCGTACCACGGAAACGCCTACCCCTTTGCAGTTATCTGGGCCCCATTATCAACTTAACTCCGCAGGTTGGCCTGGGCCGGGCATCGCCTATTGGGGTCCAACTTTAAACAATCTAGACTTTCTCCACATTGGCACGCTGTATGGAGTCCTGTCCAGGAGATACAGAACAGCGGCTGAAGATAGGCCGCAGCGACCCCGGATAAGACCCAGCGATAGCCGGGTGTACCCAACTCTCGCACGGAGATTCTTGCCCGATGCAGATCCCCCAGGTTATCAACTGTCGCCACGAGGCCACTGCTGGAGACTTGCTGTGGATATAATGCTCGTGGATCCCAGGCCATGACCTGTGCATCTCCAGGCCTGAAGCCCATCCGACCCAGCTGCAGGTTCGAAATGTCGCTCTCAGAGAAAACCGCAGCTCCAAAGGAGATCTATCCCGTCGAAACCAACGACAGCAATGGCGGGATCGGATACAGCGAAACCCTTGACTTGAAGAAAACCAAGCGACACTTGCTCCCGCGGCACATTCAATTGATTGCCATCTCTGGTGCCATTGGCACCGGCCTCTTTGTAAGTGAAGCTTCCCCGTCTTGCAGAAGAGGTGCTCATTATTGTCATGCATAGATCGGAACCGGTGCTTCGCTGCAAAAGGCTGGTCCAGCCGGTCTGTTTCTCGGATATTGTATCTATGGCGGTCTTATCTACATTGCCTTCAACTCGATGGGGGAGATGGTATCATACCTACCCATCGATGGATCCTACGTCGAGTTTGCCAGCCGATTCGTCGACAACAGCTTCGGATTTGCCCTTGGCTGGCTTGTCTTCTACAACTACGCTGTCACCGTTGCCGCCGAAGCCACTGCTGTTGCTGGAATGATCAACTACTGGAATACGGACATAAATAATGCTGTCTGGTGCACAATTTTCCTGGTCTCGATCATCATCTTCGTAAGGCTGGCTTCCAATCCACAACTACATTGCACATTTACTGATAATGAAGGTTTCCAGAACGTGTGGGGAGTGAAATGGTTTGGCGAGGGAGAGTTCTACTTCTCGCTCTTCAAAGTCTTCCTCATCATAGGCCTTTTGATCTTTACTTGTGAGTGTAACACCAGATTGCTGGGAAGCCAACCGAACAACTGACAGCGTGATTTTAGTCATCACGATGGTAGGTGGCAATCCTCAGGGTGAAGCCTTTGGCTTCCGCAATTGGAACCACCCGGGAGCTTTCCACCACTACATCGCAAGCGGAACCTGGGGCAATTTCCTCGGCTTTTTTTCGACATTCGTGGGCGCTGCCTACGCATACGGAGGCCCTGACTACATTGCCATGACCGCGGGCGAGGCCAAGTATCCTCGCCGCATTTACCCCAATGTGTTTCGACGAGTCATCTGGCGTTTGCTTGTCTTTTACATTGGAGGTGTCCTTGCCGTTGGCATTTTGGTGAGTCTGACTACCAGTACCCAGCGAGTGTGACTCTCACTACTACACACATTTGCTAACCATGATCTCCACTATTTTTGTAGGTTCCATATGACAACCCAGACCTTGGATCCTCCAAAAAAGGAGCTGGCTCATCTCCATTCGTCCTGGCCATGGTAAACATGGGCATCCCAGCACTTCCATCGATCGTCAATGCAGCCATCCTGACATCAGCCTGGTCATGTGGTCTGGCCAACTCTTACACAGCTTCACGTGTTCTCTACTCTCTAGCTCTTCGGGGAACTGCTCCAGCCATCTTCCGCAAAACGGCCCGTGGCGTACCCATCCTGGCACTAGCAGTAGTCGTCGGATTCGGCTGCTTGTCTTACATGTCCGTGTCCAACAGTGCAGCCACTGCTTTTGGGTACATTGTCAACATCACGGGCGCCACCTGGATCTTGAACATGGGTCTCCAGCAAATCATCTACATTGGCTTCCGGCGCGGTATCGATGCTCGGGGTATCGATCGTTCCACCCTGCCATTTGCCGTCAAGAGGCAGCTGCCGCTTGCTTGGTTCGCGCTGGTCTGCTATATGTTTCTTTTCCTGGTAAGTCTTCTGAAGAGAACACTTTTGAAAAGTATTTTTCTGACTTTTTTTTGGCAGACAAACGGTTGGGTCGTCTTCACCCACGGCAATTGGGCCTCTGATAGCTTTCTGTTTGCCTACCTCAGTGCCCCGATCCTGGTGGTGCTCTATTGCGGTCACAAGATCTACTCCGTCATCCGTGGTGGTCGGTGGGGTCTCCATCCAGCTCACGAGATCGATCTCGATACCGCTCGCGACGAGGTCGACGAGGACGAGAAGACTTATCCGCCCGTTCCGACCGGTAGGTGGGCCAAATTCCTGCACTGGTTGTGGGGTGCTTGAACGGTGTATTCTGAGCAACTCGGAAGCCTTGATCGTTGACGGTTGACTACTGCAAGGTCTCTTTTTCCTCTCGTGAAAGAGAGACTGACAGGCTTTCCTCGGAATCGGAGCAAATGTATATAGTGTAAGAGGAGGGAAAAAGGAGTGTTGTGGAACCGGTAACTTGGTCTTTCTCCTCTAGGGGTCACCAGAACAACTTGAAACAACTTGAGTTCCTTAGGTAGGCTTCAGTTCGTCTTCGACAGCTGAGGCGGCCTATATTGTACATTGTACATTGTACATTCTTGGGAGTACAACATTGTACACTGGCAGTGTGCTTCTTGAATTGCTCATCCATGGCAGTCGTACTAACGTATGACCTTTTGTTTCCAGCGTGAATTGTAAATTGTAAATTGTGGATTCGAATCTTAGTATCGCCCACCATCAACCGCCCTGCGCGGGAGGCACCTTGACGCGGTGCAGGGTGTGAGTACTGGACCTCCTTTTTCGAAGGTTCAAGTTGCACGGGAACCAAGACCTCTCAAAGAACCGCGAACGAACTTGCCACCTCGTTTACACATTACGGCGCCCCCAATGCGCGCGTCTACCTCGTACGCGTCCTAGACCGCTCTCAATAGAAGAAGAGCCAGCCGTAGGAGTACGTCCGTCGATCTTCCCGTCTACCTATCGAAGAAAGCGAAAAGACTGAAGCCTGAGTACTGCTATAGCTAGGTATAGCTATAACTACCCCGGTCACCACAGTCTACCAACCTAACCTACGCCACCTAGGTAGTAGGTACCTCAGCTCAGCTACCAACAAACAAACCGCGGCTTCAAAAACCTACGGCCTACGGAGGCAAGCCTCGGCCCTCAACCCTCTTCATCTTTCAATTCGACACCGTGACTCCGACGGACGAGCGATATGATATCCTCTAGGCTACTAGGTGCCTTGATTCCTCACTAATTTCTGTACGGTATGTTCAAGTTGCAACACAACCCCTGCATATGACATATCCATATAGATCCGGCGGAAGGAAAAGACTCGAGGGTCGGAGCCAAAGAGAAGAATCAAGGATATACTTGTACTCAATCCACCGGCAAGGTTCCATCGAAAGAGGAGGAAGGGTCACTAGTAGTAGTACGTCCGATCTGGGGAGGGAGAGAGATCTGAAACCCCTTTCTTTTTTTCTTTCTTTCTTTCTTTTTACTACGATATAGTGATAATGATACAAATCTCTATATCGGCCACGAGGGCGGCAGTTTAATGATAGTATTGAGGGGGAGAACAACAGCTGGGGCTAGCTGGAATGATATCGCGCGGCCCGGGCAGAGCGAGACTGCTACAGTACTGTATATAGATATCTATGGATATCTAGAGTGCATAGTTGAAACTGCCTGAGCAGCTGAGCAGCTGGGCAGCTGGGATTCTGGAAGCCTCACTGCAATTGGAATCCATCATCATCAACCTTGAATAATGCAGTATGATTAAGGGGGCGAGCAAGCAGGCATGAGAGAAAAAAGCCTCCTTATCTTCGCCCCCTAATACATGTTGGGCTTCTTTGGTCCAAGGGAGTCGGAGCCGAGATTTACAACGATGAAATCGGGTTGAGGTACAAAGCCAACATCGTACAACACCTTATGGATTCAGGATTCAGGATTCAGGATACAGTAGTCAGGATCCACATAGTCTACAATGTTGTACGTTGTACTAATAATTACTACAACGCTATACTAATACAAGTATTTAATCTGGTGACTCTGGTCAGTGCGGGGGGAGTGGGGGCAGTGTGGAGGGATTTGTACTAATAGTGCCGCCGTCTTTTCCCCAGCGGAGTCGGGCGGGCGAGTTCAACTAATCATTATTTATTGTTGATTGTTAATCAATCTGTACAAGAATTCCGAAAAGTGAGCCCAAAAGGGTTGGGACCGTCGGGGTCTGGGTACCTTATACTACTTACTACCTAGGTACCAGGAGGTACAGTACAGGCCTAGGTAGGTAATGACTAATGGCTAATGGCTAATAATGCTTCGGACATAATATCTAGGTAGGTAGGTAGGTAGGCACCCTACCACGCCGTCCAACTATACTGTATTGTATTGTATTGTGTTACTTGGAGGAGCGCGGAGAGGGAGAGAGACAGAGAGAGAGAAAGAGACACCGATATACGAACTACCCATCCGAGTAGTACCTGATAGTAGCCGGGGTCTGGAGAAACCGGGCCAAAGTATACTTGGTCCTAGTAGGGTAGTATCTTACCTTGATATACAGGGTGAGCAGCGGCCCCAGCAGATTGATAGAAGTACAGGAACTATAGCTGAAGCTGAAGCTGAAGCTGAGCCAAACTTCAAGAGCCACTGCAGGCCACGCATGTGTACTGTACCATTAAGCAACAAGTGCGAAGGTAATGAAATACTCGGCGCGCTTTATCGCCACTGACTATCCACACACCCGACAATGTACAGTAAGATAGTAAGTAGTACTGTGTAGAACAGTAGAAGGTTTTTCGCTGTAGTATGACATGCTAATAGAACCTAGGTAAGTCAAAAGAAGAACCACAAGCAACAAAACGAGATAATCGTCGCTATCAGACGACACGAATTCCATCCGCTGTGACAGTGACAGTCGAAGGATCAAACTCTCCAATCTTAGACCCAACATGGTTGTACGCGTTCGCCAGTTTCTTTTCGTCTTTTTCATTGCTCTGAAAGCCCAACGGCAAACCCATCTTATTATCCAGTGACTTTGCCTCCTTGTGTCGCCAAAGTCCAAGTCCGATTCCTGGCTGTGCTTGTGCTGAGGTCGCCGACCGGACCATGAGCCGCGCTCTCCTGACCAAATCATCTTTGGCTTCGTTCCACCGTTCCAGTTCCTCTCTACACCGTAGGACTTTGTACAAGGTTGTGTCGGGTCCGGTTCCGGCTCTCCAAGCAGAAGATGGCGCTTTGTGCTGGCCCTTGTTCTTTTCAGCAGCACCATCATCCACCGTTGCTGCATCTTTGTTTTGTTTGTGGTCAACGTGAACGAGATCCACTCCGGACCTAAGTCTAATCGGTCTTGAGACTTTAGCCAACTCAATAAGCTCGGCAAACATATCTTTCGATTCTTGTCGTAGTCGCTCGGCCGCCGCAGCCTTGTCTCCGTCTGCCCCCGTTGTAGGGTTCGCTTTGAGATAGCTCGGGTCCAACCACGCATGCTCGACCGCAGTCTTACTGATCTCACCCACAGGAATTCTCAGCCGATGGTTTTCATATTTCAAGAACCGCACAGAGGCTTGTAAACTGGCAATCTCGACCTTGAGCAAATCCATTTCCGCTTTGGCGCGCACCAACATTGCCGACTCGTCCACGACGCCACCTGATACCGAGCCCGGCGGCCCATCGGACAAACTGCGTTGTTTGGAAGCCTCGAGCTGTGATCGTTCATGTGCTTGCGTTTCCAGCATGGTCTGATATTCGGTCTGAAGTCGGCGGAGATTCTCCGTCGCCGTGGCATTTTCTTCCCGCAGCTTCTCTATTTCTTCTTTCATGGCTTTGACGCTGTCGTCTCTGACCTTGGTCTCCTTGGCTCGAGACTCCAGTAATTCGACCTTGACTTGCTGCTCTTCAAGTTGTTTGTCCTTCTCGCCGATCCGGATGCTCTGTTCCTGGATTTTGGATTTCAGTCGTGCCAACTCCTCCTGGAGATCTTGCGATAACACTTTCTGCGCCTTGACCTCCTTGGCCCGCACCGTCCAGGGCGCCGGCAACTTCTCGAACTCGACGGCCGAAGCAAGATCTGCGGATTTGGAATTGAGATCGTCCACTTTCGCCTGCAGAACTTGCAACTGCTTCGTTGTGGCCTCGAAGAAATCAACAGGACCGCCACTGTGCAGGTTATGTTCTTGCTGGAATTCCTCGGCAGCCTTCGTTATCGTTTCCATAAGCTCGGAATATGTCACGGACTCCTTTCGCTCCACTTTGTTGAGTGTTTCCAGAACAGTGTTGCCAACCCGTTGAGTGAGACGCGACAAATTCTCGGCGCAAGCCTCAGCTTCGGCAAAAGCGGACCAGGTTGCTTCTCCCATACACATTGATCGTGCTTGAAGGTCTTCTAGAGTGTGCGATATCTTGCCCGATATGTACTTGACCGTGCGAGCTTTAATTCCCAGTTGTTCAAACCGCTTTTCCAAAGACCTCGCTACCTCGTCTTCCTCACGCGGCACCCCAAGTATGCCCTGAGTAGTCTTGTCGAGGAGTTGCGCCTGGCTGGCGACATTTTCTGTGTAAGTCTCCACCATGGAGATTGACGAGAGTAATTGCGCCGTCTTGGTTTCGTAACTCTCTGGGATCAGCTTTTCGGCCAGGTCAACCAAGATGCCGGCCATCCGCTGCAAATGCTCAGGACCATCGTGAGCAAGCTCATCGCGACGCAAGGCTTCAATCCAACCATTCATTGTCTGCTCGATAGGTTCCAAATCAGGCAGCGCCCCACCATACTTCATATAGTTCGCTGTGGAACAACTCGACATATGCTGCACGAACCGGCCACAGAGATTCGCAACAAAGTTCATCTGCTCCATAACTGCAAACACGGACAGAGGATTGTCTTGTACCAGGTCTGGTCGGTCGCGCGTCTTCTCTGCCAGGATAGTCTTGCTTAAGCGGGCTTTGGATATGATCCTCCTGAAGCACAAGAGAGCCAGAATCGGTCTTCTGTCCACATCGAATGACTCTGGCACGAATGACTGCACGATTTCGAGGTGTAGACTAGCTTGCTCCGCTCGCATCTTACCCAATTCAAGATCAATCGCTTTGAGCTGAGCCTTGGTGGCCGAATTCTGTAGTTGAAGGTTGAGGTCCATCATCGCGCGAGACTTGCTGCTCATCTCATGAGCCTCCAGCTCACTGATTTCACGGGATCGCCGGAGCTCGTCAATGTCGCTCTGTAAACCTTGGACCACATCCCGGAACTTGGTCAAGGTGTACTCCAGGTCCTCAATCATCTTTTCCTGTTCGGCGGCTTGTCGCTGCTTTTCATTAAGCATCGCTTCGGTCTCGTCCAATTGGTAGTGGAGACGCTTCTCTTCATCCACGTGGAATGCCTCTAGTTCGTCTGTGACCTGAATATGTTCTTCAAGATCTTGGACCTGCCTCTTCAGCATCTCGATCTGGTTTCTGTCTCGATCCCGTTCGGCCGCCATAGCCTCCAGCATATCGTCATTCGCTTCGGCGGCTTCCAGCTGCTCCTTTAGGTGCTGATTGGTGTCTTCGGATCGATTGAGCTTGGCGACTACATCTTCGTATTTCGATGCCGTCCGTTGAAGCTCGTCTAAGCTCTGTTGGAGTTCTTTGATTTCATTCTTCAAGTCCGCTTCGTTCTGCTGTGACACGTCTCGGAGCAAAACCAGAGCTTGACGTAACCTCTCTGTTTCCCTTTCCATCTGAAGCCATCCCGCGCTTGCCTTTTCTTCTGGACTCATAACCGAAGTCAACTCGCGATTCTCCTCTCTGAGGATTTCCACTTCAAGCTCGAGTTCCTCATGCTTCAGCTTGAGCGCCTCCAACTCTGCTTCAAACATTTCCGCTCGCTCTTCGGCCATCTCCTTATCAAGGGTTGCCAGCTCTAGTTGAGTTTCATGCTCGGCAGCCTTGTCCGGCACTTTCTCGGCACGACTCTCAGCATCTTCGTACTTGGCTTTCAGCTCCTGGATCTCTTGTTGATTTGTTTTCAGCTTCTTTTGTAAAGTCTGTATTATACCTTCGTACCGCGTGGACTGACTCTCGAGCTCTTGTACCCGCTGCAGTTTAGCCTGATCCTCTTGCCGCTGTTTCTGTAACGTGCGGACCTTTGTTTCCAGTGCCTTGATAACCTGTGCCTGTCTCGATTTGTCTTCGGCAGGAGGAGGCGCGCCGCCACTAGCAGTACGACTTGGCTCCTTGGGCGGAGGCTTTGAGACCGGTGGTTCGACAACCGACGCCGACGACTCCGGAGATTCATCACCTGCGGTTTCCGATACAGCGACGGGTGTCGGCGCCTCTTCTCGTATTGGAGGTGAACGATGTGCGGCAGTGCTTGTGGGAGCCGCCTCCTGCTCATCCTCTCGCGACGCAACTCGTCCGCTCACAGAAAGCCTACTGCCTGCTAATGACGACCGCCCATACACAGAGCTTGGTCTTGTTGCTGACGACTTGGCCGCACCGCCTCCAATGGATTGTCTGGTTGTGGAAGCACTGCTCCTGACTGTGGACGTGGGCGGGCCCATCAAAGTCCTCCCGGTCGTGCTCAATCTAGATTTTGTACTTGAGTCGGATGTTCGGGCAGTCGTTGCTGGCGTACCGGTCCGTGGGGTCGAGGCGCTCGAAGTGGTAGAAGAGGGCACGATCTTGGTGGGAGACTTTGTAGGAGACTATACATCAATGGCTTAGCATAATATACCACCAACGACTCAGTCATGATGTATGTACCCTCATAGATAACCTCGACCCGCCCGCTGCACTGGAGCCTGCACTCATTACACTCTGCCTCCTTCTGGCGACGTCGGCAGTCACTCCGCTTGAAGGCCTGGGTTTCGCCGCGGTGCTATTGACACCTGACGGGCCATTGGTCTTTGTTACCTGTCCAGACTGCTTCACAATCTTCACTGCCGACTCCTTGCGAACAAAGATACCAAAGCCCGGGGCGCATTGGAAATAGCGCTGGCCTTTGACCGATCCATCGTTCTTCCCAGTGTTTTCAGGTAGTTCGAGACCCAGCCATTCTCCAGCCGCAATATGCAACGGTCCGATGTAGCGCACGATGCCCTCCCTTCCGTCTTGAGTCTGGATTGTACATCCGACCTTGATGTTGGAATCGGCCATCTCTGGCAGAGAGTGTTCTGTCGGAGAGTCGCATGACAGACGGACGGAGCGTCAGCGACGTGGGAGCATTATCAGCCGGAGGGAAAGGACCTTATGTTGTTGAGGAGTTGTTGAAACGTATTGTTTGCTGGAGAACCAAACAGGAGTCTACAACGATTAATTGTATTGTCACTGCAAGGACGCGACTCGCGCAGGACAATGACAGTGGCTTAGTCATCCGCATGTGACGCTGGCCAGCTTTGGCCAATCACGTACAGCCACAGTCTCCTCGGCGCGTTCAGCCTCGCTTAGTTATTCTTCCTGCAGCCTCGCACCCACCTGGCACAATCATTGGAGGAGTTGCAACCGGTTCATTCTACCCTTTCAATAGTAGGACTACAGCCAATCTTCCCTTGTATCTGGTGCCTTATGTACAGAGATGTCTGACTTGGTTACCGTGACTTGTAAGTTGTTGGAGGCAGCCCAGACAAGGCTGCAGCCCCTTTCCAAGTCTTGGCGGCTTGTCAGACACCCCAAGCTTCCTTACCTTCCTCCAACACCAGAAGACGCAAACCTTTTTTGTTATTCTTTCAAATTGACGCCTTTCGACCTTCTAGTTACGCGCCATCTGCTCAGCCAGTGCGGAAAGGACCCTTGTCAACGGGGTCCGAGAAGTGGAAACGTCCGATAGCTACAATGGCAGGTTCCTGACCTACGGAACAAGATCCCTCCGCCATCCAGACCCAAAATGACGTGACACGCCAACATAAGGGTACTCAATCCCACAGGGCCCTTCTTTGCCCGACAGACTGATTGCGTTGGTTCCCCTCTCCTGGAGCTAATAACGACAGCTAATGACTACCAAAAGTAAGTCCTTGATACTGTCATCTAGTCTTGCGCCGCGCGTGTCTGTGGGGTGTTTACCATGTGTACCAGGTACCCGAGGTAGGTACAGTATGTTGTTTCCCAGTTGGTTTTCAGCACCCCATCGCACGCGATACATGTCGTTATTACCTAGTGCGAATGACACCATCCTGCCGGAATGGCTCTTTTATAGGAAGGCTACGGCCTCAATCAGTGATTGAGATACAATGGCCCTGTGTCATTGTTCTTTGGGGAAAAGAGGAAAAAGGAAACACTTACAAGTGAGTGAGCTGGTACAGCGGTGTGGCCTGTATTACGCCAGGTCTTCCCGTCTTTGCTCTCCAAAATCCACCTTCTACCTTGAGAATATCTAAAAGCAAATCCGCTCTAAATCAAATCAACCATGGGCAAAGAAAGGACCCACGACGCCCTAGTCATCGGCACCGGCTTCGGCGGGCTATATGCCCTATACCTGCTGAAGCAGCAAGGACTAGATGTGAAAGCAATTGACACAGCCTCAGACGTCGGTGGCACATGGTACTGGAACCGGTACCCGGGGGCCCGCAGCGACGTCGAAAGCCACGTATACCGATACTCATGGGACAAAGAACTATTACTCGACAAAACACTCTGGACAAAGAACTACCTGACCCAACCCGAACTGGAAAGCTACTTCCAAAAAGTAGCACGCAAGCACGACTTGTACCGCCACATCCAATTCAACACAGACCTAGTCGCCGCACACTGGGACAACACTGCCAAACTCTGGATCGCCCGTACGAGTTCCGGCGACATATTCAAAGTCCGCTACCTAATCGGCGCCGTGGGCAACCTCTACAAACCAAACCTGCCCGACTGGCCCGGTCTTGACAACAACACATTCCGCGGCCAAATAGTACACAGCTCCCAATGGAATCCCCGCGAGCACAACCACATCGACAAACGAGTCGCCGTAGTCGGCAGCGGCGCCTCCGGTGTCCAACTGGTGGGCGCGCTGGCGGAAAAAGCAAAAACCCTAACCCATTTCATCCGCCACGCCCAATTCGTGCTTCCGGCATCCCTACGAACCGTCAGCGACGTCGAACGCCAGACCATCAACGACAACTACGACCGCATCTGGCGGCAAGTATTCACGTCCCTGTCTGGGATGGGCTTTCCGGAGCCCGCGCGAACCGTCGCCTCTGTCAGTCCTGAAGACCGCGAAGCAATCTTCCAAGACCTCTGGATCCAAGGCAGCGGCTTCCGATTCCTTTTCGGCGGCTTTTCCGATCTTGTGACTGACGAAAAAGCCAACCAAGCCGCCATTGATTTCATCCATCGCAAAATCGACTCGATCGTCACCGATCCCAAGAAAGCTCAAGTCCTCAAATCGACAGACTGGTTCGCTCGTCGTCCACTGACCGACGACCAGTACTACAATCGATTCAACCAGGACAACGTCTTTGCCGTCGACCTGAAACAGACACCCATAGTGCGCCTGCACGCCGACAGCATTGAGACGGCGGACGGGAAGAAACACCAAGTCGATCTGATCGTGTTGGCTACGGGCTTCGACGCCGCTGACGGGACGTACTACCGCATCGACATCCGCGGAAAAGACGGAACAACTCTCAAAGATCACTGGAGCCAAGGACCCAAAACGCACCATGGCGTTTCGACCTCAAAATTTCCAAATTTGTTCTTTGTTAATGGACCCGGCGCCCCATTCGCGAGTAATCCGCCTGTTACGGAGGAAGGGGCGCGCTTTATTGCCGACCTAATCGCTCGTGCTGAGGCGCATCGGACCACCACCGGCAGCGGTACCGATAATGTGGTCATTGAAAGTACCCGCGACGCCGAAGACGCATACACCAAAGACCTCCACGATGCCGCGGACCCGACTCTCTTTCCAAGAACAAAATCTTGGTTCTTTGGCGAGAATATCCCCGGGAGACACGTCGCGCCCCGCTTTTATTTCGGCGGGTTGTCGAGGTATCGTGCTGCGCTGGCCGATATCAGAGAAAGGGGATATGCTGGGTTTGATATTGAAACGACCCAAACTGTGCAAAATCAAAATCAAACACAAAATCAGAGTCGCACGCTGCCAGTGCCGGCGCCTGTTCGTAGCCATTTGTGACTGTGAATGAATGACAGATATCCCGCATCGCGTTGGAACAGGACTGGAACGAAATCAGGCAGTTATTTCTCGCAGTGGACGGAAGGGAAGCACTTTTTCGACTGCCGTTACCATCTATGGATAGCGGCTGAGGTTGAGTCAGTGGAATTCTTCTACGGCTGGGTCTCCTGCTTGATGGATAGATATTCTGCGACGAGATGGCGATGGAGTTGGGACAAGGACAGTACCTACCTAGGTATTATAGCTGAACCAACATGCTTGGCATATATATACTTTAGATAACCAGGTAGACTAGAAAAAGCCCTCAAGTTGCACGTCTTTCGAGCGCCAATGTAAAATGCGAGTGCGCTGCACCTCTTGGAAAGGATTTGAACGTTGCTGCTTTCGTCGAGTACACAAGCCTTTACAAGATTTACATGCACACCCTACCCTACCACTGGCTACCAGTATTCGCGAATTACTACTATAACAATATAGTTTCGTACAGTATGCATTTCTCTAAGTTGCTAACTCTCGGGGTATATCTCATTCTTTTCAGTGAATCAATTCAGAGCAGTCAGTCCTGGCTTTTCGTGATCACGACAAAGCAACAAAACCATAGCAACAACCTCCGCCATAAGAGCGTGCCGGGTATCTTCCAAATTCAGAGCAAAGGCGTAAGGAGTGTCATCAAAACCGTCAAAAGGCGCGCGTATTCTCGCATTTCAAAAACAACAACAACAACAACAAGAGTAACTGGAACAGTCAAGATTTTTCAATGCTTGAGTTCCAGTTCCATCAAAAGCAATACACCAAAACTGTGGGCCCCGCCTCTTTACTTTTTTTCGTTGCAAGTGACAAAGGGTATCTCGCTGGATAGAAGAGCAGATAATCATGATGCCATATCATTTGTCGGGGTATCGTTTGTCGTTTGGGGTGGACGTAGACTTCGTCAGAGGTCTAGCGCAAAGGCAAATTCAGGTTGTGGGCCGATCCGTTGTGGCCGCCTGGGAATTGCTGATTGTGATGCGGTCCAATAGGAGCCGGATAAGACGAAAGAGAATGTGATGTTGGTGGCCTCCCAGAGTCGAAACTGGCTCGAGGAGGCTCATGTTTTGGTGTTCTGTCTCCGGACATACCACCACCAGGACCAGAGGGGAACTTGTTATCCTGAAAACGTGATGGCCAGCCACCACTGGCGGAAGAAGCCGGAACCTCCCCTTCCTCTGGGAGATTGACGCCACTGTCATTCCAGAAGTTCCGGTAACCGCTCTCACGACTCTCCATCGAGATGAGCGACGCCTTGCTGGCGTTGGAAGAGGCATGCTTGAAAAATGTGCCGGGGGAATTGTTCTGGTTTTTGCGGCTCATGAAGGACGAAAAGGATGAAATACTTCCGGGCTTGCGAATTCGGTCAAACAAAGAGGCACGCTCCGAGACCGGAGTACTCTCGCCATCTGCAAAACTCAGTCTTGTCGGAGAGTCTGTTGCATGGAGAGAAGGTGCATTCTGCAAGAGCTTCGAATCAAAGAAGGGCAGAGAGTCCTCGAATGAATCCGACTTGGGCCGTGGAATTGCACCCTTGACAGTGGTTGCGTCGAGACCGTGAGGGATGAGCTGCGATATGAGGTAGTCAATCGCATCTTTCAAGCCGCCTGCGTTGTTACGGGTGTATGTAAGCACCAGTCTGCCCTCGGACGGCCCGACAAGGCGTTCCATCGACGCCGTGGCAGACTTCGGCAGGCTGCTCGGGTCGGGGTTGACGAGAACGTCCACTTCATATTGAGTTCGCAGCTTGGTGCGGAGATCGTTATGGAATTCGGGGCTGTTGAAAAACGCTTCGAGCTCGTCGGACTTTTGGAAGGCGATCCCGTGGCTTTCGGGCACCATGCCCAGAAATGCGTCTACCGCCTGCGGCACTTGATACTCTGGGCCGGATATCGTGACGATGTCACTGGCTTGCTCGGTGTTAGGGAAGTCAATCTTGCAATTCCATTTCTTCTCCAATTCCTCAATCTCTGGCAATCTAGCAATCAACTCGCGGTGGTAGAGTCTGTTGATGACCACAGTCTCGGAAACGAACTCGGCGTCCTAGGGGGAATCATTTGATAAGGACATGGCCACATCAGAACGGGAGTCATCGTCTTCGCTTACAGCTTTCTCAACCATATCCATAATCTCCTGTTTCACCAAATCCAAGCTCTGGGCATTGCGGGCAGGGGTGCGGCAGATGACATTGTCAACCTTGATATCATCATCATCCTTTCCCACGCCGCCTCGATCCATTGCGTTCGAAAACTTCACGAAGACCGAATACTTCTTCATGATGCGCTGGATATGTTGCCCTCCGATACCGATGATGCGTTTGTGGTACTGATCGGGGACATGGAATGAGATGGATGCCGGCATCTCCTGCTCCACCAGATCTAGACCGGTTCGGACAGCTTCATATTGAGTACCCACTACGTCAATGTAGAAGTTGTACTCATTGAAGCCGTCGAAAATGATTTGCACGTTGCCTATAGAAAGGTCAGCTCACTGACGAAACATCGAAAAGGGGAAATGTTATACTTTGACCCATAATCTTATTGATTTTCCCGTTCTTCTTCCCACTGACAAACTCCTTGTGTTCATTGGCAAGTTCAATCTTGACCTTCAATTGGTGAGGGGCTCGCTTGACGAAGGGGATCTGGTTGATGACCATCATTGCCGCTTTCACGGCATCATCTGAGCCGTTGATGGTGAAAGTGAATTTCTCAAAGCTAATATCGGCTCCTGAATTGGTGCAGATGTCGCTCAACATCACCCTGATGTCTTCCGGTGACGGCGCCCGAAGGCCTGAACCCTGCATCGAATCGGGCGGCATGATCCACCAGGAAGCACTAAAGAATTGTCCCGCCTAACACAGACTTGATGAGCTAGGGAAGACGTTGGGCATTTGATGGGAATGTGCTTACCAGAGCCATGATCTCCTTGACCGTCCGTTCGACATGCAGAACATCGGTTCCTTGCACGCGCACAACACCGCGCTGACTTGCGAGTTGTGGGAATAGAATATGGGAGCCGTTTGTCTCCATAATCTTACGCACCTTATCCAGGCGGTCCAGCAGGATGTTGTCAATCTTACTCGCAGAGACCACCGCGTCTTTGGAATATAGCTTGATTCCCATAACGAGCTCTTTCAACTTCTGCTTTGCCTGGTTGATCTGTTCCTGCGTTTCCCCCGTGATGAAGATCTCATCGGCTGCTCGTCGGGTCGCATGCGGAGGGATGTATCCGAAAACTCCAGGAAACGGAGGTGGGAAGTAGATGGCAGTCTTCGTCGCCGATTCGATCATTTTGATATTCTTGCCAGTGCGGCCTGAGACCAAGGTGTGCATCGTGACTTCGAGTTTGATCACATCGATTTTGTGTTTCAGCTGTCCAAACATGAGCATGTTATCCTCGTGGCAAGATCATAGTAAAGCTTACAATCTGATCGATCATCATCAACGCCCTAGTTTTGGCATGCTCGACACTTTCCATATCTCCAAAGATATTCACGCGATACCGTTGGTCTAAACCACTATCGACACCAGTGCGATAAGAGACACCAGTTGAGGATGCTTCACTGTCGCGCGGCTTGAGGAGAAAGATATCAGTTCCAGTATACTTTGCACACAGGTCGATGTGGCTGAGCACACTGGAACGAATGCCGGTTTCTGCACCATCTAGTATAAGATCTGGGTCTATGTCCACAACTGCGGAACGCTTTGTTCTGTCAGCGAACAGGAATGTGGAACTTCACAAGAAAACATACCATCATGATGGGGGTTTCGTTGAGAATCTTGGCCCTCATCTTGTAGACCAGCTCTCCTTCGCCCGAGAGACAGACGTTGGTGACCATGCCCTGAGATTTTCTGTGAAGAGCAGGCCCGGCCTTTGGCTCTGACGAAGTGACTGTTGCTTGAACACGCCCTGCACTTTGTTCGCTAATGTACGAACACAGTGAACGCAGCCTCTCTTCATTCTGCACGTGGACCGGCAACTTGTGGACCGGGGTGCCAGGCGGGGTGCCAGCGGGAAACGTCCATCGTTGGAACGCGCCAGGGCTTGAATGTAGTATCTCTTCAGGCTCAGGACCGGCCAGGTTGTAGGAAAAAGGCACATTAAATGAGAGATTGACTGGAGTCGGTTCGGCAGAGGCTTGTGACACGATCGCGGGCGAACCCTGTGGACGTCTCAGTGGTTGCGGCGTCGACATGTCCTGATGGAATCTGGACATCCCGAACGCTGCCGGAGTCATCCGTTCCCAGCCATGACGAGCCTGGCCAGTGAAGTTACTGATCTTGTGCATCTTCAGTCTTCGATACGGATGACCCCCCAGGTCATCGACGAGGGACAGGAGCGGGAGGGAGGGTGACTACGATTCTTGCATTGAGAAGGCTGAGAAGAGCGCGGTGAATAAAAGAGGTCCGATAGGTCAAGAAGAACACAAGGCGTCGAGCGAGGCGTGAAGGAAGCGTAAGGGGGCGTGAAGCGTGTAGTAGATTCGTATGGTGAAGAGGGCGTGGATGGGATGGATGGCTTGATGGAGTCGAGAGTAAAGTGCAGGTTCACTTGAAGGTGACGGACAGTGCGCGTGGCATTGCGGACGGCCACTAGTAGACAGGCACTTAGCAGGTACCTTAGTATGGTCGTAGGTAAGTGTCAGGCCCGGGAGTGGAGAATTTACTGATAGCTAAAGCGCCTGATAGGGATACTAGAGCCTCCGGAGCAGCATAACGCAGGCAAGGCACTGCAGGCTAGAAGAATGCCACTGGCACTGCTCCAAGGGATCTATGAGCGCTAAGTTCTGCCTCTTCTTTAGCGCTCTCCTGCCCTGTTATCCGAGTCTTTAGGCACTGCCAGTACTAGTAGCGGCAGCCCTGTCCTAGTACAGTACAATCAGATGCGCCTTTTCCCTGCAGTCGCACTAACATTTATGCCACTGCTGCAGTTGTGCTCACATGTCACTCGTGGCAGCTGTGCTGTGGGCTTCGATCTTTTTGTGCCAGTGTGTATCGCTCCACCTCCTCCTGACTCTGGCTGATTTCCCTTGATAACTGCAGTCTACAGTAATAGGAAAGGGACGGGTACCCGTCGGCAGCAGACGTTCAAGTTCTTCCGTCAGCTCTGAGCCCACACGGCCTAACCATGGACAATGCACAACAGTGGCACCGTTGGTAGTGGACTTGAAATGCGTTCATATGATGATTGTGTGTGGAATCTTGGCTGGTCAGACTGCGCGTCCCAGTGGTCGAGTGTCTTTGGGCTGCGCCGCCGGACCATGACGAATAGAAGAGCAGATGCACCGACACAAAACACAACTCAGCCGCCTCCGTGTGGAGGGGTGGAAAGGCTGTTGATTCCCGGCCAATTGAATACCAGTTGCTTCCACAAGGTCAACACCTGATCGCTTTTCAAAACCTGCTTTGATCGATGTTTTGTCGTCTGTGCTGGACCTCATCCCCCTAGTACTACGGTTCCGCTTAAGCGGTTGCATTTTAACACTCCTAGTAGTGATCATAGGGTCCAAGTTTCAGATCCATGTCCACCAGCTGATCAACCGACTATAGACATGGATAACCCAAACATATACAGTAAAAGCCAGCATTCCGATAAATAATACCTAGATACTCTGCATATGGTATAACCCAATACCCGTCAAACACCGTGCCTTGACCCCCGAAGATAGTAAGCAAAGAAGTAAAAGTTGGGATGGCAGACGGTCCCTGCTAGGTGATCTGATCACTATTGCCACCGTTGAGCTCCCTTAGTTGTCGAGATATCAAGCCATCGCCTGCCTCCACTGCAGCCGGGGAGAAACTTCGCACCATGGTTGACCCGCTTGAAGACGGCCATGGAACAGGGGAATTTCGCGAACTTGTGGATGGCCTGAAGCCAGGGATGGGGGACGCGTGCCGCTTGGCCTCACTGGAAGCGGTTTGCTCTGCCTGCGCTTCGTCTTGTGACTTATTCAAACAAGGCTCGATAGTCCTAGGGAGAATGTGAAATGGAATAGACTTGGGGTGCTGTGCTCTGCTGGCCTGCAGGTGCCCAATGCCAAGTCCATAACTGCCATCAAACTCGCCAAACTGTGGTGATGGAGATGTCCCAGCCTGCGGACAATCGCCCTTCGCTAGACTTGGGCTCCGTGACCCGCTTTCTACCGGCGGCTTATATGGACTGAATCGAGGCTCTGGCAACTGCACTTCGTTCCTCAGCTTCTCTTTGCCGTCCGGGACTCGGTTGGCAAAGACAACACGAATATTGTCGTAAAGGTAGAATCGCCCTTTCGAAGTACAACAGAACTTGATGTGGATCAGGTACCGGAGTATGTCCTTCTGGCTCAGAGGGTCCCGAGCAGCTAAATTGGCTTGCTGCTCAGACACTGTGGCTTCTAGAATAGGTCCGGACGAAAAGCTCCGTTGGCGCACAAAGGTCTTTGTCCCAATAGGCATTCCCTCAAGGTCATAAGGGACGAGGAAGAGCTTGACGGCGGTTTTGTTGGGGTTCTTTATGATAATCTGAAGCTGTCCTTTTTGCGGTACCCGATAGGCTCCTCCAGGCGGTGACTTGTGAGAAGCTGGTTTCTTTTCCTTTGGCTTCTTCTGCTCTGCTTCTCTTGCCAAAGCTCTGCCAATTGGTGTATTTTCCGGACTGGTGATTTCAGCCGCAAGTGCTTCCGGATCAAGGCTGCTGTCCGATCGTCGGATACGGCGAGAACCGTGCTCCAAAGGTGGTAAATTGCGTTGGAGGTCGATAACGCCTACATAGGGACTGGGATTATCGTCCGATATGGACCGAGATGTGGTGGCAGACGGATAACTATAGAATACCGCGGGAAACGGCACCGTGACGTGGGCTGGACATTTGAGACTTGATGGGCAGTTGCCTTTTCCAACAACGCCGATTTGCGCAACAAAGTCAAAGGGTTTGGAAGGTGGCGTCGACATTCTGCCACGAAGGATAGACTCTTCGAAGGAACCTACCATAGAGGCTCGCTGACGCGGTGAAACATCGGAAGCCAGGGACGGCCGACGAAGTTTTGCCGAATAGTTTGGACTGGCCACCGGCTGGTACGTAAAAGAACTCAGTGAGCGGCGGGTCCTGTGACCTTGCGGGAGCGTAGCCGGGTGATCCGAAGCACATGGCGAAGACCAATTGTGCTTCCGATGATGGTCATCGGGTGGTGAAAACTGCAAGGAGGCAAAAGCGCTCGGGGGCATGGTTCTCCTCCTTCCGGAGCTGATCGTGTTATCGTCATCCGACCGGACATCTCTGGCCGACGTATCCAGAGAAGTGTTGTTGATGGCATGCACAAGAGGGCTCGTAGGAACTCTCATGACAAAGCTAGATGATAAACTGCTCCCAATGGAGGGTGCTCTGTTCCGTTTCCAGGTGTCAAGAGGCGGGCTTGTGGCTGCCAGAGGGGACACCAGGATCTGGTGATCGGACTGCCATGGTGGGGGAGAGACACTGTAGGCAGCCCCAAATGAACGCCGCGCTGAAGTCGGGACACTGCTATTCCACTTCGAAGATGCAAGGCTGGTACAATGATTAAAGTCACCAGTATGGAAGGCAGACGGAGAATGATGTCGAGAAGCCGTGGCAGGCATTCCATTCGTCTCGTCTGTGGTAGGAGACCTTCGCTGAGTTTGATTGCCCTCCACTGGGGCACTTTGAGCCGAAGCACCAGGGCGGGGGTCTGTAACGGCAGGGCTGACATGTTGAGCATCTTCTGCCGCACGTAGTGCTTCAAACCCAGGTTTGGGAACCCATGTTGGTCGTTGACCTCGTTTGATACATTGGATCAATTCTTCCCGGTCACTCGTTCTGAGGGGGACCGCCCCTTCATCCGAACAGTGTTCTGTCCTGCTCTCTTCGCATATCTCCACGTCCTCTTCTTTCCCACCCCGGGACTCCCCGGTCTCGTGGAATGTATGCACGGAGTATCGAGCCATGCCTGGCAGTGTCGAGAGTTTCCGTCTCTTAGCCGAATGTCTGGGATACTCCTCAGTGTCGATGAAAAAGGGCATGCTCCCAGAGCACGTTCTGCCAGTGTTTGGCGGAAGACTGTAGATTTGAAGGCTGCACACTGTCAAAGCGCGCCTTCATAGGACAATAGATGGACGTAGGAGACATCACGGTCAGATCACCGGATGCCGGAAGGACGGCAGGGTACAAAGTTACCGTTGCATGACGGGTGGTAACGAGAGATAGAGCGAGAGACAAAGCCGAGAGGAGGTGCACGGATGTGTCGTTTCAGGTTGGGGAAACGAGAAAGGGCGGAAGGTCCTGCAAAGAGGCGATGAGCAGCGGCGGAGAGAGCGAACAAAGGAAGAAGACAAGACGGTCTACCTGGTGAAAGCAGTGGTATCAGTAGGTCATTGCCATGGTCGTGTGTAGGAGTCGGAGGAGGAGTAGTTCTAGTTGAACAACGGGACGATGACTCCGCCCAAAGCCCGAAGATGGAGGACCCATGGATGTCATCAGGTCCTCGATCGGATACAAGTGACACGACACTTTGAGTTGGACATGCGGACGAAACCGGTGCCGGACTAAATCAACTGCAGTGTCCCCACGTCTCACTGCCAGTGCGGTCCCATGTTACTACTGGGACTAAGCAGTGTGGGAACCCGGCCAGACACCAAATGTTTGCTCCACGCGAGCCTGATATTTTCCACCATTCCTGATTGATAGACCTAACACACCGCCTTGCACTGTTGCTTTTGTACTGTTGTATTCGGCTCAACTACTACAGCCTGAACCTCCAACATAATGGGCGTAAAGCGGAGTGCCGAAGATGCTGGCAGTGCCGCAGCAGAACCTGACAAGAAGAAGAAAAAGGGCTTCTCCGTCGGACCAGCGAATCTTCCGGATGGAACATATCGACGAAAGAGTGAGGAATTTGTTTGACACGATTCGATACATGACGCTAACTATTCCAGCCCAAAAAATCAAGCGCGACTTGATCCAGAAAGCCAAGGTCAAGAAAGCCTACGCAAAAGTGAAGGCTCAAGAGGAAGCCGCCCAGGATAACTCCGTATCGAGAACGTTGGCCAGCAATGCCGAAAATGCCCCAGTCGATCAACCTCCTGCGAGCCTTGAACTTCATCCTGAACGGCAGGCAATGCTTGACGCCCCCGAGGTTCCCCAAGAACAGGAGAGACGACCGAGAGAAGGACGCTCGCAGCGTAAGCCTCGCGATTCCGACCAACAGACCCGGCAGCGCAGACCAAAGCAATCGCGGTACAAGAAAGAGATGGAACTAGCTGCTCAGCACAAATTGCAACTTGAAGCGAAACGCAGGGCCCGCGAAGCTCGAGAGCAAGAGCGCAAGGCCATGGCGAAGGCTAAGCGGCCTGGAAAGGATGGAAAGGCGAAACTAGGAAAGCAAGGGACTGTCCTGTTGCATCGAATTCGACGTATGACTGAGGAGGGCAAGATATGACCTGAAAGCACGCGGCACCAAAAGACCTACACTTCTGCAAGTGTGGAAGGAAAGGTCTACCATTAATGAACCGTCTGGATTGTCTCCAATCCACTCCTGGAGCGTTCAGCCTTGTTTGGTGAATGGACAAAGGCATGAAATGGCGCCAGGTGGGTACGCTTGGAATGCGGCAACCTTCAGGGCCGAGGGGGCCCATGATTGTATGCTTTTTCGATCTCCGCAACGCCGTTTTCCTTCCGAGCTCGTGGGAATTGCCTATCTACCTCGAAGATCGAACAACTGGGTTCCACTGCGTCTCAAAGGTGCAACAAATTCGAAAATCCTGTCACTTCGACTTGATCCCTGAACAGCTGTGCTAGGAGGCTGTATTTCTGCATCTACCTGCAGTCACTGATTCGCCTGTCTACGCACATGTTTGTCCTTAGACACGCTCCGCTACGGGAGAGCATTCCGAGGCCACGAGTACAGCTCACCTCCATGTCCTTTGCAAGGAAAACATCCATACAAGGGCAGTTATTTTCCTTTCACCATACTATATATATAAAGAGGTCGCACGACAATGGCCTTTGAGAAGAAGTTTGGCAGCGCTTTGCGGACTTCAAGGCTTAACAACGGGAGGTCGCGTTGGACAATGAACCCGTTGTTGACGGCCCAACAATGAGCAGTCCGACAACCACCAACCGCCTACAGCCTACAGCCTCGTGCTCCTAGGGCTCAAGTTCCTATTTTTACTGTTTCGCGGCTCTCGAGCTTTCTGATCTCGCATGCATCCAGCACTGACTATCGAAGATCACAGCTCCCTCCGATCTAGTAGCCAGAACCAAATATTCAAGTTCTCACCGTTGCAGTACAGACGTTCCGCCTTTTCGCGAGATGGCAATGCTAGACCAGACCGCCGAGCTCCATGCTTTTGAGTCAGGGAAACATTGGGTTCCCTACTACAACGCCTTGGTCAATGGGTCTTGGACTTGGCGACAACAGAACAAGACACTAATCAGCTTCCTTATCATGCACCGGGAGCGTCTTGCTCCATACCCGTGGGCACCCAGGGAGAGCTGGTTAGTGGGATGGGCCCTTACTCAACAAACACAAACGCCATTGTGGAATTTCCTGGTGTGGTCGCTGCACCAAGAACATCCTCGAGAAGAGGATGTGACGATCAAGATCTTCGAGCAACACCTGAAAGTGTGGGCCGATGTCTTTGAGAGTCAGGAAATGAAAGACTATGTGAGTACCACGGCTCACCAAAAGAAGTGTTTCATTCTCCATCAGCGGAAAATCGGGGCGCCGTGGACTGCGCTCTACCTCGCTTCCGATCGAGCGCACGTACAAGTGGCGCTGAACGCCTGGATGGAGCATCGGGCTCAGTACATGCCTAGACAAAGTCAGGATGATGAGTCCACAATGATCCTGGATGGTGAAGGTAAGGGTCATGATGAAGATTATGATAAAATGGACTGGACCGCGACCAAGGAGGATGCTCATTCTTAGGGCTCGTATTGGGGACGGTGCTAGTAGTCGACTGGGAATAAAAAATATTAAACTTGTCCTTTTCTATTCATTTTAATTAATAAACTGTAGTAACCTGGGTGGTGGGCGAGGTAGGTACTGTAACAGATATTCAGGATTATGTGTCTGACGAAAGCATTGTACACTCAGGCCCGGGAAAAATTCACAGCTCGCAAGTTATTCCTATTTCGTCAGACAACTATTTTGTCCCCATTCCGCATGAAGCCAGCCTCGTCGGCTTTTTGTTTACATGTACTACTAGTATCTACTGTACCTTACTCTGGCACCCGTCGGCTTTCTCCTTGTTCAGGATTACAGCTCACGCTCCACTTGAGGTCCAGAATTATAGACCGTTCCAATGGAGTTGCATTTCTGACAATCTAAAGGGGATAGTAGTATCAAAAACGGTAAACGCATCCTCACATCGACTGCCGGCGGCTAGGCTTGTCCAGCTACCGTCTCAAACGCCCTTTCTCCATCTCAGTCCGATTGGTACGTACAATTAAGTGTTCTGTCCACACCACTTGGACGTGCTTCTCCCCCGAGAAATACAGGCACATGCCGCCATGGCCATAAGGATTGAAGAACACCAGCAGACTCGTGGGACCTTTGGTACAATAAGGATAGCAGCGACATGATCGTTGAGCATGTGCGAGCATGCCAGTTTGTCCATGTATTAAGGGGAGTATCATTCGGATAAACACTATCTCCAACAGTACCCAGGCTTGGTTCGCAGCAACCATCCTCATATCGAGGGCAGAAAAGGAGCCCGCATGGTTAAAGGTCAGCATGCTGAACAGTATCCAAGGTAGGCTTATCGAACTTGACTATTTTCCCAATGACAAGAACCTCGCCGAAAGTAAATGATTGGGACTTGAAGTCACCATGATCTCACGACTCTGGTTCATTTGGGGGCTATCTCTGCCACTGCCTTCCTTACACCTGGCGGCCTTTCCCAAATTTCCGCATGTTATGGCCTCAATGATCCGAAATCTCGAAATGACCCAAAAGGCGACATCAGAATCAGAGTCCAATGTTTCATATCCATTGACACCACAGATCCAAACCCAGCGAGCTGGCTCAAAACGACCCAAGACAAATTTGAATCAGGAGAGACCCCCCATCTCGAACCTCACCCTCAGAAAATGGTTAACCAAAACGCAAAGGCGAACTTAACGAGTACATGTATCCCATATTGGATATAACAATACCACATCCACCGCATTCTCAACATTCTTCTCGCCCCTATCAAATCCCACTTCCCAACTCCATCCAAGAATGCAATCAAACCCTCCCATCATCACCTATCATTACCTCTGCCGCTATTCCTCGCACGAATACCTAGTCTCAATGGGTTTCCCACCCCCCGACACCATTGACATGCTCCTTGGCAAATCAAACTTCCACTCCTGGCGAGCCACCGTGCAACCTGCTCTCCTGACCAACAAGTACTCATCCAGCCTGATTCTCGGCGACTGGACCGAACCGCAACCCTCAGAATTTTCTTCCCAAGCACTGACAGACAGCAACGAAAGGGCAAAATTCGACCTCGCCCGTCGAGAATGGCATACTGCCAACACGGCCACTTGCCGCTTCATCCGCTCAACGCTGGCCATGAACGTCACGCCGTTCGTTCGACAACATAAAAACGCAAAGGCGCTCCTTTTCAATTTGATTTGGTTGTATGGTGACGAAGCGGGGATTGACACACAAGGAGGGCCGGCGGTGCCAGCAGCAGCGCCTGCACCACCATTGCAAAAGGATCGCACTAGTTTGCTCACTGCTCTGCATGAGACCGGTGGCTCGAAAAGAGTGAAAGGATATTTGGGTTGTGAGGATTTAGTGACTGGTGCCGGTCTATCGAAACAGTCGTCAGGAGCAACACCAAGCACAGATACAAGCAGAAGCACATTTTTACCATCGACTGCATACTCGGCTGATGTACCTGCGCAGCAAGAGACGCCTACCGGAAATAATGAGTATGAGAACTATGTTCCCGGTCCTGCTCTCCAAGCGATCCATGAAGAAGACGAAAACGAAGCTGAAGACGAAGGCGGAGTTCCTTCTCCCCCTCCTTCTCCTCACCCGGGCCGCCGGGTCCCATCAGGTCAAACGAGCGCGCGGTTCAGTACAGACCACTGGGAGTCAGACCTGGATTTTGGGGAACGTCCCTGGGACGGAAATGACCATAACGGCCACGGCCACGGCCTCGCTTGCAGCATCAGTCCCCTAACGCTTTCCGATACAAGTTCTAAGACGACAGTGGATTGTGATGACGTGGATATGGATGTAGGTTAAGTTGCGGTCTCTGGGCAGTTCTCCTTACCTTACATTGTGATCGAGGATGAATGGGTTGAGTTCTGCATCGCATGCTAACGTCCCAGTCATAGTACTTTCAACGACCTGCAGATACCAACTATAACTTCCGCAACAACGGTGCGATTCAACCTAGAAGCAGCAGTGTCGTCTCCGGCAAGGACAACGGCCAAAGTGTAACAACAGCAACACGCATGGGCAAGCCTGCTGTCGATGGCAGCGTCATTTGTACAGGTCAAGGCCAGCCCCAAGTTTCCAACCTCAGAAGGTCGATCTTCGCCCGAAGCAGCAAGACGAAGACAACGATGCCAAAGCGTGGTGGGAAGCTTTCGTTTTCGTTTCCGCTTACCCGCCTACGTCGAGTGAGAGATTCAGAATCTGACTCGGTATCTGGGTAAGTGAAGGAAACGTCTTCGAAATGTCTTCTACATGGGCAGCAGGGTGGCGAGAAAGGCATTTACTACATCTCATTCCAAGGGGCCATTTCATTAGAGTCGTCATGGAAGGGCTTTTGAATGATGATTTTTCATATTTATAATTATTACAACTGTATTTTACATGCAGTAAAAAGAAAATCCGCATAACTCTGGCCGCTGAGGGCTCGCTCTAAGAATGAAGTTCCAAAAGTCAACATGCCGTGCAACGATTCAGAGGTGGCTGCTGACTAGTGAATCGAAGTATGTAAGGTAAGGCTCCCACTGTGTCACTCACTGCGCACTGCACTCCGGCACAGGCGCAGAAAGAAGGATACCGTGTATGTGGACACGATAGCCGAGACGGGCCACAATCGAAAGCCGAGACGCTTCAGCCAACGGGGATTTTCTGTTGCAGCAAAGAGTACCGGTAATGCTCAAACTGGCTCAAACTGGCTGCTACGGAAGGGACCCGAGGCCATAGCGGTCTCGTTGGCGGCGGTGCAATGAATCGTGACCTTGTACGCCATTTGAAGCCGTGAGAATTGATGGCTCGGCGGCGTGTCATTGTTTGCGCCTTTGTTCGTCCTTGTCTAGGACAAATGAGTTTGATCAAGTATGACCACGACCACCTAGTAGTGATAGTTCATTCATACTTTGCCAGCAGGGAGAACACCAGGAGCATCTTCTTCATGGAAGGCAAACTTGGAGTGTTTCCGGATGGCAGCACCCTTAAAGTAGAAGACATAAGGAATCAAGCAGCAAGCCAGGGCGATGAAGGCAAGCAACGAACTGGCCCACTGATACCCCAGAGTATCGTACATTTGCTCGGTAAACAGAACGACGGCGGCGCCCCAGAAACTCCGGATGAATGTCTTTGCGGCAAGAGCCGAGGCGGCCTGATGCTGGTAAGTGTCGACGAGGTAGTTGTTTGCAGAGTTGTAGAGGAAGATAAACCCAAACCCCACAGGGAAGCCGCCCATCATGGGACCCCAATACGACAAATGCGGGTACGAAGTCCAGCCGAAGATGAACAAGCCGACGGGGATGAACCAACATGAAAACATCATGGGGATCAATCGTGCTTCGGCCGGCGGTTTGCCACCGGGGGCTTTGGCGCAGAGACTGAGATAATGTTTGTTGACCAGGGGCGACAAACCGGCTGAGACAATGACACCGATGGCAAGCGGGATGAACATCAGCCCGGTACTGCCTTCGGACCAACCCTTGCCCTTGACGTAGACGATGGGATAGGCCACGAAGAACATGTACAGTAATCCGTACAGAACCGACATGTACAGCGAGATCAAGAACACGATTGGTTCCAAGAACAACAGCTGCAGAGGTCGGATCAAGAAGATGCGCAGTTGTTCGCCGATGGGGCGGGCGTCAATGTCCTTCTCAGTCACGTATCTCATGTCGCCGGTTTCCTTGCGCAGCTTCTTGGCCCGTTTGTCGAGGATCGATGGCGCATATGTTTCCGGGATGGTGAATGTCAGGACAAGCCAGCAGACGCCGGAAAGAATCAGTTGGATCCAATATAGCCATCTCCAGCCTGCGGCATCGCCTAGAAACCCACCGGCGAGCGGACCGATGGCGGGACCGATGAAGGGAGCCGCGCTGAAGACTGCCATAGGAACACCTCGTTCCTCGTTCCTCCACAGATCGGCGAGTGTGCCGCCAACGAGAGTCATGGGCGCCGAGAACGCAATACCGTCAATCAGTCGACAGACCAGAAGTGTGCCGATGTTCTTTGCAACGGCGCAAGGAATCTCGAATATCACTGCAATGCCGATCGTGATGATGTAGACTGGTTTTCTGCCCCAGAGTTCCGACGCCGGTGCAAATGCCAATGGTCCCACGCCGAATCCGATAACGAACATGGTGATGGTCAATAGCGAAACCTCGTTAGAGACGTGGAAGGTCGCTGCAACGCCTTCCAAGTCCGCCGTGATGACTGCACTGTTGAATGCAACCACGAAACAGGTGAATGCCACTACCATGGTACACCACCATTTGTATGGCTTCGACCAGTTTTTCGGATTCTCAGGGTCGTTGATCTTGAATGTCACCAATTCATGTTCTTCCAGCTTCCCACTGACCCGCGATATCGTTCTCTTGGGAATAATACCTTCGGCCGTTTCCTCGGTATATTCTGCCATATCGGCATTGTCGCTGAGGATTTCGTACGGCAGGTCCAGGACCTCCGCGGCGTCTTGAGTGGGTCTGGTCTCATATCGTTCGAGTGTTGTTCGTCGTGTCGACGCTCGGGTTAGTTGGGTTTGTTGCTTCTCGAGGCTTGCGCGAGGAGTGTCGCGCTCCTCAGCGCCATCGCCCAGTGTGGACGACATGGTGGATATTGTTCACGAATGAAGAGGGTGGGAGAGATCTTTACGATGTAGTTGTATAGGCGTTGAGCTGTCGTGCTGAATATGTGGTATGTCCAGCGATAGTGATAGCGAGAATCTGTAGCACGCCTTCTGATTCTACAACGGGGAGAGAGCGTTGGACAGAGCGGAGGGGCACGTCTGATATATAGTATATCACGAAATCCGAGAAAGGAACGGGCAACTCATACCTTGTAGAGAACATGGCTATGGGTCCCCAATCAGGGGCCATCCTGATCCCAACATGTGAAAACAGAAGCGCAAAAACGGGTACCAAATTGAGGCATTTGCCCCGTGATATCCAGACAAGATGCGATCGCGGACTGAGCTCGGAGCGCGAGTAACAGCGACAACCATGACAAGTGTGATCTTCAAACAAATGGTGGCTCGCTTCGGAGAATTTCATCCCAATCAGAGGGACTACTTTTGATTTAAGCATAACTCTGGAAAGGAAAAGTCGGCAAGCCTCTCGAAGCCGAGCGAATGTGAAGCGCAGCGCAATGCGATCCGAGTCGAGGGACAGATACCGGGTTTGCTGCCGTGGCGGTCGAACCACGGCGCTGCAGATTCTTCCGCCGAGACATCGCCGGTCGCTCAAGGCTGCAATCACGTGCGAGAGCTGTCATTGGACGGTCTTCTTATCAGCCCTTGACAAGGCTCAGACATGGTCGCCCCCATTTCCACGTCACTTATTTTGGCTTGGACCAGCCTCGAACACGGGCACCAGTGTCTACAATTTACAATTTCATCCCAACTCGTCTGATCGACGATGAGCATCCTCACAGCCATCGGTGAACCAGGCAGACCCGAAGGGCCTCTTTTCAAAGGCATAGGAGAAAGGTTCTATTCACCCGAGCGCCGTGTCGCTAATGCTGTATGGTCAGTGCAAAAGGCTATATTTTGAAGCTACCACTGGCAGCAGTTTTGGACAGTACTAGTAGACCAGAGAGCGTACGTTGTAAACTTGAACACGAGGACGAAACGTACCCAATTGTGCATGTCCTGACTCCGCGTCTATGCCGGACCCGTCTTCCTAGACAGTAGCCAACATCCAGAGCCGCAAAGCCGTGCAGTGTCTCCTCCATGGGGAGGCCCTTCGGCGTCCGAACCTGAGCAGCGGGCGGCATGCACGGCTGTTGCCGTCCATGACCGATGATCGACAAACTGTTCGATTTCTGGGACCTACGCGCATGTCGTGTGATGGCACCGAATAACGGCGGGCACATCATGCCGCAGACTGCGAGTCAGTATGCGTATTATGGATTAAGCTGAAGAATGAAATATGATATCACACTGCTCCGGTGCTGCCGGTGTCGTCCGTAGCCTCCCTCAGCTGTACATATCTAGCACGCCCCGCGCTGAGCAATATGACTAAGGCTCCTACTTCAGCACAACTGCGCTTCAACTGAGAGCCTTATACATTTCCAACCTGTTACCAGCTCACTAGTACTATTGTTACTGTTACTTCTGGGTGATACAGCTTTCTAGACTTCGGCGTTCGTCATGGCAGACTATCACAATCCCGGCGGATACCCTCCTCCGCCCAGCAGCGGCGGTTACAACAACTACCCTCACCCACCGCAACCGCAACAGCCACATGGAGAGTACGGCGCGCCAGGATACACGTCGTCGCCGGCAGTGACCCAGGTAGGCACATCATGAGTGTTCCTCGGGCATCGTCTACTCTCGCAGTTATCGACTGACTCAAATCACGCAGAGCCCGTACATCCCCGCCTACCGGCCTCCGCAGGAAGACCAATACCAGTACTCGCCACGTTCGTCCGGATTGCAAGTCGGGCAATACACTGGCGACGAGTACGCGTACAACCGAGAGCGAGAGCGCCGTAACTCAGGGCCCTGGGCGGCTAGTCAATACCGCAGTAGTGATGGCGGATACTATCCTCCTCCGCCTCGATACGACGACCGGCCCACCTCTCGCGGCTCGTGGAAGGAGAGGGAGAGTGAGAGGTCAAGAGACAGGTCGAGAGACAGGTCAAGAGACAGGGGAGAGAAGAAGGACCACAGCACTGCAAAGGACATAGGCGCAACGCTCCTTGGTGGTGTCGTTGGGACATGTAAGAATACCTTGCCTTTCGAAAAGACATACCAGCACAGCTCGACTGTCGTATATTGGCGATTATGGCTAACGCATGCACTAGTGGCTGGACGAAAACTTGGACATCATGACGACCTTGTCACCGTGGCCGGGGCTCTGGCTGGCGCATATGCCGGGCACAAGCTGGAAGGGAAACGCGAGAAGAGCAAGGAAAAGAAAAGGGACCGCCGTAGGAGTCAAAGTTTCGCTCCTGGTGACTCCTACGATGGCGATTACGATTACGAGCCGCGTCGCAGCGTCTCTCGCAGAAGATCGGGAAGTAGGAGAAGAAGCGCCAGCAGCGGCAACAGCAGCAGTGACAGCGACGGCAGCAGGCGCAGGCACAGAAGACATCATCACCATTGACGAGGACTTTCCGAACTTGAATATCGTGGGTTGAGGTTTCGATCTAATTGGATGAGGATGATTTATGATTGTACGATAACGACACCATAGATGCTGACGACGTGATAAGTCTGATGTTTGACGATGCTGGTATGTCAACACTCTGGCAGAGAATAATGCCGCAATTGTGCAGTCTCTTCGCGCTAGAAGCACTACTCAGCCTTGCCCTGACCAGGCTGAACGCCTCCCTGGTGGATCTGCCTCGAATCCAGTCTCCGTACCGCAATCCGGGGAAATAGAGTGTGGCGAGAGAAGTACGATGCGAGGACGTTGAACCCGTCGACACTTGCAGCTCGCTTATGACAGGCTCAAGGGTTGTCCGAAGGCAGAACAAACAACACATCATTAGCCATTCAGTAGTTTATGCCTTTGAAAGGGCTAGGAGAGGAAGAATGGCACCAGTGCGTTCTGTCTAAATCCGGTAGGGCGAGATTGTGATTGAACGTTTGTACAGAGAGGACAGTAAAAAGCCTTAGGCCAGCCTTACCTGACCATATTCGCCCCAACCAGGGAAAAGCCACAGCAGATCAGTTGAACGATGACATATGAAACCTCCAGGAGGTGGCAAAATCTCCCTTTGACAAACCAACGAGTCCAACAATGTAGCAGTAGTGAATAGCAAGGTGTTGGCCTGGGTTCTTTCGGCCAAGAAGATCTACTTTTCCAGGACAGTTCTTTGTCTCCACGAAAATGGATAGGGGACCAACAGGAACCACTCGTCGGGGCTGTTGTAGCGAACAAGTCTGTCGAGAACCCCGAGCGAACCCTTTGGGTGTCGCCCACACCGCTTGATCGGGGCACAGACCCTTGATCCCATATGCTAATCGTCTTATCAGGAAATTCAAAGCCGCGTATCGATAGTGGCGGATAATTTTTCTCAGTGGCCGAATCCCCTCACCGCTGGGCATTTCAGGAGGGCCAGTTGGTGGGAAGGACATTGTCTTCTTTGCCCCGACACTCCTGTGAGGAGTACATTGTACTATGATGAAGGGCAAGCTTGAGATTGCCTGAGCTGGGCCGGCAGAAAACTTTAGCGTCTCCCCCTGGGAGTTTATGTGAGATTAATCGACTGCGGCAGTACCAGTAAGAACACCTGCAGGGTGCCGGCTCTGACGTGGGAGACGCAAGATGCAGGCGTAGAGCAAACTGTGTAGAAGGCTTCCCGCTAATCCTGCATCTTGTCTGGCACTAATGACAGGGGCCCCAAGATTTTCAGGACGGCCGTGCAGACGCGAATCGTCGAAAGCTGGAGGAGGGTGGCGACAAAAATAGGTCCGTCTTCGGATTGGGAAGGGAAAGCGCAGTCAGATTTGGGCGGTGTTCTATTGGGGAGTCAGTACAACTAGTACAGTGGTAGGGGCTTCCAGGGACGTAGGGACCCGAAGAGACAACTGGATGATTATTCAGTACAGTGGTACATGCGTTTGAGTCTTTTCGACTCGTCCAGACACGGAGAAAGGGACAGCAACGATCGACAGGGAATTGAGGAATGAACATTTGATTGGCAGTTGAAGGTGAGAGAGATGGCTCGGTGCCTCATCGAGCTCGAACCAGCAGCAGTAGCAAGTGGCAGTAGCAACAGTAGCAGCCTGCGTGAGTAGTAACAGACCAACGGCGAGTGGCAGAAAGAATTCTGGGCTCTGCCCCGTCAAGGCCGGTGGGTTCGTCAGAGTTGGTCGCTGCACTGGCACGTTGCCTGGTTCCCGGCTCAGGCGGCGGCGGCGGCGGCGGCAACTGCGCTGCGGCTGGTGCAAAGAATGATGGGGGCGCTAACAAAAAATCTTTTCGGGGTCGGCGAGAGAAGATCCCAAAAAATTTCATAAATACTCTCTCCCTCGCCCTCTTCGCCCTTCACTCCTGTTTACTCACATCCACTCCCTCTTTACTCCCTTCTGCATCTCTCTTCACAGAGTGCTTGCATCTCTTTTCTTGTTCTGTTACGATAGACGCCATCTAGAGCGAGACCTGCGTGGAAACAGCGCAGTCCGTGGGCGCCCCTTTTCACACAGTCTCTAGACCGCTGTTCCTGACATTCCTGATTTCTTGCCACAAGAAGTCAGATTAATCAAAACTCCTTTCTACGCCTCAAAACCATCATCAATCCATCTCGAATTCCTCCCTGCATCATGCCCGCTGTCGACACCATGACTTCCACTCCAGAGACCACCGCAAAGGAGACCAAGCAGTCCGTTGCCACCCTGGAGCAACTTCTGCAAAAACTGTCCCTGTCCAAGGCACAGGATGAGGCCAACGCTGCCGCCACGAACATCGCCACTTTCTTGAACGGCCCCATCGAGGAGCACGCAGTGCCTCTCAAGGCCGTCGAGACCTTCAAGAAGCAACTCGCCAACAAGAAGGATGCCCTCGTTCGGGAGCGTGCCCTCGATGGCATCAAAGCCATTGCTGAGCACTCCAGCCTTTCCCCGGGCGTTGAGCCCTACTTGGTCCAACTCCTCCCGCTGACCCTTGGTGCCGTTGGCGACAAGATGGTTTCCGTCAAGAACGCTGCGCAGGCCGCATCTCTTGCCATCGTCAAAGCCATCAACCCCAACGCCGTCAAGGCTGCTCTCCCTCACATCCGAAACTCGATCATCACTGCCCAGAAATGGCCCGAAAAGATGACCGGTCTGGACTGCATCGACGCCCTTGTCGAGACTGCTCCTACGCAGCTGTCTTTCCTCGTTCCCACCCTCATTCCTATCGTCTCCGAGTCGATGTGGGATACCAAGCCCGAAGTCAAGAAGAAGGCATATGGCACAATGGAAAAGATCTGCAAGTTGATCGAGAACAAGGATATCGAGAGATTTATTCCTGAGCTCATCAAGTGTATCGCTAAGCCTGAGAACGTCCCCGAGACTGTTCACTTGCTTGGTGCTACCACCTTCGTCACTGACGTCCATGAGCCGACTCTGGCTATCATGGTTCCTCTGCTCGAGCGTGGTCTCGCTGAGCGTGATACTGCTATCAAGCGAAAGTCTGCTGTCATCGTCGACAACATGTGTAAACTTGTCGAGGATCCTCAGATCGTGGCCGCTTTCTTGCCTAAGCTGATGCCTGCTCTCACCAAGAACTACGAGAACATGGCTGACCCTGAGGCTCGTGAGAAGACCAAGCAGGCCTTGGAGACCCTGAAACGTGTTGGTGCTGTCAAAGAGGATGGCACTGCTCCTCAGGTTTCTACTGCCGGCGAGATCTCCACCGTGTCCGGTATCCTCAAGTCCATCCTTGAGCAAAGCCACAAGGGCGCTGCTTCCAAGTCCGAGCCGGTCATTGAGTACGTCTCTGCCATCGCAGGACAGCTCATCGACGAGAAGGTTACCGACGCCGCCGACTGGGTCTCCAACACCGTTGAGTACTTGAAGACCATCGTCGGTGAGAAGGATGCCCAGTCTGTTGCTGAGCAACTTCGCAAGCGCGCTTCCCCTGGCGCCGAGGAGGACGCCGAGGAAGAGGCGGATGAGGAAGAAGGCGAGGATCTTTGCAACTGCACGTTCAACTTGGCCTACGGTGCTAAGATTCTTCTCAACCAAACTCACCTCCGCCTCAAGCGTGGCCAGCGCTACGGTCTTTTGGGCCCCAACGGTTCCGGCAAGTCCACTCTTATGCGTGCTATCAACAACGAGCAGGTCGAAGGCTTCCCCAAGAAGAGCGAGGTCAAGACCGTCTTCGTGGAGCACGACCTTGATGCCGCCGACACTGAACTCTCCGTCATCGGCTGGACCGAGATGAAGTTGCGACAGGTCAACATCGACACTCCTCGCTCTGAGATCGAGGAGAAGCTTCTCGAGTTCGGCTTCCTTCGCGAACAGCTCGAGGCTCCCATCACCTCTCTGTCTGGTGGCTGGAAGATGAAGTTGGCTTTGGCTCGTGCCGTTTTCGAGGAGCCCGATATCTTGTTGCTCGATGAGCCTACCAACCACTTGGATGTCAAGAACGTTGCCTGGCTCGAACAGTACTTGACCAACTCTCCTTGCACATCCATCATCGTTTCCCACGACTCCAAATTCTTGAACAACGTCATTCAGCACGTTATTCACTATGAGCGCTTCAAGCTTCGTCGCTACCGTGGTAACCTCACCGAGTTCGCCAAGCGAGTGCCATCTGCTCGATCCTACTTCGAGCTCGGTGCCTCCGAGATGGAGTTCAAGTTCCCCGAGCCTGGTTTCCTTGAGGGTGTCAAGACCAAGGCCAAGGCCATTGTCCGAGTCAACAAGATGTCCTTCCAATACCCAGGTACCGACAAGCCTCAGATTTCCGACATCACTTTCCAGGTCTCCCTGGGATCTCGTATTGCCGTCATTGGTCCCAACGGTGCTGGCAAGTCTACGCTGGTCAACGTCCTTACCGGTGAACTGATCCCCACGTCTGGTGAGGTCTACCAACACGAGAACATCCGTATTGCTTACATCAAGCAACACGCTTTTGCCCACATCGATAACCACCTTGACAAGACTCCGTCGGAATACATCCAGTGGCGTTTCCAGACTGGTGAGGATCGTGAGACCATGGATCGTGCCAACAAGATCGTCACCGAGGATGACGAGAAGGCCATGGACAAGATCTACAAGATCGAGGGTACTCAACGTCGTGTCATCGGCATCCACGCCCGCAGAAAGTTCAAGAACTCGTACGAGTATGAGTGTTCGTTCGCTCTGGGTGAGAACATCGGTCAGAAGAACGAGAAGTGGACTCCCATGATGACTGCCGACAACGCCTGGATTCCTCGATCTGAGATTCTTGCTTCCCATCAAAAGATGGTTGCCGAAGTTGATCAGAAGGAGGCTCTGGCCAGCGGTCAGTTCCGACCTTTGATCCGACGTGAGATCGAGCAGCACTGCGCCAACTTTGGTCTTGATGCCGAGCTTGTCTCTCACTCGCGCATGCGCGGTCTCTCCGGCGGTCAGCGTGTCAAGGTTGTGTTGGCTGCTTGCACGTGGCAACGTCCTCACTTGATCGTGTTGGACGAGCCTACCAACTATCTGGATCGTGATTCCTTGGGCGCTCTCTCCAAGGCCCTCAAGGCCTTCGAGGGTGGTGTCGTCATCATTTCCCACAATGCCGAGTTCACTGAGAGCTTGACCAACGAAGTGTGGTCGGTCGTCAACGGAAAGATGACTCCATCAGGTATGTTTTGACTCTATGATCCTTCTTTTTGTTAACATTACTAACATGTCTTTTCAGGTCACAACTGGGTCCAAGGCCAAGGTAGTGGTCCTCGTCTGACCGAGAAGGACGACGACGAAGAGAAGTTTGATGCCATGGGCAACAAGATCGAAGGCAACAAGAAGGCCAAGAAGTTGACCTCGTCCGAGCTGAGAAAGAAGAAGAAGGAGAGAATGGCTCGTCGCAAGAGAGGCGAGGAAGTCTTCTCTGATGAGGATGACTAGAGGTTAAGCGCCCCAAGTCATTGCATTCCTTTTTCTTCTTCTTTCGTCACAGCACATGGAACGTTGGCGTTTGGTCACAGAATGGCAATTCTCAGTTCGGAGTTTTGAGGGCATCAAAATGGGTGTGTTCATGATTTGAATAGTTTCATACCACGGGTACTTTCAACGTCTTTTTCCCGGATACCACTACCCGCTGCAGAAGCAGCACGGATAGACTTGGGTTACGATAGAGACGATAGAATGGACAAACTGCATAGACAGTCGAGATTTCCAATGAACAAATTATGCTGCACAAGATCGTTGTACTCTATTACTGCTCCATGACGGAAGATAATTTTCTCCCTTACAATCATGTTTATTATATTTGTCCAATCCTTGGGATGGCGTTTGTCGGCCACAGTTGTTCCAGGGCTTTGATGATAGACTTTCTGCAGTCCACCCCGTTGGAAGCGTGAGGGATGGGGAATAAATCTTCTATTATTATAAAAGACTGCAGTGAATGCTGTTTGATAGGTAGTTGAATATCTGTTATACGCTTGAACGCTTGAAATGCTCTTGATCTGTACGTAAAGTGCATAGGTACGTACTAATACTGGCGATGGAAGCCCAGCCTAGCACCGGGTCCTGAGAAGGAGAAAGCGGTTCCACGGGGCAAAGAAGTGGGCGGCTGATGCTCTGCTGGCTGGTTGACGAGGTGTCAACGAGCCTGCGATGACGGACAACCAGAAGAATTTGATGAGCAGGGCAAATATTTATGCACAGTTGAAAAGAGGAATATATTTGAGGAAAAATGGGGGGGCCCGCTTGCATCAGCCCTGACTCCAGACGTTGTCTTCCTCAATCAAACTGCCGTATCTCCCTGTGACACCATTTTGGTCGGAACCCTCAGGCTGCTGATCTGCGTGCTTCCGATGTGCACCAGCATTTCTTCTGTTACCATCATCTTCATCATAATTCTCCTCGTCGTCGCTGGTAGCATGTTCAGGTGGCGGGGGTTTTGCAGGAATATCGGAGGGATCCCAGCCCTCCTTGATCTCTTGCCCCTCATGGGCTTCGTCGTCAATACTATAGGTACGCACGAAATGGCGGTGGTCGCTGCGGTTCCATGCGTCGCCGCCTTCCTTTCGGGCGCGCACGCGTTCGGCTTCTTCGGCCTCGGTGTCTTCGACGATCAGGTCGACGAGTTGACTCGAGTCGGATTTCCCAGAGGCAGCGCCGGTTGAATGGTCGCGTTTGAGCTTGCGTTCAATCGCGGTCTGGGCGGCAGGGGGTTGTTGGTCGGATGAGCTAGCATGGGAAGAAGAGCGAGACGTGCTCCTGTGCTTGCCTTTGCGGATGTTATGGCGGATCTCACTGCGGCGGCGGGTTCGGTGGTCGCGGGTGGGTTGGAAGAGGTTACGGTTTGTAGAGGTTGTGAGGAGATTGGGGTCACGATTCAGCCAATCTTCTCGCCGAGCTTCATGCGCAGTAATGACTGGATACTGTAAATAAAACGGGTCAGTTCTGGACAAGTATGATGGTGATGAGAAAGACTTACATTCCAATCACCGAATTCTAGCGTTCGAGCATTGTTGTACAGTCGCTCGTCTTCTGGGTCGATCCCGATCTCCCAATCCGGTTCGGTTGCTCGGTAATCGTGAGCTTGTCCTCTGGCCTCCGGGGCGGGAGGCCTAGAAGCGGCATCCTTGGAGAGTAATGGTGTTCGACTGTTGACCGCTTGCGGCTTCGGTATCCAGTACTTGCCTTTACCTCCTCTTTCATACCTCATCCCGTCCATCATCCTGGCTACCCGAGATCGCGATTCCTCATGCGCAATGACGTTGTCACCGGAGTCAAAGGTTCGGTAATCGTATTGTTTGCCGCGGAATGTCTCCTTTGTATCTTCGATCAGATCCCGTATGCCGAATGCATCGCGCAAGGCGTATTTGACAGGCATACGAGCCGCCGAGATCGTCACGTCGGCATAGTCGTGCCATGAGAAGGCATACCAATGCGACACTGCAAAGATGGGCATTTCAAAACATATCAATGCATCCTGGATAGCGGCTGCCAGGTTGTCTGCAGTATATCCTGGCACATCGCTGGGAATAGCGCCTAGGAATTGTAGAATGGACAGGAAAAAGCCCTGCCAGTATGAGGCGAAGATGATGAGCTTGATGCACAGAAACTTCGGCATAGGTCGGAAGGGCTTCAGGTCTTCGTGCATGCAAACCCAGAACATGGCCAACGAATACAGGCTCACTGTCACGCTGACATTGTACACAATGCCTACCCACAGATACCCCGACGTCAACCCGATGTATCCTTCTTGGTACGTATCTGTGAGCTTCAGGATGATCGTAGCCAGACTCAGTATGGGTTTGAGCCATGTGTATTGGAGAATGCCTCTCTTGATCGCCAGGAACGTGTGCGGGTCCGAGATGTCGACTTTGGAAAAGTATAGGCTGATCGGCCATGGGTGCGATACTGGTGGTCTTCCGTGCATCATGATAATCAGCGAGCGTTCGCCGCCGAGGAAGTTGACGAGCAGTTGGAGGAAAGTGTATATTGTGAATGCTTCATATATGTCTCGAAGGGGGTCGAGGTAGAATGCGGCTTTCAGCGACACGATAGAGGCCCACGAGGCGGCCGAATAGATAGGTACCATGAGGAGGATGCGAATCACATATCGCTGGAGCAGCGGTTTCCTGTAATTCTTTGCTTGAAGCCATATCGAACTGCGACGCGAGTCTATCAGAAGCCAGTCCCAAGTATTGGAGTAGTAAAGAGGCACATACAAGAGCGAAATCAGTGTCGCAGCGAGTGAGGCGACTCCAGCAAGAATGATGGTTACTTTTGTAAGTTTGTTGCCTGTTCCTCCGACGCTCGACATGGTCATCATGGCGACGGGGCAAGCCCCGATATAGGGCTGTCGTTTTGATTATGTAGTAGCCGTGAGTGCTACCGACCGCGAAGGTAGGGTCAGCTAAGCATTGTTAATAGATAAGAGAATGCCCGAGGACTCTGGGTCACAAGGCTGCGTTGCAAGGCGTGTGAAGCACGAGATGCGGAATGCTGCACATGAAAAGGTGTATCTTGTAGGTATCGAGGCAGATGTGCAACGCGGTCATACAAATGACGATGCTCCATGCAATTGGCAGTTTTCGGGGGGACTAGCACAGTACTAGTACTGAAGTAGCATGCTCCGAACACTCTCTAATAAAATGAAGACAATAAGTGGTGCGGATCACCACTGCCGCGGGCTAACTTCTCTATTAAGTGTGCTTCCATTGGTACAACTGTAGATCATAGGCACTGCGACCGCCGGTCTCTTGTAACCGCAACTCCTCCAACAACGACGCCGGCTCGAACAGTGAGCTCGACTGCATCTGTTTGTACCTTGTAGCCAGGAGACTAGGAGGATGCGCTCGGCTGTCTTCCAACGTCTTTCGGCGCGGTCATGATGCATTCGTTGCATCGACTCGACCTCCATTACAATGTCGGGTGTGGATGACCTCGTCGGACAGCCCATCTCGCAGGATACATCCTTCAATTGGTAAGAGGAAACCATGGCCCTCATATGCCGCTGTGCTTACTTCTATTAGGACATGGTTTGTTGAACTAGCCACCTGCTGCTGTCTGGCGCTGTTCTTTCTCTTCTACTTTAACCGTCTCTTTGCGACCCTCGTCTCATACGGGCTTCGAGCGTACACATGGCACAAGTACCGTGTTTGGATCGATATACAGGCTCTCCAGCTGTCCTTTTTGGCGGGTAGAATCTTCTTCAAAGGCATTCGTTATCATGGGGAGAATGAGACCGTCTTAATCCAACACGGCTATATCACTTGGAGGTATTGGCTGCGAATTTCACGGCAAGTCGACCTTACCACGCCGGACGACGACAACCCAGGAGATGGCTTCGATGACGACAAGCAGGAGTCGACACCGGATGAGTCTGGAGAGTCCAAGCAGTCGATGTCAGACCAGGAGCGGGGACGAGCCAAAAAGGATGATACATCTGAAGCACGTGTTGCGATCAATATATCCGGTTTGGAGTGGTTTGTGTACAACCGCACGCCTGTTTATGAAGCCATCGTGGACGACCTGTTGGAGGGACATGATCAGACAGGCCACAGTCACCAACGAAATTCCGTGGCCAATGGAGGGCTTGAGCATAAAAGTGGATATGCGAACCTTCATCAGGATGGAAAGGAAAAGCCATGGTTCAAGGTCGTCTCCGCGAGTGATGCCTCTCAAGGTGCTGCTTCTGAACAAAAGTCTGAAAGATATGTTGAGGCAGGCGCCGGCCCAGTGCCGATAAGTCGACTTGATACGTCGACAAGTGTTGCCTCGAACCCTCGCGAACCCGCAACTCATGTTTCTTCACTCCACTCGCTTCTGATCCGGATGCTCCCGGTCGAAGTTGAATGCTCTAAGGGAGCAATTACACTTGGGAATGAGAACACGCGAGCACTGGTCGTCTCGACCTTTGCAGGTGCACAAGGCCACATTGATGCTGCCGCCGCCGGCCCGTCGGACATATTCCGACAGGTGTTTGACTTCGACATAGAGCATCCAAAGGTCGAGATGAAGCCCAACCCGGACTATCGACGAACTCAACTCGCTGCAGCTGAACGAATCGTGTCTGCGGCAGAATCCACGAGGCCCCCGCGGCGGTGGTGGCTCTTGGAGATCCGCTGGGCTGGTCGAATAGGCAAACTTTTCCGTGGCCTCAGGCTGCCCGGTATCCGCAGCTCAAGAGGGTCCATACGAACCACCGCGTCACAAAAGGCTGAAAGGAAGATACACTATCTGTATGATGATTTTCAGGACGAAAACAGATCATGGCATGGCCTTGGGCGCTATATGGACGAAGATGAACGCGACGATCATGAAGGTTGGTCTCATGTCGACTATGCCAGATTCTCTCAGATCCTCGACTCACCTGCGGTCCGCCTGAACTTCTTTTGGGACATTCCTGGGAAGGTGACGGAACACCACTATAGTCTCGGGGCATTTCAAGAGTGCGGTGATATCAACCTGTCGACCCCTCCGGCATATGGGCTTGATTTGGCTGTAAAAGGAGGTTATGTCAATTATGGTCCATGGGCGGACCGGCTTCGCGTTGAGATTCAAGCTGCGTTCGTTCCAAATTCTTACCGGTCCGCGACTCCAGCACCTCAGCTAGAGATAGGCGATGACCGGGTGAGCACGGTGATGACGATACGGGTGGACCTGGAAGATGAAGTTACCCTTCGAGTCCCCACCAGAGAGCGATCTAAGGATTGGCAGTGGAGAGGACGCGCCCACACCGTGAAGGAGGCTGCAGCCCTACGGAAGCAAAGGGAGAAGAGACACTTCCGCTTCCGTCGATCCCAGAAAACAAAGCTCGGTCCTGACGTGCGCCCTTTTGGATGGCTGTCCGTATCAGCAGGGCAGGATTCTACAGTGCGCTACGAGATGGACATGGTTGCACGACAACAGGGCTTTACAAATCGGTTGAGCCTCGACCTGCGAGATACCAAGGCCACTTCTAGTGTGAACCACGCGTTACTATGGCGTTGCCAGTCGCAAAAGGTATCCTGTGACTTGTCCAATCCATTAGGTTGGAATAGCTTGCACACTTGGGCCTTCAGCGTTGAGAATAATGCCATGGAGATGTTCCTCCTCAGAGACCACATGTTCTTACTGACCGACCTGATAAGCGATTTCACCGCCGGCCAAAAGCCTGATTACATGACCTTTGTGCCTTTTATATATCGAATACATCTGAGCTTCCCAGATCTGAAAATTTACCTCAACTCGAATGATTACAACATTATCGACAATCCCTGCGATCTGGAAGAGAACGCGTTTCTTGTACTTGGCTTCCAACAGCTCAATGGCACTGTCGATGTTCCCTTGCAGTACTTCTGTCCCAGACAGAGTAGTGTTCTGTTCCAGGCCGAAGGTCACAATGGCTCCCTCGAGCTCATCACGCCCGTCTGGAACACCCTGCATACGCTGGCCGAGGACACTACTATGGCCACGTTGAAGCAACTAAACCTTGAGGGCTCCTATAACTATTACTCTGCCCTGTCATCCGGCCTGTCAGATTCGCTCTTCATGACAATCACAGGCTATGCTCCCAAATTCTTCCTGCATGGCTACTTGATCCGGTATTTCATGAACGTCAAAGAAAACTACTTCGGTGAGCATCTGCATTTTAGAACATTGGAAGAGTATCAGAACATCCTTGCAGGCAACGAGGATCTTGGGCCGCGCCCTGGACCAAAGAAAGAGAATGACCTCGATGTAATCTTGACCGTACGAGCGGACAGTTCTTGCGTGCTTTTGCCAGCCAACATCTACTCGAGGAGAGAAAATGTGAGGGTTGACATTCTCCTCGTAGAAGCTGATATGCGCTTCACCAACTATTACATGGATTTGCAGGTCAGCTCAAGCCCTCTGGAAGCTTCACTTGAGTCCGTATCTCTGAGCGAGACGGGCGCGAAAAGTGACATTACGAGCTGTCAGTTGTTCATCGACGGCGTCGCGGTGTACGGGCATCGACTCTTTGGTGCGCCCCCGACCGAACCCACCTACGTCTGTAACTGGGACTTCAGCGTCGGAGAAGTTACGGGAGAATGCTCCTCTCGATTCATTGAAACCCTTATACATTCGATATTGGCCTTTGACTTCACCTTGGATGATGCCGAGAATTCTCTGCCAGCATTCAAGAAGTCTGTTATCCACGATGTAACCTTCCTGAGGGCAGAAATAACCAGTCTGCGTGTATGGTTGGTGGCCGGTGGTGCTGCCTTTCTGCTGGAACTGCCCGAGTCAGAAGTCACTTTCGGTGACTGGGCCGGCCCTGACTTCGCGAAGAAAATGCGGGTGGATGTCCCTCGAATATTGGTAGCAGCCGTTGACTATGAGTCCGCCCTCCGCAGTCGTGATCGCGGACATGAGATTGTCGACACGTTTGCTTGCTTCCAAACCTCGATGAAGATTGGCGTGCTTGATAAAACGGATGATCTTGGGCATACGCGCTCTTTGCAGCAGCAGCACATCCTCTATCATGACCAGCGGACTCATAGGGCTGAGTTTTTACTGCGGTCACATAAACAACACTCCTCAAACACCAAAAAGCCAGAATGGGCCCGGGATCCTCCATCGATGCCGTTGCCGGTCATGCCAGAACCCGTTGGCAGAGTTGAGAAGATGTCATTTCCAAGTGGCGGCGGTCGGCACGCCCGCCGTCGCGCTCCTCATCGTCAGCACTCTTTTCTATCCAGCTCTGCCTCTAGCACCAAGTCCGCGCCGTCCGCATCTCATAGTCTAAGAAACCAGCAAAAGTCAATGGGAGAGTGTGGTCTCTACCCTCCTGCCGCTCACAGCACATATCTGACCCCTCCAGGCGGTGGCAGCACAAACGATCATTCAGGCGGTAGCAGTATCAGAGGTCGATCTCAAGATCGGGACGTGCACACAGCCTTGGTGACTTTCGCCAGTCCCTGGGCCGCTCCACACTTCACCCTACATGAGGTACAGCCCAATGTTACTAGTATGCCTGAAATGCCCGACGCCCAGTTCCTGAGGAATGAGTGGCAGCCACTGTCAAATGACAACTACCGAGATCTTGCAGGGCGCGAGTTCGAAAACACTCCTCACAATGGCCTTTTATGTCTGCTCGACAGTGGCTTAGTAGGCTTCTGTGGCCCTGCGTTGTTTCTCGCCGTGGGGCAACTGATCCGTGAGCTCAACGAAGAGCATGCCGTAGACCGGCTGGACAAGGTACAAATGGCGGTGATGAAGCGAATACTGGCGATTCAGCATCATGAAGATCAGGGCCACATAATGGATCTTGCAGTTGAGGCCCCATTCGTTCATGTGAGACTAGTCAACAGCACTTCAGACAGTCAGGATTCCGTGGTCTTGTTTGAGGACCACTATGATGGGAAACTCAATGGCACGCGGGTCATGTATCGCGCCATTCACCCCAAGGCCGATGCTAGGTCCGAAGCTGCTGGATCGCATGGTCATCTGGCATATGGCTCCGTTGACGGGCTCAGACTGTCTGTCAGGGACGCTGCGACCAGCCCAGAGAAAGCAACAGCCCATGCGGAACTGTCCCTGCACAACATCGGCTACTGGTTGTCGTTAAAGGAAGAGCTCAATTCGAGGCTGCAGTTGAGCAACATGGACATCGTCCTGTGGGCCGAACAATTGATCCATATGGCAAGCCTCATACAAAGGACCTACTCGATGGCTGACCACATTGCAGCTCCTTTCGTGGGGCTCGATTCGAGCTCGAAAACGCGACATCTGATATACCACCTCACGCAGGCCGGCCCCTCGGTATCCGACCCTGTTTTCCTTATGAGGCCTTCCTACGTCCTCAGGAGCGCCGATAAGCATGTCCGCTTGACCGATTCCTGGAAGATAATGTCGAGATTGCGTCATGTCTTCTCGAATCAGGAATCTATCAAGGGCCGCAACTTCTTCGATGAGTGCGGCTGCGAGGTCCAGGAAGTGAGCGACGCTGCCCGGAGACAGGTCTTGTCTTCCTTTGAGCAGTGGCGAGGATGGGACTATGCGCGCGACAAGATCCCGATCATGAGTTCTTTCTTCGATCGCACCCTTACCACAAAACCGTCCCGGCTTGCGGAGCAGTTGACCGTACAATCAGAAATTCTGATTGGGAAGGTTGGCATCACCCTGGACCCAGGGCCTCAACAAAGTGATCTGTCCCTGTTAGGTCTTGATTTCAACGTCTTCATACACCCTCCAGCAGAAGCTTATCAAGAGAAAGATGTCGCTCAAAGATTAGTTATTCAAGCTTACCTTGCAGATACCTCTTTACATCTCAACTGGGCGCTCGTCCGTCTTGCGCGACAAGTTATAGAGCTTGGCAATCCTCTTGCCAAGGGAAGCCAGGAGGTTAGGCGCTCCAATAAGACAAGATCGACAACATTAGCTACGAGAAGGAGCTTCACAGTGGTCGTCGGGAGCGATGTCGCCTCCATTTTCCTCACCACGGTCAATCTTAAGGTCAAGTGGGGTGCTGAACGCTTTCGGAGCGTGGCTTCATTCGACACGGGAGGGTCAAAGCCAACGATCTCTTCTTTCACTGCGGCCACAAACACTGCTATGTCAAGGGTCAAGGGCCATTCCCATACTTTGCTCTTGTGGCGTCTTCGATCTCCCAAAGTGCATGGTTCGGTTTGGCCCGAATCGCCAGCCCGGTCGCGAAAGTCAAAGACCGTACTACAGATTTGCGCAGCATCGCAGAAATATAGATTCGAGATGAAAGAGGATATCGTCAAGCTCCTCACCGTGTTCGATCGTGTTGTCCAGGACGAAGTACGAGAAATTATGGCTCTGCTAGACGAGGCGCCCAAGGTGGTTGGGGCGAGAGACATGAATATCCAGCCATCTAAACGGTCGTTGCGCCTGGCTCTCCATCTTGCTCTGTTCATGGACGACTACAGGTTGAACTTCACCGTTGTCCCGTCTCTTCGCTATGCCATTGCCGGTCGGGTTGCTCGGACGTCCGTTGTGCCACGGGATGATGGTGGGCACGACGTCAACTTCGACATCAAAGAAAATGAACACTGTTTCGAGGTACCAGACTGGGGTTCAAAGAAAAGCCTGTCAATCTTGAAGATGCCTGCCATTAATGGACGGCTATCTGTGGGCAAAACGGCCAGTGTGATCGCTGTTCGTGCGCGGGTGACGGTGGAGAAGATAAGCCTCGAGACTGCCGGGATCCGTGCTTGCTTTGACGCCTTGAATCAACCTGGAGTTATCAAGATGTTACCAAAAGCCAAGGACATATTCCAACAAGTGCAAGCCTCCTTGGAGGACGTTACTGGAGATAAGGCTGAGGCCCAACCCGAAAACCAGGACGACACAACTCTCTTGCTTCGATTCGCGATTCATGGTACGCTCGCGGGAGTCACCATTCATATGAGTGCTCCACCTGCTCGGGAAGATCAAGATTATCGTGCCGAGATGGAACTCAAGCTCGAGGGCACGTCGGTCTTTGTACATAACGAGACGACTGATCCCGAATCCATTCACGAGCAACCACAGTTCATTCTCAATTCTCGGGGAGTGGGCCTGGCCGTATACCGCACCACGGGAAGAGAAAGGGTGAACATCGGGCAGTGTGTCATAGGACTCAAAGCCTCCGGGAAAACCGAAGGTGACAACAAATCTGGTCGCGTCCATGTTTATCGAGCGTGGAGTGATGGGATCACGGTCGAACTCTTTGAAGAGACGGCGATGGTTGCTACTGACATTGCGGCATTCATACAGAGCCGTATCAAGTCTCTCAAATTCTCCGACGACACAGAAAATATTCGGCAAATCCGAAGGATGACCACTGCCGGGATCACAGACCGGTTAAGACCAAAGGAGCAGATAGGAGCCGCGCTTGAAAGCAGCTCCAGCCACGAGGCAACTTCATCTGCTCTTTATGATTCAACCTACGCCATTGATCTTGAGAATATCCGTCTGCGGTGGAACATGACGACAAGTGCGGTTGTTTCTCCCACTCGTCTGGTGCAAGATATGGTGTTCTCTATTCGTAAAGTCGACCTCCAGACCCGGCAGGAAGGCACCGCAAGACTCTCAATTCTCGACACACAATTACAGATTGTCCCCCGGTCACAGTTTGAAAACCCGACCCAGCGAACAGCTAATTCGGCCCTACTTCCTGAAATTATTTTTGGAGCTGCTTATCTCTCGACCAAGCATGACCGCCGATTCGCCTTTCACGCCAAAGGAAAGGCTCTAGACCTTCGATTAGCCTCCGACTTTGTCATTCCAGCTCATGCCCTGCAGATGTCTCTTGGGAAAGCGAGCGCAGACTTAAGGAACTCCAATTTCAACTGCGAAGGAAGTCAGCAGGTGCCCGAAGCGGGTGGAACGAACCTCCTGGGCGGGAAACGCCTGGCTTCTCTACTGATCGACGCCGACTTTGCCGGAGCTGTGGTTCAGATTTCACCATGCGTGGAAGAGCAGCAACAGAGTTCGGCATTTCCCTTCTTGAAAGGCGAGAAACGTTCTCGAGCCGGCCGATACGGACAAGCTGTGCAAGGGGACAATGCATCCTCAGCAGTGCTTCAATCGCCAGGGGTAGCCCTCAAACTTGAATATAAAGACAATGGCCTCGACGACCCTGCCCTGAGTACCGAAGTCAAGGTTGCAGCATCTTCAAATACCCTATACCCAACCGTGGTCCCTCTGATTCGCGAGATCTCGTCCAGCATCAAGGAGATCTTGGGTGACGAGGAGGCCGATGGTGAAGCATCTAAACCGCCTACGGATCCTGCCCCCTTCAATGCAGAGGTAACGGGCGACAAAGCCAACCCGGCCGCTCTTTTGGGACGGTGTAAGTTGAACGCCGGACTCTACATCCAGCGGCAGGAGTTCAGTCTCAGCTGTCAGCCTATTGCTCGCGTAGCGGCAACGGCGAGGTTTGCAGATGTCTTTATCACCGCCAATACCGTGTCGGCACCTGATCAGGAACGGTTCTTCGCCATCTTGACCACGTTCAACCAACTCGAGGCGTCAGTGCAACACGTGTATTCCAGAGAGTCCACTGCCAACTTCGAAGTGGATACAATCATCATGTCCGTGATCAATAGCAAACACGTTAGTTCCGCGACCGGAATTTCAGCCGTCCTCAAGGTCAGTCCTATCAAGACAGACATCAATGCAAGACAGGTGCAAGACTTCCTACTATTCCGGGAAATCTGGTATCCACCTGAGCTACGCAGTCAGCCGAAGCATAGTGGCGCGGCGGCTACCACGCAGGAACAACAGGTGTATGCAATGCAGCGTTACCAAGAACTTTCTGCCAAAGGCACTCTCCCCTGGCACATCATCATAGCAGTGCAAGAGGTCAAACTCCAGGTGGACTTTGGACAGGGATTGGGCAAAACTGCCTTTACTGTTTCTCAATTTTGGGCCTCGTCAAAGAAAAGCAATGACTCGGAGCAAAACTTATGTATCGGATTCGACAGGGTAGGGGCCGACAGTGTTGGAAGGATGAGCGGCTTCGTGGAGTTGGAAAACATGCGCGCTCGGACGTCAATACGCTGGCCGGAAGATGAGACGGTGAAGAATCGTGCACCCCTCGTGCTGGCATCCCTCGGCTTCGAACACTTTCGGGTGAAGGCGGCGTTCGACTACCAGCCTTTTGCGATTGCAGACATATCGTCATTTCATTTCTTGATGTACAATGTCCGGCAAGGCCACGGCATCGAAAGCGACCGGCTGGTAGGGATCGTGGAGGGCGGCAAAGTTCAGGCCTTCTGTACCACGGCCGCCGCCGCACAGGCCCTGGCGCTGGTCCAGGCATTCGAAAAGCTTGTGCAGGAGAAGCACGAAGCCTATGAAGCCTCGTTACGTGATTTGGACAAATTCCTCCGCCGGAAATCGATCTTTCCTTCGAGTAAACTGTCGGCGCTGCCGCCACCCTCGGAACCGAAAGAGAAAAAAGTGGCAAATAAAGGGACATTTGGACTGCACACGGATGTCGTTATTACGCTCCAAGCCGTCGACCTTGGCGCGTTCCCGAACACATACTTTGACAACCAAATCCTCAAGGTGGAAGCCACTGAAATCCAGGCCCGATTTGCGGTCGCAACCAGTGGCGGCAAGACTCATAGTGGGCTGGGGATGACACTGGGTCAGCTGCGGGTTGCCTTATCCAACGTCAACAGTCCCAGCACCAAGGCATTGAGCGAGGTTTCAGTGCCGGACGTGATTGAACGGGCAACTACAGCTCGGGGAGGCACCATCGTCAAAGTGCCGCGGCTTGTTGCATCCATGGAAACCTGGCAAAAGCCCGATTCCAACGTGATTGAATATATCTTCCGCAGCGTCTTCGAAGGAAAGGTTGATGTGGGATGGAATTATGCGCGCATCAGCTTCATCCGGGCCATGTGGCAGACACACTCGCGGGCGTTGGCTCAGCGGCTGGGGAAACCCCTTCCACCGTCTGCAGTCAAGATCACAGCCGAGCCTCAGGGCGATGGTGAGAACGGCGGACAGGAAAAGATCACCGCAGTGGTCAATGTTCCCCAGTCGAAATTCACCTACGTTCCATTAGAACCACCCATCATCGACACGCCCCAACTCCGCGACATGGGAGAAGCTACGCCACCGCTTGAGTGGATAGGACTCCATCGAGATAAACTTCCAGAGGCGACACACTCGGTCGCGATTGTGTCATTGCTCGAGATCGCCAGGGAGGTTGAGGATGCGTACGCCCGGATTCTGGGGGCGAGTTGAGTGACTTTATGCACTACTAGTATTATATTGCATAGCGATGGCGTTTGATTGATTAGGTACGCTGGCTGGGTTGGGGAAACAAGCACATGATATTAGTGAATAGTAATCAGAGATATATTTCCCCCGATCCTTGATCATGGCATTGATAGTGATCGTATTGGGGAGAGTGAGGTCCAAGTCGAACGGTGTCAGGCTGTAGGCAGAACAAGCCCTTGATGCAGAGTGGGTCGATCCACTGTGGATTCTTATAGCTGTTTCGAGCCATCGTATACGCCGTGTACACTTACATTGCAGTGTACGAACATTTTGTAACACTTCAGGTTTGTCTGACCGAGGCTCAAGAAGAACACGGGCCGTTCGCACCGACCCGCACAGTCTAGGGAGGCTCCACCGAACGCGGGATAGATACACAGGATGGATGGCGCTGTTGGCCCCTGCCGCTGTACACCTGTGGACATATATCTTCCCGCGACATTACATCCTCTGCTCAACTCTACGACTCTTACACACCAGGACCAGTACCCACAACAGCGCCGAGCTTACTGTGTAGTACGTATAGGCCCGGAGAGCCCGAGCCCCCCCCCCCCTCCCGGGGCGCCATTGAGACCGCCTCATCCCCTGGCATCCCCTTCAAGTTCGACGAACAATGGCAACTTCGAATTGGACAGGATTGCTCCCTCTAGGACTCTCTCCATGACAGGATTACCCAAACAGGCCGCATGGTGTAAGGTAGGCAGCCTACCATCGGAGACCCCAGCGATTGGACAGCAATCCCATTCTTGAAGCGACCATGTCCAATCATGCTTGTCGCTCGTTCTTTTCTCGGCGGCTCAGGAGCAAATATTCCTGGTAAGCTCTTTTGCTGGAAGAGTAAGCACTACTGGGTGACTATCACGTGCCGGGCAGAACAAACGTCGGCTTCGTAGCTGAACTCATCAGGCTGAGAGCCTCATCCGTTGGACATATCGTCGGCAGTCCCAATCGGCACGCCATCAGTTCCCAACATGGAGGCGCTTGCTGCCTTTGGCGTCGCTGCCAATGTCGTGCAGTTCCTCGATTTCGCAACAAAGCTCTGCGTCACTTCTGTCGAGATCTACCGCGGCGTGCACGGTGCTTCCGCTTCCAACGCCCAAGCGGAGGTGCTGTTGAAAAGCTTCATTGACACGATAGACGAGGTCTCGTCCGATTTAGGCCAGTATTCTGTTGCTCTCAGCACTTCGTCGAAAGAAGCCAGCAGGCGAGACGAAGCCCAGATCGGCGCCATAATATTGGACTGTCAGAGCGTGGCCGAGGATCTCTTGCAGCGATACCAGAAGCTGAAGTCGGGCGGGAGCCCTGGGAAATGGAGAAGCTTTGTTTCAGGCGTCAAATGCATGTGGAAACACCAAGAGCTGGAAGCGCTGCAGAGGCGGCTAAAGCAGAATCGGGACGAGTTGGAGTGGCGCGTCCTTCTATCCTTGAGGTACTTTGAGTTTCTCTTCCCGATGCACGCTCCATGTCTCTTCAATTCGCGTCCAACGCTTGTCTAGGGAAAGCTTGAATCTGCTTGCATCGAGGCAAGAAGACCAGTTTCGGGAGTTGCAGTCTGCCATGATTGCCAAACTGACCGAGGCCATTGACCGGCAGATGTCGACCCTGCCGCGGTGGCCCCAATCGACGGAGATAACACAACAGGAGCTACGGAACGACTCGATCGCCATGACTGCATCGCGCTACAAGCAACCCGAGAAGTCGGCGCTGCGAAAGGCTGACATCCCTGCGGGCCATCATGCGGATCCGGACGGGGATTCCTTTGCCGATGAGTACGCGATGGTTTACGCCGCCAAACTGGCCGAACTGGAAGAGCAGCAGTGGAGAAGTCTTTGGTTCCCCGTCATGGATGATCGCGAAGACCAGATCGCCCTTGCAGAGCTGAGGACCTTTGACTGGATATTGCAGGCCCCCCAGGGCAAGCGACATACCTGGGACAGCTTCATTGACTGGCTCGAGCGAGGGGGCGCTATCTACTGGATCAACGGGAAGGCCGGATCAGGCAAATCGACACTGATGAAATACCTCAAACACCATAGCATGGTGCAGAAGACACTCGCATCCTGGGCGGGATCCACTTCACTCATCACCGCAAGCTTCTTCTTTTGGTACAACGGCAACACTCTACAGAAGACCCAAGAAGGCCTACTCAGGTCTTTACTCTACCAAGCTCTCGAGAACCACCGCGAGCTCATTCCCCTGGTGCTCTCGGAAGCCGTTGATGTGCCCGTTCGTGATCTCGCACATCATTGGACACTGCCCCGGTTGAAGTGTGCATTCAGGAAGTTGCTGCAACAGAAGGAAGTGCCTGTCAAGCTGTGTTTGTTGATTGACGGCCTGGACGAGTACTCTGGCGACCACGCCGAAATTGCAGCAGTCTTCCGCCACGCTGCCAACTTTGACCACGTTAAGGTCTGCGTCTCCAGCAGGCCCTTTCTCGTATTTGACAAAAGCTTCAAGGGGTTTCCGGGGCTAATGTTACAGAACCTGACTTTTGATGATATCCAGACCTTCGTCAAGAAGAAATTCAACGACGATCCCAGGTTCAAGGAGCTCGAGGTCGAAGAACCGGGCCTGGCCCCGAGCCTTGCGCTCCAGGTAGTCAACAAAGCGTCCGGGGTCTTTCTCTGGGTAAAATTGGTCGTCCACTCCCTTTTGGAAGGAATTCAGAATTACGATAGGGGGATTGACCTGGAGAGGCGACTACATGAGCTCCCAGACGACCTGACCGAATTATATTGGCACATCCTGGACCGGGTAAGGCCGGTCTGGTATCTGGAAGAGGGATTTAAAATGCTCCTCTTGGTCCACACCGCTGTCATGCCTCTCACGTTGCTGCAGCTTGCTTTCGCTGACATTGAAGCCCCTACATGTCAAGATGGCAGGGGTAATATGTCTGTTGAAAGGCAGAACGTCATGTGTAAAAGCATGGCTGGAAGGATTAAGAGCCGATGCCTTGGTCTGGTCGAGGTCACAGACCTCACCTGCCGCGACGAGAAATATCGCCGTGTTCAATTCTTGCACAAGAGTGTCAAGGATTTCATTGACACACCCAAGATGATGACTAGAATCCAGCATTGCCTTTCAGACAAGGAACCATTCGTGCCCGAAATTGCCATTATCCGGGCGCTTTCGGTCGAACTAATGACCCTACGAACTCGGCTGCGCAAGAATCAGTTCTGTGAAGAGGGCGGATTGACTCGCGAAGCTTGGTACGACGAAGTACGTCCAGTTGCACTGGAAGCTGTTTGCTACGCCGCCGTGGCGCAATCCAGAAACCCCAAGGCTCGTAAGACTTACAGACCTCTGATTTTGCAGATCCACAACATGACTGCAGAACTATGGGAGTCTGTCAACTTCAGAGGTGCTAGGGAAACCGCGAGCTTGGTGCATTGGTCTGACATACCCCGAAAGCCTTTGGACAACGACCCAACGGTGGGAGATGTCAATCTTGAGCCCCCCTCACGTCAGGTCCAATCCAACAACCAAGCTTACAGTGCTGAAGCTATTGGAACTCTTCTGCTGGATAACGCGACTGCCTTCTCCGTGTCCCCTGAGGACAATTTGATGGCTCCTCTACCACCCCAACCCGAAGGTCCGACTCCCGCGCGAGTTCCCCTTGTACGATTTTTCAGGCCCCATTCCTTTCCGGGAGACGATGACGATGACGAGCGTCCAAGGAAAGACTGGCCACCCAGGGATGTTTGGTCCTCATTGTTTAAGCTCGCTAAAATCAATGCCACGATCGCATCAGAGTTTGAAGGCTTTATTCGGAATTTAGGCAGGGAAGACCATGGCTCTGACGGATTTCTGCGCGCCGACGACTCTAAGGGGGCTTACCAAATCTTCGACAGTAGCATAGTCCAAGATACAGACCCTCTGACAAGCGAGAGGCGATTGCAGAAGGCAATGCAGTCGGTCCGGAGCATATTGACACCTTTGTTGTCGAGGAGATCACGACAACGCGAAAAGCAGAACAGGTTATGCTAAGGATGCGGATGTTATTTCCAGACCAATCCACTTTAAGTCTCCTGCTATACTTCGATGTTCTGACAGACACTAACCAGGTGCAGATCCGCCGCTGGATACCACGGCCCTCGGCAAACTCGGTATAGAAAGTGAAGACAACCTATGACCTTGGTTCCAAAGCCCAGCTTCTCCATCAAAATACCCCGGCATAAGAGATGATTGCGGGGCAATGTCGATCCACATGTATGGAGAAATCAAAGCGGCGGTGATATTTCTGGGACATAAAATGGTCACTTCCGCCTCATGGACAGTGCACGCAGCACACTTCCAGAGAGGTAAAGTTCGAGAACGGCAACAGCCCTAACACGATTGGCAATGAAGTCGACAACAAAAAGGGTTGCCATGATGGCCGTCGTCTTGGCCAGTCCAGATCTGACGTTGCAGACAGCCACGACTGGCCCTGCCACGTCTTGCGAGAGTCTGACACTGCCGTCACTGGCCGGACTGGAGATCTCCAGCATCCAAAGCGCCCCAGTGTACAACTACACCAGTCCTCTTTACCCCAGCGTGGCTCTGGATATCTGCAATGTCACCATGAGCTACATCCACCAGGGCGAAGACGACATCACGTGGGTCAACATCTGGCTACCTCTGAGCAACTGGAACGGACGGTTCCAGGCCACCGGGGGCGGAGGCCTCGCAGCCGGGTATGGCGAATATAGTCTTCCGGAGCCCGCCGCCAATGGATATTCGACCGGCGCCACTGACGGAGGACTGACATTGAACGGCACAATCGACGCTCAGACGGGGCAATGGGCATTGAGGGAGGACGGCTCGCTCAACGAGAGTCTGGTCAAGAACTTTGCCCACCGAGCCATCCACGACCTGGCCACCATCGGCAAGACTCTAACTGAGTCATTCTACGGAACACCACCAACCTACTCATACTACACAGGCTGTTCGACCGGCGGACGACAAGGCTACCTCGCTGCCCAGGTTCATCCCGAGGACTTTGACGGCATCATGGCCAATGCACCCGCATTGCACTCGCCTGAAATCTCGCCTGCGGACTTTTGGCCTTCTGTCGTGATGCACAATCTTGCAGCGCCACCACAATGTGTGTTTGACGCATATTATAATGCTGTGCTTGAGGTCTGTGATCCTTTGGACGGGGTCAAGGACGGTCTGATATCTAACTTGGGACCTTGTGACTACGACCCGCAAGACCTGGTTGGGAAGGAAATACAGTGCCCCGGCGGTGGTGATGACAGCAACACCACCATCACAGTACTACCGATCCACGCAGATGTTGTCTCTCGCATATGGCAGGGCGCCACATCGACCACCGGGGCCTTTCTATTCCCCGGAAACCCACGCGGTGCCAACTTTAGCGGTCTAGCCAACACCACAACTACCAACGGGTCAACGGTTCCCGTACCGTTTTCCGCCGCCGAAGCATGGATCAAATACCTAGTCATGCACGACCCAGACTATGATACTCGAAACATGACCTTTGCCGATTTCGATTATGTATTTGAACAGTCCGTGGTCCAGTTTTCTGATGTCCTCGGTACCCTGTCGCCTGACTTGTCGGCATTCAGAAACCGTGGCGGTAAATTGTTGACCTGGCACGGTCTGGCCGATCAACTCATCACGCCCTATGGGACCATGCTGTATCGATCCGCGCTGTCGCGCGAGATGAGACTCACACAGGCCGAATTGAACGATTTCCATCGTGTCTTTTTCGCTCCAGGGGTTGCTCATTGTGCTGGTGGGATTGGTCCGGTCCCAACGGATCCGCTTGCTTCGTTGGTCGATTGGGTTGAAAACAACGAAGCGCCAGAGACTCTGTTTGCGTCTGTGGCTGTGGCTGACACTCTGTCGGTGTCAGGAGCGGCTGGGACGAATACAAATCTTACGCGGAATTTGTGTCCGTATCCTGAGGTGTTGAGGTATGATGGGACTGGAGATGTTAATGATGCAGAGAGTTTCTCTTGTCGCTAGCTAGTAAGAACGGTAAGAGCATCGAGAGTCGAAGGTGCTGATTTGTACTGCAGTGCGCCTTGGATTACTAGTATAAAAATAATACTCGTCGGACTTTGCGGCTTTCCTGGCGATTTGAGTTGCTTGTTGTTCCTGCTTGCAGATGAGTACTGACGGCCAACGGATCGGGTACAGTTGGTGTTAATGTCGATTCTTCAAGTGGCTTCCAGTAGGTACAAGGTAGACAGTACCGCGCCTGCCGATATTGACCTCCACAATAGATGTAGAATCTATTGTTTCTGGTGTTCCAATCTCATCGTACCCGTTGAATCTGACTACTGTTTGAAGACCCATAGCAGCATAGAGAATGGCACCGATCGTACAGAGAAATTTCATGAGTTTCTTAAGGGAGCGATGCCCATCAGTTCCCTGATCATGTGTTAAAAGCCGACCGAGATCGCTGTTCTGTCTCATTCCCCGGCCTAGTCCCGACATATAGATCGATCCGATTCCCAGCATTCCAACGAAAAATGAGATCACCACCCGTAAGTCATGTCTTTCTGCCTGCCTATATAGCAGCCATCCGATATCCGCACTCCTTTTATTCGGCCGCTGAACCAGCTTCTCCCCAAAAATATTTTGGAGTTCAATTTAATAAGTATAGAACCAGTCGACCATGTCCTCATTACGACGCTTGCCAGCCCGGGCGGCCGAGTTACAGCGATAAAAGTGCAGCGACATGATACAGATGAGGATGACGCTGACAATCGACATGGCGAGAGTTGTCCAGATGCCGGTCTGTTTTGACTGTCAACCTCTTGATGAACAAAAAAAAACTTTCATTTTCTCTTACCTGATACCTTGGGCTCTCACTCGATTTGAACGCCACGCCCGAAATGATCCCACCCAGCCCGCCGCCCATCATGCAAGTAGCGGTGGCGACGGCACGCTTCGACCGACGCGTGATATTGTTGGCTTGATAAGTCAAGACGCCGGGGACGCAGTATTGAAGAAACCCGATACCTAAATACCAACCGTTAGTTGATCCATTCCGTTCCGTTCAAATTGTCGACAAATAGAGGATACGGCACGTACCGAGAAATGCCCCAAACAATCTGGCTCCATTACTCTCTGCAAAAACAGTAATCAACATCCCCGCCGCAGTGAGGAGCTGATGAACGGCAATAATAGGTCCACGAATATGATAGCGGTCGCCGAGCCATCCGGAACCATAGGCAATCAAGGCGGCAAGAACATAAGGAGGCGCACTGAGCAATTGACTTTCCGTGGAGGAGAATCCCATGCCGTTTTTCAAAATGATGGGCAGGAAATAAGAGTATGCGTAGCCCGGGAGGGTGGAGGACATGAGGTTAAAGGCCCAGAAGTAGAGTTTCCAGTCCTTCAGATGGTGGAGGATGACGGAGAGTGTGATTTGATCTTCTTCGGCGTCGCCTCGGTCGGCGTTGATGCGCTCGATGACAAAGGCTTGTTCTGAGGGTTTGAGGAAGCCGTGGGCCTTTGTAGGGAAGTCGATGATGATGAACCATCCGATACTGCAGACTACGACGGTGATGATGCCTTCGATGATGAAGATCCCTGAATAGACACAAAAAGGACGTTGTCAGCCATGCCACGATCATTGTACTGGGTTGATGGTTGTTGGTGCAAACTTACACGACCACCCGTTCAGCCCGGCAGTGCCCTTGAGCAAAGACAGAACATAGGCAAAAATCGCAGCGAACCCGGTTGTGATGCACGACATGATCCAAAATGCTGACAGGCGCTTGCCGACTTCATATCGCTTGTACCAGCAGGTGATGAGATATGTGCAGCCTGCACACAAGAGTTTGGGTTAGGATCTCGCTTGGTAGTAGTGGTAGGAGTTGGCCTGAACTGACCTGGCAAAAATCCCGCTTCAGTAATACCCAGCAATGCTCGACACAAAGCCATCGTGCCCCAGGACTTGGTGAAGCCCATGCCGATAAGAATGGCGCCGAATGACACGCCCAGGAAGGTAAGCCAGTTGGCAGCACCTGCGCGAGGCAGAACCAAGTTCTATCAGGTCTTCTGTCAGCAGGGCTCTCTCCTTTTGGGGGGTAGTTCGTTTGTATTGTCAAAAGAGATATGTATGACCGGGAAATAGTATACTCACACTCGGGATTTCGAAGCACATGTATGCCACGAAAAAGATCATGACGAGCACGGTATACCGGTTTCCGACCGTGAGCTCGAGGTCCTCTGCCATGCCGGCCACGAGGGCCAATCCAAGATTGGTTCTGTCGACTAGGGAGATGGAGTACATGATGCCCAATATGGGCAATAGTCGGAAATCAATGCGACGTCTATTGGCCAAAAGGTTTGTCAGTCTCGTAAATCATGTGTACCGCTCAAAGGGCTGTTCAGGTGCTCTGATCTTCTTACATGATCTTCTTCTGCTCGGCTGGTGACAAGCTACTTTCGTAGCCTTCAATGTGCACGATCTCCGAACCTGTCTTCTCATCACCCATCCCCAGCTCGGGTTGATTTTGATTCTCGACCGCTTTCGCCATGGTTGCAGTTGTTGCAAGGGGGAAGAGGGAATGGGAAGAAGAGAAAAAGTCTGGCTGCTATGAGGCTATGTCGGCGGTGAGGTGCTGGAAGGGATAGAGAATCTGGGGAAAATAGAAGACTGCTGGGCGGATCCTGCCACGTTTATATCTGCCCATCGCTGTGGAGGACCCTTTCGAGGTTTGACCACCCTCTAGCCCCCCCAGAGGGTCTAGATGCCCATGGGGTACGATAGACATGCTTCCGCTGGCTGTCCTCCTCCTATCCTGCCGGTCTGGAATCCACTATTCCCCATGCCCCGGCGACCTTGGCATGGATAGAAGGATTTGCCAAGGCCTCGGTCCGAGAAATGCCGGTTTAGTCTCAGGCTATGGACATCGGATCCGGGGCCCCAATGGCAAGGGTGTACTCCCTGGGGACTGTGGGTGATCTTGCAGATGTATATCCCTAGAAAGCGGCTGCGTTGACAAGGGTCTATGGCCGAAGTGCTATCCTACGGAGAGATTCAAATGTCGTGCTAAGTGTGGCCACCAGGACATCTTGGGCGCGAGGTTAGGGATTAGTCTGACTGCAAATGGCATTCCACACGGTTTCTCCCAAGGATACACCAGATACCAGTATTTCTCGGGCAGCGGACGGTCCTCACTGGCCAGGGATGCATTTCGTTTGCGTGCATCACCCTTTTAAGGCTCTGAGTCAAAGCGACCCATAGAGGGCAAGTCAACCAGTCAAACGGTCACGAATATTGCTTTCGAACAGTGCATAGACCCAACATTCCCCACCTGACAATCACGTCAATCCGTCTAGATCCTAACCGCGCATAGACGGGTGGTTTATGAGACGGAGTCTGGAGAGTGGACTGACATCGGAAACAAAATCCATGGTCTGACAGGACCGCAAAAGAAAGTCTCAGTAACAACGACTCTAACAAATGCTGCTGCTTGTCAGCTCTGCCAGAGTGGCGAGGCTATGTTCTGGACAACGTCTTACCAACGTTCTGACCAGCACTTCGTGTCTGCATTCAGTGGGGAGGGTTCGATCTTGTAAGGCAGGGGTCCTCAACGGCAGCTGGCCCATAATAATGTTGTAGAAGCTGTACGGCATGAGCCGGTATTGTATCTCCTTCCGTTCATTCACAACGTCGCTTACAAAGTCCTATTTTGCATTGGTTAGTACTGGGTACAATAAATGTAGTTGTACCTAGGATGATAAACGACAACCGATCAGGAATTTCCTTTTCGGGATAATTGCCGAGGCAAGCGACGTGATTGGCTCGGTCCCGACCTCAACCCCAGTTCCAGTTTTTCCCAACCCCAGAATACAAAAGTAAATTGGACTCGAATCGTTACGAGAATGTGGAGTGAGACGTTCAACATTAGTTCGGATCCGGAGGCACGCTAGAATTGTACAACATTATTGTAGGACGGTAGTAACGTAACGAAATTCTCGGGCTCGCGGGCCAGGGCAAAAAGGGTTCCCAGTCCACGTTTGTGGCAGGTTGCCTCGGCTGCGGGCCCCATCCAAGGCCTACCACCACTCCCAGCCTGTTGAAATCCATCTGTGCTGTTAGTACTAGCAGTACTATGAAGCCAGCATATGGACAATCTTGTTATGTTCAGCTTTGAACGCTTGACGGATTCCCCTTTTCCACCAACATTTTCCGAGAAGACAAAGACATTCTGAAACAGCCCGTGAGGAAAAGCAAAAGAAAGCAAGATGCCATACCAATCTCGCTGGTCCATCCCGCTACCACAATGTTCATTTCCAACATTTTTGTTTGGATCTCCCCAAAAAGAACTGAGCGACAAACCGGCGTACATTGACACGACGCGACCGGATACACTGTATCTCACGCGCAGGACATTCCGACTATGGTCGCAGCGCATTGCGCTGGGATTACTTCGAAGTCCCGCTTTCCAACCAGGAGATCGAGTATTGATCTTCTCGGGCAACACGGTGGCCACGCCAGCTGCATTCATTGGCATTGTGATGGCGGGAGGGATTTTCACGGGTGCCAATCCGACATTCACGCCGCGGGAGTTGGCGCATCAACTGCGCGAATCGGAAGCAAAGTACCTTTTCTGCTCGGATGCCTCCATTGACACGGGTATTGAGGCAGCGAGACAGGCGGGCATGGACAAATCCCGAGTGTTTGTCTACAATGACAACGTGTTTCTTGACGACGAGGCTGCTCGGCCAGCATTGAAAGGGTGCAAGTATTGGTCGGAACTGATAGCGCCGGCGGAAGATGCCAAAGACTTTCAATGGGAAGAATTGGATGTAAGCACTCATAAACCCTCTGATTGCTAAAGAACGTCCGTTGACAAAAAGTATTTAGGGCGACAAATGTCACAAAACCATAGCCTTGAACTACTCCTCCGGCACGACGGGCGTGCCCAAGGGAGTCGAAGTGTCGCATTACAACTACATCGCCAACACGCTACAGTACAACCACCTACCAACGCTAGAGCCGGACTACGCTAAGAAAAACGCGCGGGCGAAATGGCTGTGTTTTTTGCCTCTTTACCACGCCATGGGCCAGACCATCTATATCGCAGGCGGGCTTCTGCGCGAAGTCCCCGTGTACATTATGCCCAAGTACGACTTTGTCGAGATGCTGGCCAATATCCAAAAATTTAGAATCACGGATCTGACCATCGTGCCGCCAATCGCGGTCGCGCTGACCAAGCACCCGGCCGTCCCAAGGTACGACTTGAGCACCATCCAGTCGATCAACTGCGGTTCCGCGCCACTGGGCAGCGACGTCTGCCGGGCGATCGAGAAAGTGTGCGGTGGGCGGTTCAATATGAAACAAGGCTGGGGGATGACCGAGGTGACGTGCTCGCTGTTGGGCTGGGATCCCAACAAGATCTCGACGTCGTTTGGTGTCGGCGAGCCAAATGCCAACTGCGAGGCCAAGATCATGAAGATCTCCACGGACCACAACGGCAACGAGTCCTTTGCCGAGGTCACCGAGCGCGGGCCTCAGCATACGGGCGAGCTATGGTGTCGTGGACCTAATATCATGAAGGGCTACTGGCGCAACCCGGCCGCGACGAAGAACACGTTCTCCCCGGATGGCGAACGTTGGCTCCGAACCGGTGATATCGCTTACGTCGACGACGAGGGCTGCTTCTACATCGTCGACCGGATCAAGGAACTCATCAAGGTCAAGGCCAACCAGGTCGCCCCGGCTGAACTTGAGGCTCTGATCCTTGAACATCCCGCCGTTGCTGATGTTGCTGTCATCGGCATCCCCACTGCCGATGGAGACGAGCGGCCCCGTGCGTTCGTCGTCCGTCAGCCTGGCGCCAGTGTCACCGAGCAGGAGATTTTCGACCATGTCAAGCAGAGAGCCGTGCCCTTCAAGTGGTTGACCGCCGGGGTCGAATGGATCGATGTTATCCCCAAGAACCCCTCAGGCAAAATCCTTCGCCGCCAGCTGAGAGAGCGGTCCAAACTGCAAATTGCTAAAGCTAGATTGTAAAGTTTCCTGGGTCCTTGGCTTAGAAGAAAGAAAGAAAAAGCATCTAGGTGCGTGCGGGGTTGGGATAGAAGGACTTTCATGTCGGAGGTGTCATATAGATACTAGACTCAAGTGCAATAGGCTGAAGTGGTGCTCCAAGTATACAACAAAACGACACTCTCTGTATCAAGAGATATGTCGATCTGGCGAGGAAACAATCGATTGAGGTACAGTGGTAACACAGGTAGAATGGTTTTTGAGGACTTGGCCGCAAACGGCATGTTAGGGTCAGCCTTCATACAATCACGCCTCATATTATTCTGTACTCATGATGCTGTCACGCACTTCATACACATCCAGGTCTAGATATGTAGTAATTCATACATAGAACGTGGTTCGTCCCCAGACAAGAGAAAATACCTGCCTTGTCATGGGCCTGCAGTGTGGAAGAATTCAAAAAAGTCGTCGAAACTGGCCAGGGAATCAAGATTGCGAAACATACCAGCACCTCCAGGATAGGCATCAGGCGTGCAGTCTTCTGGCGTTGCGACTCCGGTTATAACAGGGAAGTCTCCTAACTCCGGCAGGTCCCAGATTTCATTCGAGACACACGTGCAGGTGTTTTCGGCATCGGTATCTGCAGGTGAAGCCAATTGCGAAGGCAACTCGTCATTCTCCGGATATTCCCCGCGGGCCAGGGCAAGTTGAACCGTGATCATCGACCGCAAGAAGAATTGAGGCGAGCTCGTGATGACATCTGCGGTGTGACTGTTACTGGACGGCAATTCGTTTTCGGGTCGTCGGACTTCACGACCCGGCGACTGAAGAACATTGAATGCGTCTGCACAATTAACGAGCTGGCGGACATGGTGGACAACTCTTTCAACTCCTTCATACCGCTCCCTGAGCGCATTGAGCGCAACAAGATACACGGTGAGCGCCTTTCGGCTGTCGGTCTGCTGGCCGTGTTCATCCAGCTTGACATTTAAAATATGCCAGACCAGAGGTTTGACGATATAGGCCGATCTGAATGATGTTTATCAGCCCAGTTGACTTCGTTACATGTACCACAGCTTCCAAACTTACAGAGTGATAGGCATGAAAGGTAGCATGTCATGCTCGGCTATTTGTTGTAGGCATGCATCGATGCCGTGGATCGCTGCTTCAACCTTTTTCCGGCCTTCAGACAGGTCTGCGTGGATCGGACATGCGTTCACCACAGAAGCATATATCGCTTGGTTCCACAGTGCTAACGTGGCCGCGCTGGACATGAGGTTAGTCTTGTCACTCAATGACGAACTAGGGTTGCTTACTGATAGCAGATATAGAGGATGTTGTTCTGCAACACCGCCGTCTTGTCCGTGGAGGCACCAATGTGGCGACTGGCCTGGACCCTCTCGTACCACTCGTCGAGTTGTTCGGAATATACTCGTACCGTGTCAGTAGTCGCCGTCTGCTCTCCAGAGGCGGGTCTTGAGGGATCCAGCCCCAGAACTCCAAGGGCTGGTCCCAATAGGTTTACAAGCTCAGAGAATGCAGAGGATGTCCTTGGCGGTGCACGTCGAGCCGCTGAGTCGCGGGATTTTGAACCCTCGTTTCCGGCATTAGGATCAATCTCCTGGAAAATGGAAATGTGGCCCTCCTCCACTCCAATCTGCATGGGTCTATGCAGTCCCAGTGCCAGCACCCTGTCGCGCAGCAGGCAACAACGCCAGAGCCGCTCCAGTGGGGTCCATTGCTGGATGCCGTCCTTCTTTCGTTCATGATGTCGATGCATCGCATTTAGTGTTCTGGCAAAGTATATGGCGTTGCTCAACCAGAGAGAATTTACTTTGGCGTCAGAGGCAGAGACATAGTATGTGAGTAACAGAGCACCCTGAGCACTGGACAGTGCGTCTCTGCCAGAGTCGACGTGAAAGAGGGACTATGGAGTGGCTTAGCCTGAAGAGCTGATCAGAACAGGTGAATTACCTACCTTGGCTCGTCGATAGAACGTGGCACGGGCTGCGTAGTAGTTGGAAAACCCGAGTCGCTGAATGGTGGAGAACGGGACAAACTGTGATATCAGCAAAGAGCCTCAATATTGCTTGGAAGGCAACCTACACTGCAGGCTGCAAATAGCATTGCTTGGAAGACGAAAATGGAGATTGGCTTGGTAGAACACGACGAAGGAGTGGAGTAAGCCCGCCAGAATTCAGCCTCATCCAAGAGAGGCTGAAGCGGGTGAATATAGAGAAAGTATGCTTTGATGAACTCGTCCAAGGAAGCCCTTGCCGGTACGCGGTAGCATCCTAATGTTTCCAGGAATTGGAGCTCCTCTTGGTCGAGTTGGTATATCGTGTCTGCCGAAAGAAACGGATAATATGAATACAAAACCTCTGCACCATACAAGGTTTGGTTTGCACTTGGCCCAGGGACCATGTAGTTTCTCTGACTGGCACCTACCGCAGGGCCGGGACGTGGTAGTTGAGGAAGTGAGGCATGCCTGGTTTGTAGAGTAGGCCGCTGTGGTTGGTCTGCTGTCTGACAGCTCGCAACATCGAGACTCGACTCCAAGCCCGTCGACTGTTCTGCATTGGGGTCCTTTTGCGGATTTGCGCCTGTATGCTGCTCACAGCTAGTAGAAAGATCAACAGATTGTTGATGTATATTTCTGCAAGGGACAATGGATCTCTGTCAGTTGTCCAAAATAGACATGTTCGTATTGATGGTTTTTGTTACCATGGGACACTTACATCTTTCTTGCTCTGGCTTTCACCACACAATTGCTGCCGTCCAATTTGCAATTGGTACAGGGAATGCCATTCCTGGCGGCATCACATCGAACTTTTCGTCCGCGGCAGAGGAGACACGCCACCCGGGCCCGGCGTGACCGATACATGGACTATGTTAGAACAAATATGGTTCCGGAGGAGGCGGGGCCCTGGTATGGGATGCCCGCTTTCAATCAGAAGTGTTTACCATCGACAAAGCCCATATTGTGATGTTGGAGGATTTTGGAAGTGAGCAGCGAGGGGCAAAATTTTGGAGGACGAGTTCTTAGGTCGGGTTGCCGTTCGCGTTGGGTTTCAATGTGGAGTGGAAAAGGATGGGACATGCAAGGACTGGCTGGGCCCTGCCTAGGTATAGTATAAATGAGCACCTGGAGAAAGGCCGGGGCAGAAGACAAAAGCCAATCGAGAGCCGGGTAATCTTGGTCTCCACTTTGGGGGCCCGGAGAGCTGGAGCAGGCCCTGCTATTGGCTGTGGGGAGGGGTTGTGAAGCCATGCCCCGTAATGATAGTACGGGCCTTACCTAATTGTACCGGATTGCCGTATTATCCGTGCTAGGCATTCTGGTCAGACAGGCGCACCAAGACCCTTCCTTCCCAGCGAGAGGCAATTAGGTCCTGATCCAGTTGTACATCCTGTGTTGCTAGGCTGGTAGGTAGTCCTACTACAAATCCAGGCTAGTATTAAGGGTCCTCTCCTGCAGTGCCTATCCATTGCACATCCTTGTCGGCCACCTTCGGTTCTGCACGGGTTCGAGCTGGGCGACCTGGTCCTCTCGTTCTCGATCGTTCGCGCAAACTGCAGAAAATCGAAACAGAGGCAACGTTCCCCAGGCTTGGACTCATACACGACAAGGTCGCCTTCCTGTCTTTGCGCCACCCACTATTGGTACATCAGATCGTAGTGCACGCACAGGGGGAGATTGCTCTCGGACGAAGTTAGAAGCGCCGGCGATTGAGATGTAAGGTCCACGGGCAGCAGCTCCTGAGCTGGCAGAGGTCGGATAGATAGTTCTACAGCTTGTCTCTTTCTGCCAGTGGCGGGAGTCTTGAGATCGGCTCGCACAATTCCTTTTGCAAAAGGCTTAGCGCCTGCAAGAACTTTGAGAAGATTTGCCGATCCAGGATCTCTGTTTGTGGTGGCAGGATTGGCTCTTTGCTCGCGATAATTTTGCTATCATTAAGATGCGGCTCCAGGCCGTCTTCTTCTTCTGGCTTGTGAAGGGACTGCGCTGCCGTGCTCTCCCAACAAAGTAGACTGCATATACCTGTTTCCGCGTTGCTCCATTGCAGAATATGAGCTTTGACACTCTAGGTTGCGGCATCTTATGAATCAGCCCAGGCTTCATGGCCAAGCTGGGTTGATCGAATCCGACGTGCAAAAGACTTTCAGTTCGTACTCTCTGCCGAGCGTGTGCCAGAAAAGCATTTTCCGGCACCCTTTCTTGCCTTCTTCCTTCTTGATCAGTCTTCCCAGGCTCTTTCCGAATCCACCTGAATGGTGGAACTTGATACCAGTGCCCTGACTCAACTGTCTTTGAAACACAGTGATGCTGGTGGTGATCTTTTCCTTTCTGTGCTGACTCGGGTGCCCACACCGATGGGAAGAACTCATTGTTCGTCGAAGAGTGGTCATCTTGGAAGTATGAGTCATGTACTCCCGGTTGGACCTAAAGTCTGCTGCAGGCCTTACGCTGCACATACAAGAAATCTTTTGCTGCAACCCGCACAACCTGGAAGAGGAATGTTGCCAATCGCTGGCTGTTCGAGAGGGCTGAGAGCGTTCTTACCTCAGGTAGGTGCCTGAATTGGGAGCAACAGGCCGACATCATACCAACCACACCCCCGCAAAGCTGAGCTCTACCTACCAAAAAGACAATGATGGCATTTCCGATCCCTGCACTGCACAAGTGCCGGAGAAGTGCAATGCCATTTCCCAATGCCTTCGCACTCTCCGGGACAGGGTGGGATTCACAAAAATAAAGTGTTACTGCAATTGACTCATGTGGCTCGACAGAGTGGCTGAGTGGTACTACAACGCAGTACAGTATGTTGTATGTTGTAAACAACCTGGAAAATCTAGAACTTGAATGGGAGTCACGGTGTGAGCCACAGGGCGGAGATAAGCCGAAGCAAACACCGGCGGGGCTTTCACTGCCAGTCGATTATTAAGCCGAACCTGATAAAACTGCTAGCGTAATATGATTCCCATTTCGTGACAGTAACGCAGTTCACATGGTGGCCACAGCCGCTGCTAGTTGTCGATGATACTGTCATTTACAGCCAGTTACCGTCACCGCCAGCAGCAACTCGAGGTCTGACACCGCAGCCCACTCGCCGCACTGCAGGTTCAAGTTCCTGCCACTGCACTAGCATCATCCTGCGTCTTGGCGCCGCCCACTGCGAAGAGAGAGATTTCTCACTCCAGACTTTGCCTCTTCTTTCGAGTCTTCAAACCTGCTTTTGCCAGCTTAGAGCTCCGTTTCAACACATCTATTTCGTCTGCGACGACATAGCGCAGGCGTCTGAGCAGATCGAGCGAGTCCTCGATTCTGCCATTCTCACCCAAAAAAGCTCAAGAGAGCGCCCTACCCCGCCTTACAGGCAGATAACATCTCAACACCGCCAACATGGTCAAGTAGGTCCAATCTTATCCGAAACGCACCTTGTCCCGACTGCGCCTGGGATCCAAGATGGGGAAAAGGAGGAAATACTTTGCACCAGAGGAAAAGAGCAAGACTTGAAGCACAGTAGACGCGCGCAGGACAGCACATACCTTCATTTGGCGAAAGGATTTCAATCGGTTATGGTTCATGATGCTGACAGATGTTCTAATAGCTTCACGGTCGACGAGATCCGGGCCCTTATGGACCGTCCGGCCAATATCCGGAACATGTCCGTCATTGCCCACGGTATGTGTCTTGCGAAAAGTTGGAACACAACGACATACTAACTGGTAATGCAGTCGATCACGGAAAATCCACCTTGACCGACTCTCTGGTCCAGCGAGCGGGTATTATCTCTGCCGCAAAGGCCGGTGAAGCGTAAGTTCCACTACCCAGTTCTGGCATTGTGTTTGCCGAGACTGACGGTTATATTCTGGCAGCCGTTTCACCGACACTCGAAAGGACGAGCAGGAGCGAGGTATCACCATCAAGTCCACGGCCATTTCTCTGTACGCCCATCTGCCGGATGAGGAGGATTTGAAGGATATCCCACAGAAGGTCACTGGTAACGAGTTCTTGATCAACTTGATCGATTCGCCAGGACACGTTGATTTCTCTTCGGAAGTCACCGCTGCTCTGCGTGTCACTGATGGTGCCTTGGTTGTCGTCGACACAATTGAGGGTGTCTGTGTCCAGACCGAGACCGTCTTGCGACAGGCCCTTGGTGAACGTATCAAGCCAGTCGTTATCATTAACAAGGTCGACCGTGCTCTCCTCGAGTTGCAGGTCTCCAAGGAAGATCTGTACCAGTCATTCCTCCGAACCATCGAGTCGGTGAACGTCATTATCTCCACCTACTTCGACAAGGCTCTGGGTGATGTCCAGGTCTTCCCTGAGAAGGGTACCGTTGCCTTCGGTTCCGGTCTTCACGGCTGGGCTTTCACCATCCGACAATTCGCCATCAGATATGCCAAGAAGTTTGGTGTTGACAAGGCCAAGATGATGGAGCGTCTTTGGGGCGACAACTACTTCAACCCCAAGACCAAGAAGTGGACCAAGACTGCCGAGCACGAGGGCAAGCAGCTCGAGCGTGCCTTTAACCAGTTCATCTTGGACCCTATCTTCAAGATCTTCGATGCTTTCCAGAAGGGCAAGGTCGACGAGTTGGTCAACCTGACCACCAAGCTTGACATCAAGTTGACCAACGAGGAGAAGGAACTTCCTGGCAAGGGTCTTCTCAAGGCTGCCATGCGCAAGTTCTTGCCTGCCGCCGATGCTCTTCTCGAAATGATGGTTATCCACTTGCCATCTCCCGTCACTGCCCAGCGGTACCGTGCTGAGACCCTGTACGAGGGTCCTCCGGATGACCCAGCCTGCATTGCCATCCGTGAGTGTGACCCCAAGGCCGACCTCATGCTGTACGTCTCCAAGATGGTGCCGACCTCCGATAAGGGTCGATTCTACGCCTTCGGTCGTGTCTTCGCCGGTACCGTCCGCTCCGGCATGAAGGTCCGCATCCAGGGCCCCAACTACGTTCCAGGCAAGAAGGAGGACTTGTACATCAAGGCTATCCAGCGTACTGTGCTCATGATGGGTCGTACCGTCGAGCCCATTGATGACCTGCCGGCCGGTAACATTGTCGGTCTCGTCGGTATTGACCAGTTCTTGCTCAAGTCTGGTACTCTTACCACCTCCGAGACCGCCCACAACTTGAAGGTCATGAAGTTCTCCGTCTCTCCTGTCGTGCAACGTTCCGTCGAAGTCAAGAACGCCAACGATCTGCCGAAATTGGTCGAAGGTCTCAAGCGTCTGTCCAAGTCCGACCCTTGCGTCTTGACCATGATCAACGAGTCCGGCGAGCACGTCGTTGCCGGTGCCGGTGAGCTTCACTTGGAAATCTGTTTGAAGGATTTGGAGGAAGACCACGCCGGTGTGCCGCTCAAGATCTCCGACCCTGTCGTCTCGTACCGTGAGACTGTCGGTGACAAGTCCAGCATGACTGCTCTGTCCAAGTCGCCCAACAAGCACAACCGTCTGTATGTTATTGCTGAGCCTCTTGGCGAGGAGGTTTCCAAGGACATCGAGAACGGCAAGATCAACCCTCGTGACGACTTCAAGGCTCGTGCTCGTATCCTGGCCGATGAACACGGCTGGGATGTCACCGATGCTCGAAAGATCTGGGCCTTTGGTCCTGACACCACTGGCGCCAACTTGTTGGTTGACCAGACCAAGGCTGTCCAATACCTCAACGAGATCAAGGACTCTGTCGTCTCTGGTTTCCAATGGGCTACTCGTGAAGGTCCTATCGCTGAGGAACCTATGCGATCGATCCGATTCAACATCATGGATGTTACCCTCCACGCCGATGCCATCCATCGTGGTGGTGGTCAGATTATCCCTACCGCCAGACGTGTGCTCTATGCCGCCACTCTCCTTGCCGACCCTGGTCTGCAAGAGCCCGTCTTCTTGGTCGAGATTCAAGTTCCGGAACAGGCCATGGGTGGTATCTACGGTGTCCTTACCCGCAGAAGAGGTCACGTCTTCTCCGAGGAGCAACGTGTCGGTACTCCTCTGTTCACCGTCAAGGCCTACCTTCCCGTCATGGAGTCGTTCGGCTTCAACGCTGATCTTCGTGCCGCCACTGGTGGTCAAGCATTCCCTCAATCCGTCTTTGACCACTGGCAAATCCTTCCGGGTGGTTCGCCGCTTGACCCCAACACGATGCCTGGAAAGGTCGTCGAGCAAATGCGTACGAGAAAGGGTCTCAAGCCCCAAGTGCCAGGTTATGACAATTACTATGGTGAGTTATTGTTGTATTCGATATGCTCTGAACTACTACTAACTCTTTTTGAACAGACAAATTGTAGAGCATCCAGCTTGCATGCACTGATAGACAAGACCATAACCACCTTACGAGATGCATGCATGGGTGCATGGTCCTGGAGCATTGTATGATGGCCAAAGAAAAAGAATTACCAATGCAACGAATGACCCGCTTGAAGCAATGGACCGGCTCTGGAAACGTTGTCAAGCCATGCAGTTGAGGGTGCCGCAATGATGGACTAGGCTTAGAGGGTGGATGGTTGTATTTGCATTTCACCTCTACAAGACATGATACTTGTTAGTCTTGGAACATCTGCTCCCACAACCATTCGGTAGATGTTGTCTCGCGTCCACCAGACATCCAGGTAGAAAACGACCCTCAGGTAGAGGACAAATGATATGAAGTGTTGATATCCCGCTCACACGTGACTGCGATACACTTCGATGAGGTCACGTCCCTCCAACTACTAAAACTGCATTCCACATAATTATAATCTGTTTTATTCCTCTCAGCTGTTTCGCTCCTAGAGAATGTGTGAGGTGAGTAGCATAGGTGTGAACCGACTATGTTTCATGTTATATACTTCGTCGCGGCCGAATACTGGCCCTGGTAAGGTCCAAAGTAGATTGAAGTGACTGCCTGCCGCCACGTTCTCTTGAGCATCCAGGTACTATACAGGACCTTGACAGTACTGCCAGGACCCAACAATGGCCGACGCGATGCCACGACGGCTCTCCCTGATATCAGCACGTCAATGACTTGGCTAGATAGGTGAGCACGAAACTGTTTTCCGCAATGCCAGTGACTCGGTAAGATATATTGCATCGAAACAATCATGTTCATTGGCATGCCAAAAGTTCTTGTTTCGCTATGGCCACGGGCTTAGTATTGTTTCTTCTACAACAATACCAGCATTCCTGAGGCCTCGGAGTGTCTATAGCAGCAATCACTCATCCTCATCACACCAGAGGAATGAGATGTCCGCAAGGGCAGGGGAGGGCGAAATTCATGATACCAGAAGCTCTCCTCGTCGAGCCAGCGCTGGCCTGCTGTTTGTTTCAGTGCAGTGTTGTTTTCACTTATATACAGTACCACACACTGTACCTCTCCTACGAGCCTACGAGCCCTACCTAAGGCATCCAACGGAAGGGAAGTCCTTGGCTTGATCTTCTGATTGTTGTCTTTCCTTGTACATCGAGTGACACTCACTCCGCGTCGGATCCACTCGCTCCGGCTCTGCTTGATCATCGGTCGACGAATCAATCAGAAACTATGCAACGTGGCAGAGAGAATCAAGCACAGCAAGAGCAGGAAGAACAGCGACAGCACCAGGGGCCGCACCAACATCGAGGCCATGACGAGAAACCAAGACCCAAGCCCAGATCCAAACCCAAATCCAAGTCCACTGGAACCTCTTCTTCTTTCGCCGACGTCGTCTCGGCATATACCTCGCGTTTCGGCAAGGATGACGACCAAACCACAGTGACGGAAGAGGAGAGAAAGAAGAGACAGGGTGTTGCTGCCGAACTTGCAGATTCGTAAGTATTGATCTAGTGGGCAAGCGTTGGCACCACGCGTCGCGCAGCCCTTGCTTTCGTTGCGTTCAACAACGGGTTTCAACCCATCACTCAGGCTTCTCTTTTCATCCTTCTTCATGTTCATGCTCATGTCCCATGCCATATTCACCTTTATCTACCACCATATGCCGTCTTCTTTCAAATTGAATTGGGAATTGGACTACATTGTTCATTTCATTCGAGATGCAGGCAGCACAAGAAACAGCGCCCTTCACCTCCCCTTTTTAGGACACAGCATATCAGGACACGCCAGGACAGGCCAGGTCAAGAGAGCCCATCGTCCATCCATCCACTGGTCCTGAACAGAGGCACTCCCCCATCCCCTTTACCATGCCATGACTTTTGGATTTCAAGCCTTCGTTTCAACCCGCCATTCTTCTCCCTCCATACCAACCCCTATGATCTACCCACTCGACTAATCAACTGAATCTTTCCCTCCGGGGCGCTTCACAGATACTACGACTTCGCCTCCTCCGCATACGAAAATGGCTGGAGCACCCACTTCCACTATACGCCCTTCGCACCGCACGACACAATCCAATCCGCCATGTGCTTCTACGAGCACCGCCTGGCGATGCTAATGGGTCTGAAACCGGGCATGAAGGTGTTAGATGTTGGTTGTGGGATCGGTGGGCCGGCAAGGGAGATTGCGAAATTCGTCGGGTGCGAAGTCGTGGGTGTCACGATCAATCAGGCCCAAGTCGATCGGGCGATATATCTTACTGCGACGGAAAGGTTGGAAGGTCGGTGTACGTTTGTGAGGGGGGATTTCTTGGTACGTACTACAACATTCTGGCTTTTTGATCTTCTGTCCAACTACTGTTATGTTTTCCCATATCCATACCATTCCCATCCTTGGAACATCAGAGGCCCAAGGTGGGCGTCGGGGACAAACTCTGGTCGCTGTTATGTTGAAGAGGTGTTCGTTCTCAACTCTACCCTATGCTTGGTTTTGGTACTTCTATGCATCCAAATTCAAGATTGCTGGTTAGCCTAATCTCATGCTCGAGACCAAGATGCGATTGCATACCACAGCCTTTCCATGCGCTGCACTGAACTCCTATCTTTGTACATGTACTTCTTCCCATACGCTGTGGACCATTTCCTTGGCTTGATTTTGGCTCTCATATTTGTCCTGCTCTACCCTTACATCTATCCCCGTGGCGTGGGTGCTTATCACTTGTACGTTTCTGCATCTCGCTCTCACCACCAGCTTGTGTGCTGATTCCCACATGCCTGTTACAACACTTGCATGCTTTCCCTTGATTGCGGCACCTTTGCTTCTCAATCTTACCTCTTATCATTTTTTCTCCCGTAGAACATCCCATTCCCAGAAAACTCTTTCGACGCCGCCTACGCCATCGAGGCCACGGTCCATTCGCCCTCACTAGTGGCCGTCTACACCGAGATTGCGCGAGTGCTCAAACCCGGGGCTGTCTTCGGTCTCAGCGAATGGGTCATGACCCCAGGATTCGACCCGTCGAACCCAAAGCACATCGGTATCCGGAACAGACTCGAACGTGGAAACGGACTGTGCAATCTGCACACCAGCGAGCAAGCGCGCGCGGCCATGGTCAATGCCGGATTTGATCTGTTTTATGACGAGGATTATGCGCAGCACTTCGCCGCCAACAGCACAAACCCCGGGTTTAAGACTGTTGGGGATAACGATGATCATCTTAGACGACGGCAGCAACAGTGTCACCCAGTCTACCTTGAATCTCCTGTTTTGGTCCCTTTCCAAATGCAGGCCGAGACGAACGTGAATTCAAACCAACAATCTGCAGCCCATCAACAGCGTCAAGCTTATCTGAGCAGCCCGGATTCGGCCTCTGAACCGATTCTCCAGCCAGCGCCGCCGTCCTCAATCCCTTTCGACTTGACTTACCATCCCCATCGTACCTGGTACTGGCCTCTTGAAGGCGCCACATCCATGGCGACGACCTGGACCGACTACTTCACCGCATGGAAAATGTCCAAGTGGCCCCGGCGGGTATGCTACGCCCTCATATGGACGCTGGAACGGCTGGGTATAGCGGACAAGGGTACCTGTGATGCCATGACAACGTTGGCATATTGCGTTGACAGTGCGGTTGAGGGCGGGAAAGAAGGCATTTTCACGCCATGCTGGTGGTTTGTTGGGCGGAAAAGCGACGGGGAAAGCAACGAGGCTGCATACAGTCAACGGTGATGGGAACCACCACGTTGATCAGTGAAAACACCGGCAACCCGGAATGCAAAACCGTCGTCTGGAGGACTGCTCAACACAACTGCGCACAGTTAGGTTCGGCCGCTTGTAGTAAGTGATTCTGCAAGATGGTAGAGCCCTGCCATCGTTTGAGAGTCACAGGCATCCAGTGGAGAGGGCAGAGTTTGATCCATGCCCTCCAGCAGTCCTACTGTCCCCACGGGGAAATGTCTTCCGGGAAACTGAAGTACCCACAGATGCAAATGTTGTTGTGCATTTGGACAAGGCTTTGCTTTGCTCCAAAGAGTACATGGAGCTCCGAGCTCGAGACTCGAGAGAGAAAATGCTTCAAGTTCCCATCGTAGAGCATAAATGAGGCCTCACTTGCCATCAAATGATCAAACCGAAAATATAACAGGCTTGAGCATTTTCGACAACTGGATAGATATCGAGTCACGCGCATAGGCCGTCGTGCAATGCAGAAGCCTTGCTCGCCTTGTAGCCATGTTCTCTCGTTAGCATTGACCATTGCCATCCTATTTAGCAGTTGTAACTTGAGACCATGCGTCTCAGCCTTGCTTAATCAGATTGCCAATCTTACCTGGACGCTGCGAACTGGCATTATACCCCAGAAACAGGAGCATATTCAAGCTGTTGCTAGGGATGCCATCTCCGGAAGCAAGCGGCCGTGACTTGACAGAAGGAGCAAAGCCACCTGTGGCGTGTGCATTGTGAGCGCCACGTCGTCAATGACTCCCCGGTGCGCTTAGCCGGCAACAAGAACCGAGCAACTTTATGCGACCGTCGAGTGAGATCCCAACAAAGTTAAGCAGCCCACTTTTGCCATGGTGGTAGTGCGATTTTCACATGTTGCTCGATCTTGTCCTCGCTCACTCCCCCACCAATTAGGACCACATCTCGACGTGGCTGGAGCCAGATTTTTCTTGCATCCATGGCCTGGAGACCACTATTGGCACCGATGAATTGATGGAATGCTGTGCGAATGGTGCATGCACAGGTAACGTACCAGTTCCACGAGACTGGTGGGTGCCGTAGCCGAATGCCGCTGTGTAGTCCCTGTCCCACACATAGTGCTGGGGATGTGAAATGGAGAGACCTCAGAAAGGTCCGAGCCAGATACGTCAAAATGCACCGGAAGCTGGTCCTCTTGTGGTGTGACGGCCTGACAGGTCGATAACTCGATTTCCAGGCTCAAGCTTGGTTTACAACTTTTTCCACAGTCTTTGTTTGTGTGTTTTGAAAGCTCTGACCAGCCAGAAACATCTTGACAATCAGCAGTGCTTATAACAACTTCCCCAGCTGCAAGGTCTCGACTGATCTTTTTCCCTTTCCTCAGCGCCGGGGTTTGAACCTTGTGCTGATCCGATCCCCAACTTCCGATATCACCTTTTCTTAGAACTGGTATGTGCCATGTCACCGCCGCCGGAACATTCTTCCGAGTGATGTCTTCGTTTCCAGATTGCTAATGAGCTTTGCTCTTGTGGCAGCCATTTCGAGCGCCTTTGTCTGGAGAATTTTCCGACTTTTACGCACAGAAACTTGTCATCCGCGGTAGTTCGAGCAATCGAGAAGTTGGAAAATTTCCAGTTGTCTATTGAGCTTGCAGAGTGTTCCGGTAATACCTCTGTGCTTTTAGGTATGTTCCAGTGGTTCTCAATTTTTACTATCTGTTTCGAATTTGGTGGTTGGAAGGATTTGTTTCCTCGAGAGGTGGGCCGGAAGAAGGACGGCGCTTGTCACTCTCTGCTAAGGCGTTTTCGGGAGAGAATCCAGTGGGAGCGAAGCATGAATGCCGAGTCAACGAGGGAGAACAGTGGTGTGCATGAAACGGTGCGACTAGGAGTCAACTGGCCATTACGAAAATGTCCAGTCCGAATTGTGGTCAAGTTGGCAGAAGCTGCTTTTCGAGTCAAGGCAACAGCAATCAGACTGCGCACTTTACAACGATCCAGGTTTTTTTCAAGCATTGCATCCACGGACCCAGGACTCCAACTCTCATACCATCGTGGTCGTTCATACCTGTGCTTTATGTTGAGAACAGCGCTGGTCCTCATAATATGCTGATCATGAATTCGATAGACTCTTGGATCTCATCCACCATTCTTACTCAACTCTTCAACGTTTTGCCTGGTGCTTCAAACGTTATTCCCTAAACAATCCGACCTCAACCTCAACCTACATATCGACATCTGCAATCTTCGCACGATCAAACCGCATATCCTAGAATACCCCAAATCTCAATAGAAAATCACTAGAACCCGTCAATACAAAAACAAGAACTTCAAAAACTCCAAAAATGGTCGCTACTACCATCACCTTCAACAAGCCCGGCGTGCAGGCTCCAGTCTATGTGGCAGGAAACTTCACGAACTGGACACCCATCGAGATGAAACACGAACCCGTTGAAAAGGACGGAGTCGTTGAAAACCACTTCTCCTATACGGTCGATCTCGAGCCTGGCGAGTTTCAGTACAAGTTCCGACTGGGGCCCGGTGACTGGTGGGTTCTTGATGAATCCACTCCAACAGGTACGGCAGCACTCCGATGACTAAGAATCATAGCCGCTGACATGAGTAGCCAACGATGGCGCCGGGAACATCAACAATGTCCTGGCTGTCAAGCCTGAAGAGACCATAGTCTCTGCCGCAGAGGTTTCCGCTGGACGGGAGCCGGAGCAGACCCACCTAGTCTCTGGTGCTGAAGATACCCAGAAGTCAATCCCAGCGGAAGAAGCTAATGATGCTGCTCCCGTTGTCGAGACTGAACCCGAAGACACACCTGTACAAGCACAGGCACGGACGCAGACACAGGAAGTTGGACGCGAACCGGAACCTGAATCTGAATCCCCAGCTGAACCTGCCCCTACACCTGCAACCGCACCCGCAGCCGCAGCCGCACCAGTACCTGAAGTCGAGCACGATTCAGAGAGTGATCAGGATGAGCATGAACATGAACCTCAACCTCAACCAACATCGGCTGTCTCTCAACCGATCGCGGAACACGAACACGAACACTTTGACGCGACCAAGGAAGGGTCGATCCCCGACGTCGCGCCCCCACCATACGAGGAACATCATGCGATCCCAGTATCGTCGTCTCCTCAAACCGATTCTCCTTCACCGGTCGTCATTGTCCCGAACGAAAAGAAACCACCGAAGGAGGTAGTCAACAACGCCGCCCAGAAAGTCCAGGCCGAGCTCAAACAAGCCGGACAGTCATGGTTTGCTCAAAAGTGAGTTCACACGATCGGCTATCTCGAATTACAGCATACTAACCCTTTTGTGTTTAGTCCAGTATTGGTGGCTGCCATGGTCGTTGTTCCTGTCGTTGTTTCTTTGATTTGGTATCGGTAGGGGTTCCACAAGCGGTGATTTTGTTGTTTCATGCGCGCGCAACTGTTTTCGTCCCTTTTTGTTTCCTTTTGACTTCTCATGGCATGTCACAGAGAGGGCGGGCATAGCAAGCAGCTCGGAGCAGCCTGGCATAAGCCAACCCATCCTTTTAGTTTTCGTGGCAAGCTATTTTGCTATTCCTCCTTTTTGTGGTCTATTGTGTTTTGCAAGAGCTAGCGAAGAGTTATAATCGAGCGAGATCAAGTAGGCTGACTTGCTCTACTATAGGGGTCGTGGCAGAAGTTAGCGGGATATTGATTTGAATTTTATCTTGTTTTTCCTAAATTCTTCTTGTATCGTCTTCCAGATGCATCGTGGTTGCAGACGTCTCATCCTGCGTGACCATTCGTTTTCCCTCTTGATGGACTCATCAGAAGTGTGATAAAGTGGTATCTGACATTCATTTACTGTTCGAAATACATGCCCGGACGCAAGCCCTCCTAGTACCTACTGCTACCGCATTTTCCCTAGCTGTAGAATGTACCTGACCCCTAGGACAAAACAGCCAATCATTTCTTCTTGTTATTCGTCTTCTCCGGCTCAGGTTGCAGAAAGAAAAAGTCCTGCAGGGATTTCCATCTTTTCATTCCTCCTCCATCATGGATGTGATGTGCCGAGTTTGTGACAAAGTTACAGTTTACACAACGTCTCCACCGCCACTCTCGTCTCCTCCTTCGTCTCCTTGATCAGCGTCGAAACAGCCTTGAACTTCTCATGTTTCGCATCACCCAACAGTTCAAACAGTATACTCTCGCTCGTGGTGACAATACATCCTTCGCGCGCCAGTCGGTTCAATGCCACGGGTCGTTCTCCCGCGTTGCAGCTTGAGACTCCGTCTTGGAGAATGTAGACCCTGTGGCCGCGGTCGAGGAGGTCGAGAGCTGTTTGGGTCACGCAGATGTGGGTTTCGATGCCGGTGATTATGATGCTGAGACGGTGGGACGGAGACGATGACGTTCGAACTTGGGATGGGGGTTGAGATTGGGTCTGAGATTGTTCAGGTAGACGTCGCAATAGGTCGGGGACGAGCATGCTGAATGCTGTTTTGTCGATTTCTTCGGGGCGATCGGAGGATTGGGAATCGGAGGATTGGGATAATAGGTCTGTGAGTTCGGATACGGTTGGGCCGAGACGCGCGGCGTTTTGGGTTGTTATGTAGATTGGGATATTGAGGATGTTGGCTGTAGAACACCCAGGGGATGGAGTTAGTTAGGTAGGTAGGTAGGGTGTGTTTGGATCGGTGGAACGATGGTGGTGGACGGATATATGGACGAATGGATGGAGAGACGTATAGTGGGAAGGGAAGATTAATGTGACAGTAGCAAGAGCAGCAGGAACTGCGGGAATGGGAAAGGAACTCTTTTTCTCTTGAGTTGCTTGATGGAGCGACTACGAGCATACTGTACATCCGAGACGGCGTGGGATGTTCAGCACTCCCCGTTGATATCGGTGTCAAGAGTAGGAAGATGGAATTGCCGTGCGGTGTTTGCATGTATGTGGGCTCGAGTACCTGATCCGTTCGCTATAGCAAACACCTACATACCTGCTTTGACCATCTTTTGGCTCGTGGTGATCCTGGATTAAGAGGAACGATGTCAGTGTACACATCCGTGTAAGAGGACAGCTAGCGGGAAGATGTGATGGAAAAGCTTTAATCTGAACAGTAAGTAAAAGGGCACGGGAAATAATGGTCATCCTTGCAAACGTCCCTCCCACCCCAACCAGACAGTAAAAAGTCAGACACGGCTTGGAAGATAAGGTATACCCAGTCAGCCAGGCCAGACATGGACACAGACAAATCTATGCCTCCTTGACCGCCAGTGCGTAGATAAGACAAACAACACACATTTCCAACGACAGCAGTAGAACGCAGAAGTCAACCCCCATCTGCGCTGAAAACTGAAGCTTGTCCGCAGGACATTGCATTTGCTAATTGCCAACCCGATAGCAAAAAGACAGGAAGACGAACAGACAGACAGGATGCGATGAAAACCTATGCCAATGTGCAACAGGAGAGGATGCAGTAGAACGAAGCAGAATAGGAAATAGCAACGGTTCGGCAGCATCAAATGCTTCCTATACATACACTTTCGGAAACTCCCAGATCGCCTGGCGGAACTTTTCCTGAATATCGCAGATACTGCAGTGTGGGACAAGCCATCGTCAGTATTCGGTACCGGTATATCAAGCTGAGGAACCCGTGGGCCATGGGTGGTAGACGTGGTCTGATCTGTCGCAGAGGCGCCTGACTGGGTCACAGTCTCTCTGCGTCGGGACACAGGTATTTAAATTCCCAACTCAGCCATCATGTTCAACATACAAGAGGACGGGATTTTCTGTACGGTGATATTAGCAACTGGTTCCCATCAAACATTTAAGAGCTCAATGCTCGGATGGGCTCAGAATCGGGGTAGAGTATATCCGTAGATGGAGAGAACATGGGGCAAGGGATAAACCCAGATCAGGGGCTTCAATCCGACTCTCACCTATTCTACGAGTCGACGCCGCCATGGTTGATGTCGGTCTAGAATGACTATTTGACTTAGTGGACGACGTGGGGATTGGTGTCGGTAACTGCTGCGACGAGTGGAAGCGGCGTACGAGAGCTGGCCTGAACGGTAGACGGATGGACAGTAGGCTGCAAATGGGATTTCGGAGCATTAAAGACAAGACAGACAGCACTGGGTGACTGAAGCAGAGCGAAAGAGGGAGGAACAGCAGTGTTGTTGGTAGTATTTGGACATCAGCGGAGGACGATGCCGGTCCAGCGGGGGAAGCCTTGGCCGGAGTCAACCCCGGGCGGGGGAATTTATACCATATTTACAGTATTACCCGATAAATGCGCAGGCACAACGCCTGGAGAATAAAATGAACAGTATCAATAGCAGAATCAAAGGCCATTGGAATGAAAAATCATCTTATTTCATCTCGCCGAGAGGCTCCGTTCTGGTTTTTTGTCTTGCCCAAGACCGATATCATGCTGCACGCATAACCTAGAGACCACCGCCTAGAATACATCAACAACTGCATCTCAAGGTCATCTGCTCCCTAGCTGCCTTTGTTGCACCCCTTTCCATATCATCTCGCAGTCGCTCCGTTGATCACCCGGGTCTGAATCTCAAAATACACCATGAGCCTGTCCTAATCATACAAAAGCTCCATCCATCATCAGCTCAGCCGTTCGCTGTCGTTCTGCGCTGAGAGCCGGTATTGAGCCATCCGAAAGCGGTCCCCGATCCAATTGGGTTGGTCTTCGGCGTTGACGAGGGCGCAGGAGACCTTGTTTCTCTTGCCAGATCGCTGGAGCTGGTCTTTGCCGTCGTTTCGCCCGTCTTGGTCGGCGTACTCTCCACCCCGTTAGGAGTCGATGCCGTGGTAGAAGCGCTTCGCGTGGCATTGGCCATTGTTTTGGTCGGCCGCAGAATCTTCATAGGCCGTGAACTGCTCGGTCGGGCATAGCTGGATGGTGGTTTCCCACTAGACTCCCCAGGGGGCCCGCTTGATGAGACTGCCCGCCATGAACTGGACCAAACGCCAGAACCTGACTTGGACATTGGGGTACTGAAGGATTTTTCGCTTCCCGTGGTGGATTTGGAATCGTCTCCAGGTCGCGATTGACTTAGCTCCAAGCTGGGCCGTGTTGAAGAATCATGGTGCTCGGTTCTCCGGCCCTCACCCGGTTCCGATGTAGTAGCAGAGGCTACACGACTTGTCGGCGCGACCTTGGGCGATCCTTCTCCTCCAGAACTCGACCTTCCCGGACGGCCTATGACTCCGACAGGGGATGCCGTTGTAGGTGGAAATTCCGCTTCGGCCAAGGACGATCCTTTTCGACGGGAACCGGTAGACAAATCCTTGTACGCGGCGTCATCTTCCGGTCGCACTAACGGGATGGAAAGCTGATTCCGCTCTTCATCAAATATCATCAGCTTGTCTTGTGAGAACAGGATATCACCGTTATGTGATCTTAACACGTCGCTGCCCAGAATGATTTGTATCGACGAGTCCAACACAGGCTGCTCGTCAATGATGAACTTGACCATCAACGTGGGTATCTGAGGCACAGGGCTCGCAGATCTCACCGCTGGCGAATGAATCTTTGCTTCGGTTAAGTACACTGGTAGGCGGATGGAGCGAGATTCTGACTCGTCAACAATCGAATCCGTCAACTCAAGTTTCTCTACAAGTGCGCCACTGACCCAGGATCCTGATGAGCCAGTGCATATGGCAGCATAGAGGAGCGAGTCATTGGTGAAGGTCTGCGTCAACCAGCAACGGATGATGGACGGGCAGGGGCCCAGGACGAAAAACCCCGGCGGAGGATTGCCGGACACCCGCGGCGAGTTGTGAATAGAACCAAGAAGGCGACTTTGCTCCAAACCAAAGCTGTTGGTCCGACCAAAACCCGCACCGCTTGGCCGTCCATCGGATCGATGAGAAAGAGATCGTTCGGAAAGGGCATGACCTCCTAAGCCACTTCCCGTCCGCGCAGGAAGGTCCATTGACTGCCTCGACGGCGCATAGTGGTTATTCGCACTCTCGTCGAATCGTACCGAGTTTGCCCGGGATGCGGCTGCGCCCCTTCTCGAGTCGTCGTTGGCGTCCAAGGTCAGTGAACTGATCATGCTCGCACCAGGATCAACATCGAAGTTCCGGAAGGCCTCAGCTGCGGGGTTGAGAGCGGACTCTGTGAAGACATTAGTAGTCAGACTTGGTAAAAGGTCCATGCGTGCGTACCGTGATGCGATGAACCCAAGACCGTCGGAAAGGGCGAATTCAAGCCCCAGACACTTCTAGACCTGCTCCCGTCGGTATTCTGGCTCTTTTGCTCCAGGCGCATGATTCTATCCGAATGAAGAGCTTGGGTTGCAGAGAGGTCGTGCAGCGTTTCTTGGATGCGCCACAGTTCGTCCCTTGTAGCGAATTCCCTTGTTTCCATCTCTGTCACCTTACACAGGCTGTCGCGGCATGGAGGGGTTGAAGGAGGCGGTCGTCGAATAGGCGCAGGAGTTCAAGCTCATCCAGCGCAACTCTAGGAAGAACGAACGCATGCAAACAGTGGGGAGAAACGAGAAAGATCCAGGACACCTGCTACAACCCGGTCCTGGCTTCCGCCAGCCTGGCAAGCCCTGCCGCCAAGTCCTATCTGTATTCACAACTTTTCTGGCGTCATACGATGGTGGCTTTTCTCCCTTGTCTGGTTAAAAGTCGAGAGGATGGTTATAGCAAGCGCCGAAGTTGCACAAAACGCAAGGCCCGCGACGCCTGACGGTTCGTTCTTAGGAGGCTTTGTTCACTGCGGAAGAGGTATTAAGGCAATCTGTAGGCGACAGTGCGGTATCTATGCCGGCATGCCAGTGTTTAATGATCGCAGGAGAAGAAATAGAGCTTGATTAGAGTGGGATGCAGTGGGTGCCTTGGGACAGGACTGGATTTCGCTGGTCGATCACAGGTTGATTATTGCCACAGAATTCGGAGATGGACTTCGATGAAGGCTTAGGATTTTAGTTAGGGCGCAGACTGTGTGTCTGTGGAGTCCGAAGTCGACAGTGATATCTATCGTGCTGTTGATGCCGTTGCATGAATCTTACTGCGGTCTCATGTCGCCTTCAACTTTGACGGCTCCGCCAAGCACTGCACTGGTGATATAATCCTGCAGTACATCAGACTGGAAGCACCATAGTAGCAGTCCAGCAGTAGATAGTGCTACACCTTGAGGACTAGCGCCAATATTGCACGAATAGTATAGCGAGAAGAGAAGCCCTAAATGTCCACTAGTATGTTGGTCTACCACAAGATACTAAGGTATCTATGTCCTCGCATCCGACTCAGATCACCTGCAGGTCTCTACATGCCTTACTGTCTGTCTCTGTGATGAGAACAGCCTTCTTCCTTGGCTACTGAATGAAAAGATACAGCAGCATTCATATTGAAAACAGACCTCGGCTGGGCAATATGAAAAGAGGTTGCGCCGCTGCCCTGTCAAGCCACCAGAAGACTCCGCCAGCCTAGAGATACTCAACGTACACAGCCAAAGTGTGTCTCGAGTTATACAAATGGCAGGGCTATAATTAATTAGGGCGAATCCCAGTGGCGTTCCGAGCATGAGGCTGTTTGTTCCATTCGGAGATATGTAGCATTCACTACCTGATATCATAGCAGGTCAGCAGGGCGAAAAGCCACGGCCCGCTTCATCAACTATCCACGATCTCTCCGAACGCCGTGCCACTGCCATATGAATCACACAAGAACCCCCAGCCTTCGCCATAACTCCTTTGTCCCAATACAACATGCACAAAGGGCCTGGCTGGGAAGAAAATCTGCCTCCCACCGTCGTCAATACCGCATGAATACCGTTACAGTCATTTGCCTGTTGCACTAGCCCAATCCAAGCCCAAATGCACAAGAATGTCCTTGCCCAAGCTGATGCAAGTCGAACGACATGATCATCCCTGTCCGTTCGCTGTCTTGGTGGATGCTGCGATCGACACGCGGATCCAATCCAAGATCGGCTTGATGCTTTTCGGCTTGATGAATCTCAGTCCAACGTGGCGTTTCTTCAAGGCGTGGCTTTAGTCCCAATAGCCCTGGTCCTGCTCGCTTGTGCGACCCACACCGTTCGTACGCGCTGAGTAGGCGGCAGAGCCGGCTGCAAAGTAAGGGTGATTGCAAGCTGCCTTGGCAGAAATGCGATGAGCAGGGTCGTACTCGAGCATAGCGTCTAGGAGTTCCAGACCGGCTGGTTCGAGATTGGGCACGAGTTTGCTGGTCGGTTCACGACGCCACTTGGGGAATGTTGTCTTGAAGTCGGGGAACGAGGTCACGCCAGGCCAGGTAGATTCATCGGGCGTGCCCAGCAGCCTAAGTAAGCGGTCAGCAATGGTTGCTTTGGTGGCTGCAGAGAAAAAGGGGCGTGAAGGGAATAGTCGCGTACTTGAAGATCTTGAAGATCTCGTCAATCTCCGAGTCACCTGGGAAAAGAGGCTTGCGAGTGCACATCTCTGCGAATATGGCACCAACCGACCACATGTCGACACCAGTCGAGTATTGTCGTCCACCCAGAAGAATCTCTGGAGCACGATACCACAATGTGACCACCTAGAGCCAACATCAGCATACAGGTATAAGACGTAGTTGAACCGAAAGACAGACCTCATGAGTGTAGGTCCGAAGAGGGACACCGAATGCTCGGGCCAGACCAAAATCAGCCAGTTTGAGATTGCCTTCCCTATCGATCAACAGATTCTGTGGTTTCAAATCTCGATGTAGGACACGATGGCTGTGGCAGAATCGGACACCTTCAACGAGTTGCGCCATGAACTTCTTCACCATGTCTTTGCCCAAGCCCAGTCTCTGCATGTCCATGGTTGACCCCTCAGGCAGGGCCTTGCCGCGGCCTCCTTCAGACACAGGCAGGGCTTCCATGTATTTCTTGAGGTCCAGATCCAGGAATTCAAAGACCAGGTACAACTTGTGGCCGTCTGCATGGACGATGTTGAATAAGCGCACAATGTTGGGGTCGTTCATTTCCTTCAACAAGGAGATCTCGCGGATCGCTGTGCTGGGAACGCCCTCATCCTCAGCCTCCAGGCGAATCTTCTTCAGGGCCACAATCCGTCCCCCGTTGGAGAGGTCCCGGGCTTTGTAGACGACACCATAGGTACCTAGACACTTGGAGGTTAGCCAAACATCGTTACCATGTCTCAGTGACTCTGACCTTCTCCAATCTTTTCAATCTTCTGATAGTTCTCCATTGTCTGGGGCGCAGACCGTGTGCAGGCCAATATCTCGGGGATGCCGGAGTCAGGGATCCTGTTGAATTGCGTTGGGTCAAGACAGCATCAGAGAATGTGCATCCAAGGCAAATCTGTCGCGGAACTGTCGAAGAGACTGAAGAGTGAGGGTGCGGTGCGGTGGTGGTGAACCTGAACATGCAATGTTTATTTAGCCACAACGGACGCGTCTGATTGGCGGAACAATAAAGTGTCTGGCCAAGATTGAAGTGCGGTGCTTCACTCAATTCCTCATCGCATCTACACAATTTCCCCACTGACTCACCAAACATAGACACCGCCATCAACGTTACACTGCTCTCGCAGAACTCGTCTACTTCTATTCTGCGAGCAGGCTGACAGTTCGCTGGTCAACAACGTCTTGTCTACCACTTGAAAAGTCCTTGCGTCGTCATAATTCACCCACAGTCTCGTTCCTGTCGCATCCATTTCTCAAATTGTCCCTGCAATCCGCCTCCACCGCCAGCATGGCCGATCGACAGTTATCGCCAGAGGAAAAGCTTTCCCTTATAACGGATCAGCTGCAGGAAGTCCTGCACAAAGATATCTTGGAGAGAGTGGTCCTGCAGGAACAGAGACCACTGGTTATCTACTGGGGAACTGCGACGACCGGACGGCCTCACTGCGGGTACTTTGTGCCAATGATGAAGATTGCCCACTTTCTCCGAGCCGGGTGTCGAGTCAAGATCCTACTGGCCGATATCCATGGTTTCCTCGACAATCTCAAAGCGCCTATCGAACTGGTCAAATTTCGCGCAGAGTACTACAAGTTCATTATTCAGGCTCTTCTGCGAGCCGTGGGTGTGAGCCTGGAAAAGCTGGAGTTTGTGTTGGGTTCATCTTACCAGTTGAGCGCCGACTACACCATGGACATTTTCAGACTCAGCAGTATGGTCACGGAGCACGATGCAAAGAAGGCCGGCGCCGAAGTGGTGAAGCAAGTCGATAATGCACCGTTATCGGGTTTGATCTACCCTCTGATGCAGGCCCTTGACGAGGAACATCTTGGAGTCGATGCCCAGTTTGGAGGTGTTGACCAACGGAAAATCTTTGCTCTTGCACAAGAGACTCTGCCGAAAATCGGGTACAAAGAGCGAGCACATCTCATGAACCCCATGGTGCCTGGGCTGGCAGGAGGCAAAATGTCTGCTTCTGATCCCGACTCCAAGATCGACATCCTGGACACGGCTGAGGTGGTCAAGAAGAAGCTGCGCAAAGCTTATGCCGCCGCCGGAGAGGTGGAAGGCAACGGCATCATCTCCTTTGTTGAGTATGTTTTATTGCCCATCAGCGCTCTGAAGGATCCGGAGCATAAAGGCCGGTTCGTGTGCGAGAGAAGGGAGGGTGAGGGCGAGCCGCTGGTCTACCACGACATTGAGACTTTGAAGGAGGACTACAAAGCTGACAGGCTGACGCCGCAGCTGCTCAAAGCGGGCGCGACCGCAGCTCTGATCGACTTGTTGGCTCCCATCCAAGCCGAGTTTCAAGCATCATCGGAGTGGCAGGAAATTGAGAAGAAGGCATACCCTCCCCCGGAACCGAAGAAAAAGAAACAGCCCAAGGACAGAGGCTCAAAATACCCGGGTGCTGCCAAGGTCAAGGCCAACCCTGATGGGTCGGTCGAAGGAAAAGACAAGGCCGAGGTTGATGTGGGCAAAACCGCACAAGAAGCGGTCGCAAAGCTTGAGATCAATGGCGAGGGGTCATGATGCGTCCAAGGATTGTCATTGAATCTGTCAATGTTAGATCGATTCTATTATCGTGATGGATAGCGCTGGTGTGGTATCTCCCTGACAAGGAGATTCTTCCCGCCTCGATGGATGGATCAGCATATTGCACTGTGCGATCTGCGACAGCGACTTTTGTGTTAGACCAAGATCATCATACTCATCTGCCATCCTTCTTGCTGATTGCTTCAGCAGGATTTCCGAGGTCTCAGATCAAAGGAAGACGTTCTGATACTAGTGGTGGTTACTACAGTACTAGGTCGCAGGTAGATTCCAGCACTTGAAGGTCAAGCGTTTCCATTTGTGCCGGTTGCAGTGTCTCGGTGAAATTCTCGGCCGTATTATTGTTCTTCCGAGTCCGACCTCCCGCCGCCGTCCAAGTTGTGAGGTCGAACAGAGACACCACCTAAACCCTCATCTTTCCTGTCAGCTACTCCTACTACGAGCTACCTGCCACCCCTCCGGGTTGTGCCCTTGCATTACGGCGACTTTCTTCCCTGGCTGGACTCTTGACTCCAACTTCTAGGTCGAAGCTCGCGCATCGACTCGGTACGCAGTGGTTGCTTTAGTTTGTGCCCAGCCTCGTATCCAGGCGCCTCTGACGTGCTGTAGACAAGCAGCAAACGCCGGAGAAAACCTCAGCTCCTGAACGGTCCCCTGTTGTTCTCGACGACAGCTGTCGAAACAACCTCCCATCATGCTCTTCTTCCGAACCACCGACCGGCATCGCTTGAGTAGTAAGGCATAGGTCGCGTCCTGTTACAAGAGGCAAACTTTCGGTCCATGTTGATAAGATCTCGCCGTCTCAATACATCTGTTGAGCAGGTGTCACTGGTTGTTGTGTTGCTCCCTCTGGAAAGGCAGCTTATTGTAAACTGGTTTGTGCCGTCACAAGCTTCTTGCATTGCTGCTCAGGATGATCAGGCTACGTCCCTTGTGCAATACTCCAGCAGAGAACCTTGACTAGATGTAAGCGGGATCGCTAAAGAGTAGAGTTATTGGCAGGGCAGCGCTCGAGATGCACGCCACCCACGCAATTGTCGGTCAGACATACGGCCTGACACGGCTGCAAGCTCATTCTTGAGATGACCAGGATACGACGAATGCGACTAACCCAACATGTCACGCGAAGCTGCTACCATTATGGAAGAGCAGAGCGACTACTTCTGATAGCAGCATCACATCCTGTGCTATTGCAGAGGCAACGTCATCTTCATCGCCCGTCAACGATCAGTCACTACAGCCAGATCATCATTCGAGGGCAGCGTTGGCAAGAGGTACGCGCCTTCTACAGCGCCAATGGTCAACGGCCACCCGAAAGAAAGGATCAACTGGATGGACCCAGTTTCCCCAGATCTTCAAACTTGCCGAGACCTTGTCAGCAAATGGAAGAAACGGGCCACAACTAGTGCCTTTGCTATGCGCTGCCATTCGAGGTAAGGGGACGGGGTTTCGCTCGGCCGGACAACCTTTTGGAATTTTTGTAGTGGTGTGCCGCGCCGCCTCAGATCTCGACTGCCAGTATCGAGCCCAGAATCGGTGCGGGGTTTGAGAAGAGATGGCACAGAGGATCCCTGTCAAACGGTGAGAGTTTTGCAGTTTACCACTGGGTGCCACTTGGACCACGGCCACGTCTTGGACGCTGAATGAGGAAACGTCGCACATGGGAAGCGAGGCTCTCATCGTTCCGCTCCACTTCCTTTCCACACATCTGGCAAAGCCAACTGAACGGGATCCCATAGTCTAAACAACATTATTGGTCATCTTCTCGACCTCGCTTTACATTGCTACGGCTGTCCAAGCCCTGTCGCATATCTCAGCTCAAACTGACATGCAGTTTCTGGCCGATGACCTCGCAATTCTCGACACATGACCCCTCCAGTCCCTGTCTAAGCGAGCACAAGGGCGCCCTTCATGCATGATGAGATACCATATTCGGCCGGTGCTGATGAGTCTCTGTTTCTCCGCCGGGGAGGTCAATTACCAAGGGTTGTTTCTTGTCGCTGGGGTGGGATCGTAGGGGATGCTCCTTGAGCTTCTCCATCAAGACATCACACCTTCGAGCGCCACAGACCACACTTGAACTATCAGCAGCTACCCCAGCTCTGCGTGGCCGACTGCGTCATCAGAGTTCGGGGATATAGAAGAGCTCTATCGCCATCCACACCTTACATATACAAAGCGGCCGATATCTTTTGGAGCATGCGTATATATGTGCACTCTGTCCCGCCCATCTCAAACATCATCGCTCAATATCGTACCCGGGGATACCACGGCGACAATACTGGGTTCTTTGAGGACTGTGTGGATCCATCAAGATGAGTTTCGCTCACGACGAAGAAGGTGGCGCCGGGCGTGGGCGCCATATGAGTGTCTCACACTATGCGAACAACATGGGGATGCCGACGTTTGACACTACTCGACGGAGATCCTCTGTGGTTCCAGCTGCGGTTGTAGGGGCACAGCAAGATGAGGTTATCTTCAACCAAAAAGATGATACGCTGCGCAAGATGTCCGTTGCCGTCCCCAATCTGGCCGAATTGACGGCCGATGCCCAGGCAGCTGCAGACCTGGAACATAAAATGGGCTTTCGCAAGGGTTGCAGGCTCTATCCCAAGGCTATCATGTTTTCATTTTGCTTATCCTTGGCTGTGGTCATGGAAGGCTACGACACCTATCTTCTCGGCAATTTCTTTGGCCTGACCACCTTTGCTCGAAAGTTTGGTCAGCCTGCAGGCATCAAAGACGGGGTCCAGACGTACCAAGTACCTGCGTCGTGGCAGTCCGCTTTGCAGAATGGCACCGCTGCCGCCCAGATTATTGGGCTTTTTCTCAACGGGATTATCTCTGAGAGAATCGGGTACCGCTGGACAATGATTGGTGCTCTGCTGTTTCTGACGGCCGTCATCTTCATCACATTCTTTGCGGTCAACGTACGAATGCTGCTGGCTGGGTACGTCCTGTCTGGCCTACCATGGGGCGTGTTCCAGACCCTCACGACAACGTATGCTGCAGAGGTCTGTCCAGTACCTCTCCGACCTTACTTGACCACTTATGTGAACCTCTGCTGGGTCATTGGCCAACTGCTCGCGGCAGGAGTCCTGAAGGGCTTCGTCAGCTCATCGACTCAATGGGCCTACCGTATCCCTTATGCGATCCAGTGGATCTGGCCACTTCCGATTGCTCTTACTGCGTTCCTCGCCCCCGAGTCTCCATGGTGGTTGGTCCGGCACGGCAAGCTTGACGAAGCTCGACGGGCTCTGCTCAGGCTTACCTCGCGAAAGAACACCGAGTTCAACGTGGAAGACACTCTTGCGATGATGATTCACACCAACGAGTTGGAGATCCAACAGACGGCCGGCACTTCGTACTGGGACTGCTTCAAAGGAGTGGACCGACGACGAACCGAGATCACCTGCCTTACCTGGCTGCTGCAGCAGACCTCCGGGTCACCCATGATTGGGTGGGGCACCTACTTCATGATCCAAGCCGGGCTCGACGAAAGTGATGCGTACTCCTTGGGTGTTGGCCAGAGTGCTATGGGCTTCTGCGGCACTGTGCTATCGTGGTTCTTGATGCCACACTTTGGCCGACGCACGCTATACCTCTGGGGCCAGGCTGGCATGTTCATCATCTTGATAATCATTGGCGGTTTGGGCGTGCCGGGACTGTCAACCTCGATCGGGTGGGCTTCTGGTGCCTTGATCCTCATATTGACTTTCATCTACGACTTCACGGTCGGGCCTGTATGTTATTCGCTGGTCGCAGAAATCCCCTCCACTCGCCTGCGTATCAAAACCGTCGTCCTGGCCCGGAACGTGTACAACATCATGGGTATTGTGGTCGGTACGATGCAGCCCCGCATGATGAACCCGACTGCATGGAATTGGCGAGGCAAAACATGTTTCTTCTGGGCTGGACTAAACTTGCTCGGTCTCATTTGGTCCTATTTCCGCCTTCCAGAGCCAAAGGTACGTTCTGCTCTTGTATTTTCCTGTTATCTCTCCCTTCTTTGGACGTCCGTCCCTTTGTCTGACTTGGGTTCTCTCCATAGGGCCTCACATATGCCGAACTCGACGTACTTTTTGAGAACCACGTCTCGGCGCGCAAATTCAAGACCGTCAAGGTCGATCCGTACCGCTCCGACAATCTCGTTGTTATTCCAGATGAGGATTTCAGCAGCCATGAGGGCGGGGAGAAGAAGGGCTTTTGAAACCGGGGGTTGTCTTCTGGCATGAGCGGCCAAAGAGCCACGGCATCGTTGAGAAATGATGGCTGTTGCCCTTTTTCTTCTGTCAGCAGAAACGAATATGGAGCGATACCACGAGATGCAACCAGACTCGGTCATCATCCTGACGGTGAACGGTCACGTATCCCCCACATGTGGGCAGGTAGGTAAGTAGGGCAGGCTTCACAGGCCTGTTGATTTCTGGTCCGAATGTATATGTATATCTGTCGCCGTGGTTTGGATGTACTGTACACGAAACTGCCCGGCATAGTGGAAGCAGGTCCATATAGCAAATTAGTTCAGTTTCCCCAAGGATCAAACAGACTGGAACACTATATGTACGATCCTATCGCCACCGAAGTACTTGGGGTTGGTACCTAGGCAGCCGTTGTGTATCCTAAGGCGCTGATATTTTTACTCTATGCTACTATACAAGGGCAGCACTGCACCCAATTTTCTTCTGTATAATTGACTTGAATCTGATACAAGTCCCGTTACTACTCTCCAGTAGACACGACAAAGAAGGAAGACAACAGGGGTTGGGATGAACCTTCACTCATGCAATTTAAACCAATGAATACCTAGGTATTTCATTGATCGAGTTCTTTGACGATTTACTTGAAATGTAGCCCGGCTGTTAAGCTACCCAAGGAGAAGGATAATGGGCTAATAGCTGCCCTACTCCTTGTTGTAGGCGGCTTACTCAAGACCTACTTGTTATTAATGGTAAGAGTCCTCCTCTCGTTCGAAACAAATTCGATGGTTTTCGGTCTGGTCTTTCACTGATCATACAGTATCACCAATTCCTTTCTGACTTTCCAAGTGTGGGAAGCAAGGCAGCCACCAATCCAATTCATCCATCCGTTCATAATCTGCAAAGACACAGAAGTAAAAAGTAGGACACGGAAGTGGAACGCAAAGGCAAAGCAAGGCACCAAAACCATATCCACCCCGGGTATTATCCCAGAACCTTCAAACCTCCCTTCGTCTTTGGCTGCTTCTTGTTAACACCGCCATGTTGGACCTTGGCGTGGCCACCAGGGCCAGCAGCACCGTCTTTATGTTTATTTTTCTGGTACCGGTTGTTACTGTTGGTATTTTGTTTCTGAATCGAAGGTCTGACGTCCGTAACAGCCTTTTTGATAATGATCGGATGACTACCGACATATTTTCCGTTTTGCTCCCTCGCAGCGCGGAAGTAATCGTCTCCGTTGGCGAAACTGACAAAGCCATAACCCTTGGATTTGTTGGTTCGCTTGTCACGAATGACGCGGGCCTTTTGCACCGACGGATACTGCGAGAAGGCTTTGAGGAGTGACTCGTCCGTCACCTCGCCTGCGAGGTTGCCGACGAATATGCGGAAGTGCGCGGGGTCCCATTCTAGGAGGGTTGGGTCGGTCCATTGTGTGCCGCCGCCGGAGCGGTGGACGGTCTTGACGACGCCGTCGGAGGAGGTGGTAGTGTTAGTGGTAGTGCTGGTAGCAGTACCGGCTTGTGTGGTCGATGCGGCTGTGCTTGAGGCAGCATTCGTGGTGGGCTTTAATGCACTGCTAGTAGTGCTCGTAGATGTGGGCGCGTGGGTGTCCCCTCTGTTCATGTAGGCGCTTTGCCATTGCTGCACTTGAGCTTCGTAGTCCGGGTCATAGCTGCCAGGGTAACTGGTCGCGGATGATGTTATGTCTGGGGTCGTGGTAGTGGCTGGAGGAGGAGGGACGAAGGGGTTGCGGATCTGAGGAGCGGAATATGAAGACGAGTCATATTGCGCCGGTTGCGACGCGTAGTATGATGATGTCGCAGGGGCCGCCGCTGGGACAGCGGTTGTCGCCGCCGGGCTGTATGTCGAGACAATGGGAGTAGGCGCCGCGGCGTAGTGCGCCGGACTGCTCGTGCGGTATGTGTTTGCTGATGCTACCGATCGAGGAGCAAATGCTGTGAAGGCGGGTTTGAAGGTCGCTGTTGCTGCGGATGTAGGTGGTCGAGCAGGTAGAGAGGGTGGTGGAACTGGTGTCGTGGAATTGGAGGACGTTTTCAGACCTGGAGGGGCCGGATACGACATTTGATGAATGTTTGCTCACTCTATCTGGGTTGCAATCACTTGCAAGGTTCGAGAGGAGAAACGTACCACAAGCCTGCCCTGGTGGTCGAGCCCGCGCACCGCTGATACTGGCCTGGTCGTCGCAGTGCGGGTCGCGTAGAAGTATTTCGGAGTCGCACTCCTGTTTGGCTTGCGATGTGCTGTTCAAGTTGGAGAGGCGCTACTTTTTGTAGTAGGATCAACGAGCAGTACTTTGGCACGGGGGATTAGTCGTAGATAACAGCTGGTATTAGTAGTTCCGTTGGACGAATGCGATGGATGCGCCCGAGTCCTTGGAGATCAACGGCGATGCCTTGCGACGCCCGCTTCAAGTTCAAGTTCACGTTTACTGTCGATTTCGTCCTTAGCGCAGGATTATGATGCTAGTATCTTCTTTGCGCCTAGTTGTGCAGATGAAGAAGGTCGAGCGACAGAACTCGAACTAGGCTTGATCTGTCATAGTTCAATTCATGCCACGTGATATCAGTCGGGCAGCGTTAAAATTTTCAGCCGCTGCCAGGAACCGCCGCGGGGTCCTCTGCCCCCACGCTGTCACTGCCAGTGTGAGGGAGCCTTTGGCTTCTCCCATGCCAGTCTATTGTCTTCACTAGTAGTATGTTCATCTGGAATGAAGAAGAGAAAGATGCACCACTATTACTGTCGCTGATAGACATGCTAAAATTGTTTGAGCACCTTAGCAAGACTCCGGTGGTACTGGTACAACTTCTGAAACCGTAGCAGTCTGCCCACCGGCTGTTCTCGGGCAGCTCGGGAGCAGCGGGTGCAGACATTCGTCACTATGATGTTGAGGTGGTGGTGGTGGTAATACCAGGTAGTGCAGTGTCTCTGCGGTTGTTCTACCAGTTCCCTGAATTGGACGGCCCTGCTGCCGCCTGTCGCTGGCTTGACTGGATGTTTTCCTCACGGCAACCTCTGCTTCTATCTAGATATGTAGATGATTATTTAGTGTCAGAACACCACGCTTCATTGAGAAAGTCGGCGTGCTTGAATGAGTGGTCGGATTCGGAACCCAACAGTCAGCCGGAGGGCGACTCTGAGCCCAAGCTTGAAGGGTCCCAGAGGTGCTGAGCCAATGACCCGTAAATCTCGCAGCTACGTCTCAGCCCCCTCCAAACCTTTGCTGCTTCATGATGGCAGTTGGTGGGGTCGAGCGATGTTCTCAGTTGTGTTGTGTTGCCCAGTAGCAGTACAGCAGAGACTACAGTGGCCGCTCCAGTTGCTATCCGCTGCTCATCACCAGAAGATTATTATTCTTTCCTTCCCATCCTTTCCCAACATCTCTTCCTCTTTACTCTCTACAATTCGTGCCTCTCGTCTTTTTCGGTGCATTAGACAGAGACCGACGTTGCTTTACCGCCTCTAACATAACATCCCACTTCAACTACTACTACCACCACCACTTTTCACTTCACTACCGCAAAGATGTCGGGACCAGTGTATGTAAATTCTTAGCAGTCCCTCTCCCCTCCAACCCTCCAGAGTCGATCTTTGAGGACGACACGCTGCGGATTCTGCACATTTTCTTTGTGACTAGGCCCTATTGACCAACGGTCTGCTGACTTAGAGCGCGACTGGCTGGCCTCAAGGTCGGCCCGGCGCAGGATGAACCCAGTGGTGATTTCGGTCTTATCGGCCTGGCCGTCATGGGTCAAAACCTGATCCTCAATGCTGCTGACCACGGCTTCACTGTCGTGGCCTTCAACCGAACCGTTTCCAAGGTCGACCGTTTCCTTGAGAACGAAGCCAAAGGTAAGCGACTCTCCAGCCAATTTTTGTGTTGACGAGCTGACGTCCCTTGCAGGCAAGTCGATTGTCGGCGCTCACTCGATCGAGGAGTTTGCTTCCAAGCTGAAGAAGCCCCGTCGTATCATGCTTCTGGTCATGGCCGGCCCTGCCGTTGACGACTTCATCGAGAAACTGCTCCCGCACGTCGAGCCTGGTGACATTATCATTGACGGTGGAAACTCGCATTTCCCTGACAGCAACCGCCGCACCAGATATCTGAAAGAGAAGGGTATCCGCTTTGTCGGCACTGGTGTCTCCGGTGGTGAGGAGGGTGCCCGTTATGGACCATCTCTCATGCCGGGTGGTAACGAGGAGGCTTGGCCATACATCAAGGATATTTTCCAGAGCATTGCTGCCAAGTCTGATGGTGAGCCTTGCTGCGACTGGGTCGGTGACGAGGGTGCTGGTCACTATGTCAAGATGGTCCACAACGGTATCGAGTATGGTGATATGCAACTGATTTGCGAGGTATGTAGTTTGCGAGCAAATTGCCACCAGTCTTTTAGTCCCGCTAACATGTTTACAGGCCTACGATATCATGAAGCGCGGTCTCGGCATGAGCTACAAGGAGATGGGTGATGTCTTCGCCGAGTGGAACAACGGTGTTCTGGACTCCTTCCTGATCGAGATTACCCGTGACGTCCTCCGCTTCAATGACGATGATGGCACTCCCCTTGTCGAGAAGATCCTCGACGCTGCTGGCCAGAAGGGAACTGGCAAGTGGACTGCCATCAACGCTCTTGACTTGGGTATGCCAGTCACCCTCATCGGCGAGGCCGTTTTCGCTCGTTGCCTGAGCTCCATCAAGGAGGAGCGTATTCGTGCCTCCAAGGTCCTCAGCGGACCCAAGCCCAACTTCACTGGAGACAGGGCTCAATTCTTGAAGAACCTGGAGCAGGGCCTGTATGCCTCTAAGATCATCTCTTATGCCCAGGGTTTCATGCTGATGCAGGCTGTGAGTAGACCCGTGGTCTAATCGGATGGAACAAGCTGCTAACCCACACCTCTAGGCTGCTAAGCAGTATGGCTGGAAACTCAACAAGCCATCGATTGCCCTGATGTGGCGTGGTGGCTGTATCATTCGCTCCGTCTTCTTGAAGGACATCACTTCGGCTTACCGTGAGAACCCTGACCTCGAGAACTTGTTGTTCAACGACTTCTTCAACAAGGCCATCCACAACGCGCAGGAGGGCTGGAGAGACGTCATTGCTTTCTCTGTCAAGGCTGGTATTCCTATGCCGGCGTTCTCCACTGCTTTGGCCTTCTTTGATGGCTACCGCACCAAGGACTTGCCTGCCAACCTTTTGCAGGCTCAACGTGACTACTTCGGTGCCCACACCTTCCAGATCAAGCCGGAGTATGCCAACGACAAGTTCAAGGTTGGAGCTTACAACCACGTCAACTGGACCGGTCGTGGAGGCAATGTTTCTGCGTCCACCTACAACGCATAGTCGGTCTGTGTGTCTCTTCTTGGCTGATGGACGAGAAAAAGTCGTTGGAAGTGGGAAGGTTTGCTTTCCGTTGGCTCAAGGTCTGAACGAACACGATCCAGAATGTCGACAAGATTGGAAGCTTCTTCTGAGGATGGAAACCGTGTGGTTGCCGCCAGGACAAGTCTTGCACTCTGTCCTAGCGCGTTATGGTAGACATGGCATGACACAATTTATCGTGTAACTTCGGGTCGTATGCATGACCTGAACGCTGGTCGGCACAAATAGGTCCTTAAAACTCACGAATACGATTACAAGGTTAAAGCAACTAGTAGATCCGCGTGGGTTGCCAGCGTTTTTCGTGGCTATCCAAACCTTACACGTGTGTTTTGACGCGTGCCAGTTGACAGGGTCGGATTTGGGTTGTTGCCGGGACTCGGTGACACCTGCACTCCGAACGGCTGAATTGGGGAAAGACCGTCGCTGTCGCCGTCTCCTCCATCTCCAGACTCGCAGGTAATTAATTGTCCATGAATTTGTCCTGCATCCCTCTGCCTCTGTGTATTCACAGAACTGCCCTGCAACCGTGGTCCTTGCCGCCCTGAATCCTCTGCCATTTGGCACATTCTGGATTTCTTTTCCTTTGGCGCCCGGTGTATAGCAGTCGATTTCGAGATTATTCGGGTGATTATCGAGCGTTGTGACGACGAGCGGCCTGCGGTCGTCGAGCGACCACACGGCCTCCTGAGACAGGTCGACAACAACGGTCCTGTGTTGACTCCTCTGCACACTCTACTCTCCGCGCAGATACCCTTCACGCAGAAGACTCTGGGCAAACTGAGACTGTCGTAACATCTTGTCCGCACTTTGCTCTTGCAACAGGATGGCGTCCGAGACAAAGCGCCAGAGTGCAGGAGCCAGAGTGCCTGTTGCCCTGCCCAAGAGTGAGCCCGCACAAACACCTGCCACCGTTTCTTTAGATGTTGGTTTACAACAAGCGATCGGAAGTCGGTATGGTTACCAGTCCCAGTGAGGTGGACGTTGAGTGTACTTGTGGCTGACTCAAACACAGCGTTCGCGTTACCACTGTCGCTCCGAATCAAACCAGCGTCGAGGGCACAGTTTACACTGCTGATCCCCTGACGAACCTTCTGGTTCTCAACATCAGTGCTGTTCCACCCACGGGCATCAGCTCTGCTACTCTTGCAGCTCCCGCTGGAGCATACCGAATCATTCCCATCTCGCAGATCAGCAGCTTTCAGCTTCTCTCTCTACCACAGCAACAGGCCGAGGCACCAACCAACCCTGCCCTGAACAAAATTGATATAAACGCTGTCCAGTCACGACTCGCAAGGAACATAGCAGCTCAACAAGCAGCGCAAGCACGGATAGGTCCTAAAGGGACGACTCCAACGGACCAGGCGTTGTTCGATGCCTTGTCTCGCACCCATCCAGCGAGATGGACAGGCAATCTCATGCTCATTTCGGATACATACTTGATCGAAAAGCCCTACGGCGCTGTGAATGTTCGGTTTGTTGAGGGTCGACATGGAGATCTTGAGCGCATGAGAAAGGTGGTCGACATGGAGAGACAGAAAATCACCTTGAGGATGTCTAAAGGCTTGATTGATGGGAAACTCTCGGACAACGCTGGCGGGAGAGGAGGGGTTGCTGCAACTGCCAAAAAAGGTGGCTAGATGGCCACAACCGAAGAACTCTTGAAGCTCTTCGATCAATGAGCTATTCGACGAGACACGTGCGCAGCCTGGCTGGCAGCAAGATGACGAACTGGACCACCCACCAACAGGAGCAGATATTTGGGGCTGAAGAACCAAGGCCGAAAGGCATATTGCCCGTAAGGCACGGGACAGTGTTGGAAGCTGCATTAGGATATGGAGCAGCTGCTCACACACCATGGTTCGAGGTCTTCTTGACCGGCAAACGAGGCTTTCTAGAAGTCAGCTTCAATGCATGCTCACTAGCTGCGCCAAAGCACGAGGAGGATCGCCGCTTAATCTTGTGCCGTGAGGCTTGTTAGCCGCACGATGGTGCGGGAGATTTGGCGCTCGTACTGTCAGGTATTTGGTGCTATCCAAATACAACAATGTCTCACCAGACCAGTCTCTTGTGGTTCTTTTACTTTATCCTTTCATGTTTTTTTTTATTTTTGGCATTAGTCTTGCTTGGGGCGGCAACCAAACGAGGCCTTGACGCAGGCCCACAACAAGGCTGACGTCCCCTTTCCATCTGACAGCACCATTACATTGTACGAAAGTGGCCACTTCAAGAACTGTTGTTTTTGCTACCCTTGTTACCTATCAGATCAGGACCGCAAATCGTTCGGTATCTGCCTCTGACAAAGCTAACAGTCCAGATGATGCTTTGATTAAGGATTATTCCAACACTTTTTATGAACCTGCCGGGAGGCTTCGCAGTCACTATGTCCAATCACTTCGTCCCCGCGGCAATGCCCTTAAGCAGACGCAGTCATCAAGTCGAGTCCCGTTTTCCAGTCCTGTTGTCTTGTTCCAGATGACTGATCCAATTCCGATGCAGCAGGATCATTGACGCATAAGCCAGCAATACTATTATACTCCTCGCCGTGAGGCTCGTCGTGGTCGCCATCATTGCGATCATTTTCAGGATCAGGAGCTTGATGGTCCTGGTCCACTTTTCTTCTCGTCATCCACGCCTCAGTCCCCAGCGTCATCCAACAATACCAGTCCGACACGAGATACAGGTGATCAACCAGCACGGCTGCCCACCAATACCTACTTGCCCAGGGATATTCGTTGACAAAATTGACGAGGCTGTGAGTGTACCAGGTGAATTTCCATATTAAAACAAGGAACCTATATGGCCCAAAATTGTGTTGTTAGAAAGGGGTGAGTGCCAAAGGTGGGTGCCGGACGAGGGTTGCTGAGTGTGGGTGCTCTACTTACCCTAACAACGGCCAAACCCTGCACGTTTCGTACAACGCATACATTCTCAACGGCAGCAGAATCGGGTTCAACATTCCTTCAACCATTTTCCTCGTCATGTACGGACACGTGTGGAACATTGCGACGGCTCCGGGTTCATAGAACAAACACATCAGTCGATGGCGCAGACCGCTGCGGTACCATCTTTTCAGTTGCCCTGCGAACCGGCTGTCGGGCATGATTGAGGTGCCGACTTCGGATTCGGGGGTTAGTTGCATCCCGAGTTTCCATTGTTTTCGGCCAGAGATGGCAGTGGAGACGGGGCTGCTGATACCGGTACTGGAACTGTCGAGGCCGTTGATGTTGTTTTTGGGTATGGCGGATTGGTCTCCAAGTTGGCCCTGATGTTGGCACTGGGTAATCTCACCATTGAGTTGGACCTGTTCAAGTTCGTTGTTGCGGTGACGATGATTCTGTCGATGATGCTGAAACAACACCCACCTTGTAACAAAAGTGTCATCCCCACTATTCTGTTTCTTCCCCATCCACAAGTCGTGGATGAAAGCGTCTTGGAACTCGTGGTCCCGCAAAATCTCCCCGCGTACTAACATGGTCACTCCCGACACGCAAAAGTTGATCCCGCCGTCCGTCGCGTATGCGGATTTCATGCTGCCGTGCCGGGTTCCGCGGAGTCGAATGGCGGCGACTTCCCACGGTGTGATTGCGGTGCTGGATTTTCTGTGGTCTGGGATATATGATCTAGCCATCCGGATAACCAAGGGTTATGTTAATACAGCGCCAGCAACACACTCGGCTCACCGCTTCCAGAGTCCAGACTTACGTGACAGCACACCCAACCAAACCCACATCATCCCTCTGAAACGGCGCCAACAGAGTCAACAACAGATTCTCTCTCGACCAGAACGCATCGTCGTCCACCAGAGCCACAATATCACCTTTGCTCGCATTGATTCCACAAACAAGTTGATCGCGTTTATTCGCGTGCGGAACAGTCAAGATTTTGACGGCGGTTTGTGGGCTTCGAAACTTTTGCACCGTCGCATTATGCACTAGTTCTTGGACACGGTATTTTTCGCCCTCGATGGTCACGACGATGATTTCGAGGGGTTTGTTGCCGAGAAATCCGCAGAGACTGGTTGTGAAGCTGGCGTCTGTGTCGACGGTGGGGATTACGATGCTCACGTTGCTGGTGTGGTACTTTCGCTCGCTGGGCGTTGGCAGCGGGAAGGGGCGGTATTTTTGTTTGTTGCGCGTGGAGATTCGGCGGTCGATGAGGTCCCAGATTCTGGAAAAGATTTAGCATGCCGGTCCTGAATAGATGCTGGATGCGGTGCCGTGAGAAGTAAAGTCGGACGCCGCTTGAGAGGGAACTTTGTCCTGTGCAATGGCAACGGATGGGAGAAAGACTCGGACTCACAGAAACAGCGATAGGAGAGTTGGACCAAAGAGCCATCCTGGAAAGCGAAAGACTGTATGTGGGACTGTGTCTGTGCCGGTGCTATCAGGTATCATTTTGAAGGGTCTCAAACCACAGAAAAACACCGAAGGGTTGGACTAGAGAAACAGGGGTCTGGCGGCTTGCTGGGTATCTTGCCGTTTCAAAATCGAGGGACAGACAGGCTCCAAATCAGCTATCTTTCCAAAGTAGACTACTTCTTATTGCGCTTCTGCCGGTTTATATATAGGATCATCTATAAAAGTGTTTGAATGCAGCTAAGTGTCTTAAAGTCGGACTAAGCTGGTATCACTCCCAGAAAAAAGGCAGTGTTGGTCATCTCGATATATGTGTACCTGACAGACGCACCTACCTAAGTAGTGATGTTGCTGCTGCGTGCCGTCCACTCGTTCAGTCGTGGCAGAGAATGACATGGAAATTGACATTGAAGAACCCTTCCGAGTCCCCTTGAAGAGAGGAGATGAGAGAGAAGGAAAAGGAGCGAGTGATGCACAAAAGTACCTAGGTAGGTGGCATCTGTATCCGCCATTAATATCTGGATTGTCTGGTCTACTAGTCACGCTCTTGACTTCTCACCCTGGAATAAGACTGAGTTAGCAGTCAGAAGTTAAACAAGGTAGTCATGGTCCAGACCAAAAAGGGACGTGACAGATGTTGCATCAAAAGGGAAATGAGGATGACAATCAGAACTGGCCTACTTCTCTGCCCGATTTCTCAATGAATTTCACCTTGTCGTTTGTAGTGTCACATAATATGACTTTGGATAACACGACAACAGTAACTGTCGCCCCTGTCTCTCCACAGCCTCGCTCTTACATACTAGGCCGCAAGGGCCCACTGCATCAGGCTGCCCTAGACTGCACCCGGACTAGGCTGGTCAGCCTGCAGTCTTGCAACAAACACTACTAGAAACGCGGGTATTATACAGCATCAGATATAACCTCCACGAACTAGTAGAACATGAAACTCGTCTGATACTCTATACACTCTAATTCGACTGGACAGTTGAAGTGGGAGAAAATTCTCATCTACCATTTCCGTAGCCATATGCCCAAAACAAGACCCATAATCTTTACTCCAAGTCTCGGCCCCGCTTCGTAGGGGATCCAAGGCTGCCGTTCCCCGTAGAGTGCGTAGGCGAGTTTGACAACCTCCTCAACACCGGCCCGGATTTATTCATAGCCTCTTGATCTCGTATCAAAGGCACCCTGTCAGGATTTGAACGTTCCATCGCCTCTGCCCCAAACTCCGTGTTGTCGGCATCAGTGATATCTCCTTCGTCGTAGTGTCCATCGTCACGCTTCCTCAACTTTTCCAGGGCTTCCTCCCTCATCTTTCTGATCTTCAAGTAATTGTAGCAGGCCATACTGACGATAGTGACGATCAAGCCGGTGATGTTGACCAAGGACAATTCATCATGAAAGATAATCCCAGCGGCGCTGATCGTGACAACTTCCTTGAGAATGCCACAAATGCTGAGTGTAACAACACTTGTCCGTTGAAGCAGGGTAAACTCGCTGGCAATCATACAGAACGCCAGACACCCAGGAACGATAAGGAGAAGCAGAGATTTGAAAAGCCCATAGGTGCTAACCAGCACCTGGACCCCTGTCACAACAGCCGATGGTGTCTCGGACACACAAGCAATACAAAATAAGCTGACAAACATGATTGGCGCCAGGAAGAACAAAGTTGCGAAAGGATTGGAGGTGGCCGGGTGGCGGAGGAGAAGTATCTGTGTGACGGCCCAGCGGAAGCCCGAAAAGAATGATGCTGACATGGCCAGGGCAAAACCGAGAGCGTTGAATGCCGTCTCCCCGGCAGCCATCATGAGCACCCCGATGGTCATTGTGAGAATGATGAGGATGAGTTTGAGAGAGGGCCGCTCCAGGCGGAAGAGGAAGGCGAAAATCAAAACAAAAATGAGGACCGAGGATTTACACATGGTGTAGAAGGTCAAGGTGATGTATCGTAGAGAGGTGTTGCCGAGGCCAATATCGAGGGAGGTGGTCGTCCCTGTAGGGACCAGTCGAGTAAGATAAAACATTGGCGTGACTAGCGGCTTCGGAGGATGTGATTCGTTTTTGTAGGGTTGTGACGGTCGGAAGGAGGGGAAGAGGAGAAGAATGGCGGAGGCCAGCCCGAATTGCACCAGCATATGCAGAGAGGTAGCGAACAGCGGGAAATGGAAATCCAGGTGTTCGGCGGAGAACATCATTTTGTTGTACTTTTCCCAAAGTCAGTCAATTCCATGCAACAGAGGGTATACACTCACAATTGATATCGACAGGGAAAAGAAATACCACAGGCCTACGAGGGCGGCATTGATCAGGAGATTGTGCAGCACACGCTTGTCGGCTTCTTTGGCTTCTTCCTTTGAAATGCCTGCGGTGCCTGCAATGCGAGAATCCAAGCCATGACGCCGCCGCTTTCGTTTGACATACTTTTTCCTCTCGTCTTTATGCAGGCCAGTCTCCTCATCATCGTCTATACCCGACTCCGAGTCCAGCGCGCCTAGTTCGTGTTCTTCTGATTCCGACATGGAAGAGCCTGCCTCATCTTCTGAGCTTCCGCTTTTTGTCTCGGACACGGAGCCCGTACCTCGGCGTTTGTACTTGCGACGAGGATTGATGTAGAGTGAACTCGTTTCACGTGTTGAACCCGGTGCAACCGAAGCAGGTCGTGAGACGCGGTCGGTGTAGGGGGGAGTGTCCATGGAAGGCGCGGGTTGGGGAAATGTTAGGACACGGGCATTGGGGCAGTTGCGGTAGACACTGCACTGGCACTTCGTTGGGAAAGGATAAGAAATATCCAAAATCGGACGAGTAGAGGTTGTCGCAGTGAACTGTTCACGATAAAGCCGAACTCGACAAAGAGGGTGAGAAGCGAGTGGAAATGCTGCTGGACACTGTCGATGCCAGTGTTGTTGAACAGGGGCCTTCCAAGCCGTCAGCGCTGTCACGGGCAGTGTCAGATCCCCGAGTCACAAGCACAGGGCTGCCCCGACTACTTTGGGACGATCTGCCGCCGCCCTAAGTTCCGGACTAGTACTACTAGTAGTCTGGGGTCATTGGGCGCTATTCTTGGAAAGGTAATTTGAAGTTTGATTGCTGCAAACATGTCTACCATTGTAATGCTCGCCCTACGAAGTGACAGTATTCATCAACATCTGGATGTGCAAATGCACAAATGTACCTTTTCAAGTGGCCTTCCTAGCCTGGACAGCTTGCTCCGCTTGATGTCATTCTGGTTACCTTTTCTTTGTTTTATTGCAGCCCGGCGAGATCTTGTTGGCTTTGAGATACATAATCGTATGCATGACCAAGGGAAACACCTTCAAACGTCCACTGACAGCCTTGCCAATCTGACTAGATGGTATATCTGAATTGGTCGTCTCGTTCAATGATCAGAGTCCCAGCGGCTTGATTCTTGTTGTCCCGGCGAAACTTGACTGAAAGCAACAGCACGATTGCCAGCACGAGTACCTGGCTCACGATGCAGGCGTAGATTCCGGGAAGGTATCGTGGGGCGTCCTGAGAGCGGAAGACCAAGCTGCCAATGATACCGCCAATGCCACCGACGCCGACGAATGTGGCACTGCAAAAACACCGTTTCCAATGACCACGGATATTATTTGCTACCAATAGATTAGCATGCATGATAACGAAGAGCTCGGAGTTGCGTCTTACCTTGATAGGCCATAGTACAAGGGATGTTCGAGTTGGCGCCCATAACTGTAAGGAACGCACCGCTGCAGCAATTGACTGTGTCAGCATTCCACTATGGTTGACATTCCCGAATACGGTAGGAGACTCACACATATTTGCCGGCCATACTGGGCGAGAAGGCCATGACCGGGAGACCAATAAGCGTCACAACGCAGTTGAAGAGTAAGATTGGCGCTCGGGTTTTGTACTTGTCACCCAACCATCCCTCAGTATACATCATAATGCCCGCAGCAACATACGGCGGGGTCACCAAGCACTGAGCTGCAGCCGTCGAGAAACCCATGCCTTTTTGCAGGATGATTGGGAGGAAGTAGGCAAAGGAGTATGACACGACGAGAAGCATGCAGAAGAGCAGAGCAAAGCCCCAGACTTTAATGTCCAAACCGTGGCGGAGAAAGCTTCCCATATTAAACGGCTCTTTCTCCTCGGCATCCCCTCGATCTGCGTTGATTTTGGCCACGACAAAGTCTCTTTCCTTTGCATTGAGAAAGCCTCGATACAGCTTTTTGCTGTCCGGGAAGCCAACGAGGACCAGGGCGGCCGCGATGGAGATGGCAGCGGTAATGACACCTTCCATGATGAATATCTACTCACGATTAGCCTTGTTCCTCCACCGCAAATAGAATGCCTGGAAACTCACCCATCTCCATCCTGCGAGTCCACAGATACCATCCATCTGCATAAGGCCATACGCAAGAATACCCCCGAGGGCACCAATTACGGAACCACAAAAATACCAAACAGCATACCTGCCACGGGAATCAGCTTTGTACCCCGGTGTGGCAGGGTCTCAGAATGCTTACCTTTTGTGCATCTCATACCGTGTGTACCATGTACTAATTGACAGCATGGGTAAGCTAGCCATCTCCACTTAGTGTTGGTCACTTACCTCAGGAAATAGAGACAGCCTGGGAAGAACCCGGCCTCAAGGATACCTAGCACAGCTCTCAGGCCACCGAGAACTTTCCAGTTGTTGGTGAAGCCAAAGCCGATCATAACTGCCGCCCATGTCATAGTGATGGAAGAAAGGAAGAGTCGTGGTCCAATCCAACGGATCAAGACTGTCGCAGGAAGCTCAAAGACAATATAGGTGGGAAAGAAGACCAGTGTCACGGTGGAGTATCTCATGCCGGTCGTCAATTCGAGATCTTTTGCCATACTATAACAAGATTTAGCTTGCAGGCAGACATGAAGGAAGGCTCTTGCATACCCGGCGATATTGGCAGCGCCCACTTGTGTTACCGTCAGCCTATGATATATGATATTGAAACTGTGAGTTGAATGCCACTTACGGTTGGTTCTGTCGATCAGGGAGATGCAGTAGACCGCGCCGACGATGGGCAAGATTCGTAGATCTATGCGTCGCAAGATCTTTCGCTGCTCCTGGACCGAGAACTCGCTCAGAATAGGTGCTTTTGGCTCCACCTCATGCCCAACGTTGTCGTCAGCGATGTTGATTTCATGATGGATCGCTTCTGAGCGAGTATCCCCTTTCACATCCATGGCTGGAAAATGTCTGTTGACTGTAGAATAGGATGAAACAATAACCAGGTACAGCCAGCCTGTTTGACCACCATGGCATGGGAGCAGAGTAGATATACCAGTGTACAGGATCTTTTGTATAGCCGACCTCGGTTATCTGGGGTCTTGGTGCCTGAGTCGTCGGTAAGATCTCCACCCCCGCGTGTATACCAAGACGCGATGGGAAAACCTGGAGTAAAAAGGACCACACTTTACGGGTCTGGAACAGGGCAGCCTCGGTCGGAGGACTGAATGTCAAGGAAAACAGTTTGCCGCTGTCCAACCTACCTGATGATAATGATAAGTCTTTGCAGAGGTGTCATTTTGTTGGAGACCCCCCCCCAATTGATCGGACGCGTGCACAGGGGCAGGCCTGATGGCCAAGTATGTCGGCAAGCGTCTCGGCCAAAGGAGGCAAGTGCAGGAAGCATGGTGCAGCAATGGTTTCTTTCCGCTTCATTTCTCCCGATGAGCGGGAGTATCCCATGGAAGTGCCATACCACGACATGCTGCTTGGGACAGGCTTTTACTGCCGACGCCAAGGTTTGGTTGAACTGCTCGCGACTCACCCCCAATCGGGCCCAGGGTGATGCCGCCCTATGCTCACCCCCGGCTCGCGCGAGCCGGGGTGAGCGATCACCCGGGTCTCACCAGGCCAGAGGCTCGCTCCGTCTTTTGCGTCCTCATACAAATTGTATGGAATCGATCATAACTCTACCGTGAATTATGAAACACATTTTGGGTAGAAGAGTTAAATGCGTGGTGATACAGTACAAAACGCTTCTCGTCGCCCCATGAGAGTTTGAGGTGGGCCCATTCTCGAAATTTACTATGTGGAATGATCGTTCATGGAACGGTGGTTTCCCCCCTCGCGCCACGACCGGGTTAGTATGTGGAACGACGGTCGATCCCAGACCTGAATACTGTTAGGCGGCGCCATTCTACAGAAAATAAGGGTGCTAGGTGGTTCTGGATTCTGTGCTAGTCATATAATCCGGGCATGGAACCGTGATAACAAGCCTCTTGGATAGGGAACCATAACAGGACGTGACACCCTGACCAGCAACTCGAAGGTTGACTCGAGCGAACTACGGCCATACACTCTCTCCACTTTGATTCTTCCGGGGTCAGGTTCAATTTTGGGCAGCCTCGAGACGAGAACCCCGAGACGAGGTACACTAGGTACTGACAGGGATTTGCCGAGCCACCATTACTCGCACAAGATATGACCCATGTGTGCATTTTGAGGAGGGAAGCTTGTGGAGACTGGGGAAAGTAAATGTATGGGGAAAGCTAGGTATCTAAGCCGGGGTCTCCTCGAACTATAAAGCATACTATAGACCTGCCAGAGAGTGATCTAGGTATTCACGACCTGGATCGCCAGTTTGTTCAAGGCGTTACCTCCATATTCTAACCTCAATCAAACAGAGGTGCTGGGACATATAAGCAGCAAGATGCTTCAAAACGGAAGATGGATGCTGGCTTCGCATCTCAAGAAGCGAGCACTTCTCACCGCCGTCAACATGTTCGCGGGCATGTCCATTTTCTTTTTTGGTATGGTTGTTCCGCGCATCTGGTGTGGACGACGGGCGTTTAACGATACTCTTCAGGTTACGACCAGGGAGTTATGGGTGGCGTCAATATCTCCAACGACTACATCAACGTGATGAACCTTGGGTACGTCGACGACGACGGTACGATCGTTGTAACCCGCAGCTTTGTTCAAGGTGGCATCGTCTGCGTCTTTTACCTCGGGACCCTTGTGGGCTGCTTGGCGGGCGGCGCGGTCGGAGACAAATACGGAAGAATTAAAACAATTGCCATTGGAGCCGCAGTGGCCATTATTGGTGCTTCGTTCCAATGCTCGGCACAAGGTATAGACTGGATGATCGTGTCACGCGTGGTAACGGGCTTCGGAACTGGAATGTTGAACGCAATTGTCCCGACATATGCTGGTGAGGTGGCAGACTACACTTCTCGGGGCCAATTCATCGCCTTGGAATTCACGCTCAACATCTTCGGCGTCGTTGTGGCCTACTGGCTCGGGTACGGAGTAAGCTTCGTCCACGACGGCGAGTCTCCCCTTCGATGGCGCTTCCCCATTGGGTTTCAAATCATCCCACTGATCGGCTTACTTGCTGCTTGCTGGTTTTTCCCAGAGTCGCCACGGTGGCTCTGCAAAGTTGGTAGAAACGACGAGGCGTTCTTCATTCTCCAGTGCCTACGCGGCGGTACATCAGGAGATGGCGGTGTCGCGGCCATCGAGCTACGAGACATCCAGAATGTTGTCGACATGGAGAAACATGAAGAACACAACATTACTTATTTCAGCATGTTCTTTGGCACTGGCAGAGGTAGCTTGCATATTACTCGCCGCACTCACCTGTGCATTTGGCTTCAGATTATGCAGAGCTGGACCGGCATCTCGGGTGTTACTATGTACGGGCCTAGTAAGTCTTCAGAACGTTGCAACATTTTTATCATTGCATCCTGACCTTTCACCTCTTAGCCATCTTCACGATTGCAGGCTTCACCGCACACAAAGCACAATGGCTATCCGGACTTAACAATGTCCTGTACATGTTGTCTACGTTCATCTGCGTCCTTACTCTCGACCGTATCGGTCGTCGCAAAACGCTGTACTGGGGCAGCGTTGCTCAAGGTATCGCTATGTTTCTCGTTGGAGGTCTGTCCGCTGAAGGTCTCAACGCAACCACTGAAGGCCGCTCTTCGGTGGCCAAGGCCTATGGAGCAGCAGCGGCGGCGATGGTCATTCTCTACACATTTGTTTTTGGGGCAACTTGGCTGACGGTATGGTCTTTCTGCCATGTAAGCTCTTGTCTTCTTGGCAGAACTAACGTCGTTGCTATAGGTCCCATGGCTTTATCCAGCTGAGATTTTTCCTGTTCGGTGTCGCGCTATGGGCAATAGTTGGGGTGTCGTCGGCTGGAGTATTGGCTGCGCGTAGGTTTGATGAATAGAAGCCTTGAACAACACTGACAATATACAGTACTTTGACCCTTCTCCTCCCGGAAATGGTAAAAGGCATCAACAACAATATGATGTATATTTTTGGCGGTGTCAACTTTGTGACTATCCCAATCGGTGAGTAATTCGACCCAAATGTATTCACCGTGACTAACATTCCGACCAAAGTATGGGCACTCTACCCGGAATCCAATCAACGCACCCTTGAAGAGATGGACTTTCTATTCTCTAGTCCCGAGCCATGGGCTTGGGAGGCAGAGAAGGCGTTCAAGTTGGCCCGAGAACAAGGCCCTCCCATTGGCCGTGGGACAAGCATCGTATTGAACCTCAGCAGACGCACGAGCACGGAAGCGAAATGTGGTCTTCACGTGGACAACATTGATGAGACCAAAGTGTGAAATCGGATGATCAGACTTCAGTAATGCCGATGAGAAGGGACGCATGGGCATAGTCTAGGTACTAAATATGCAGCAGCCTTGAGATCTTTGCTCTGGCCCGCAGCCCATGGACGGAGGATTGAAAGTCATAGTTCGAAAGGTCATCTTTTTTAAGACATTATTCCCATTTGAATACTATCCACCACAAGCACTGTGACACGGCTTGAAGTGGTTCTCTTTTGAAGTCTGTAGGAGAAATCCATATAATCTATTGGAGTACAGTTGAGAGGAACGGAAGATCAAGGTTTGCAGAAGTACGCTGGCCGTCAGGCATTGAATTGCTGCAAGGCTTTTGCAAAAGTCTCTTAGGCGTATTTCTTCGATATGCCCTTAGCAAGTGTACCTAATAAATAAGCCTTATTTCTTCTTAATTTGGCCGCTCTTCAGCTATAGTCTTCAATACGAACACAGCAATATTAGACCATTGGCAGGAGAGGTTAAGCTGGACATAAGCTTTCATTTCTACTGGGACCCTAAATACAGCTATAGTTCCAATTCTCGACTGGTGGTCTTTGTCTGGGATGTATGCGATAACTTCCTACAGTATATTTTTTTTTTTTTGGCGGCAGCTGCCAAATGTTACATTGTACATACTACATATCACGCAACATAAAGGGTGAGAAGTGGATTTTAATCCGTTGACATCAATCTTCACCAAGCAACTGTTATGACCAAGTAACTGTTACGGACTTTCAGCAGGAGATCATATGCCGTGATGTCTTGTTTTGTGAAACTTCGGACGTTTCTGTCTTCAAGTCAATGCGTCTTTCCATCCTTGGTGCCCTCGATCCCTTCGAGGTCGCTGTACAATCTGTACTGGTAATCGAGACTAGGATCATTGAACCTAGCTTGAATATCCATTTCTCCAATCTTTTGCATATCCTCGGCGTCCAAAGCGAAGTCGGCCTCTATATTCTGTTGTATTTGCCAGTCAATCGTACTTTTGGGAATGACCGAGCGACCAGAGTTGATACCCCATGCCAATGCAATCTGGATCGGAGTTTTGCCATACTTCTGTCCAATTTCGATCAGGATTGGGCTTTCTGTGATAGGCTTTGTAACATGTGCGATGTCTTTGCTCCATCCAGTTTTGCGGTAAAAAGGATTCATGTTCCCCAGAGGACTAAACTGGACTACGTGGATTCCTTTGGATTTGAGCCATTTGTTGAACGATTTCTGTTGTAGGTAAGGGTGTACCTCCATCTGGTGGACAGCTGGAATCTAGAATGGGGTCTAGATCAGCAATGGGATGGAATGGCACGAAAGGAGACAGGAAAGGGTGTTTTCGGGAAGCCTAGAAGGGAGTGTAGACTTACAATGTCGCATTCACGGAGCAACGTCTCGATTTCTGACTTGCAAAAATTCGAGACTCCAATGGCTCGAGCTTTTCCGGTCTTCATCACATTCTCCATCGCCTTCCAAGTGTCCACAAAGGTTGTATCCCCCAAGATCATCCTGCCGTTGGCATCCCGCGGAAACTTGTCGTCTCCTCGTCTGAAAGTGACCGGATAATGCAGCATAAAGAGATCAACGTACTCCATTTTCAAATCCTCCAGAGAACCGTCTAGAGCGCGTTCTACGTCATCAGGATGGTAATCATTGCACCATAACTTGGTGCCGATGAAAACCTCTTCCCGCGGAACGCCAGACCGCCTCACACCCTCGCCAACTTGCTTCTCAACTTCGTACACCTTGGCTGTATCGATCAAACGGTAACCAGCCTTCAGTGATTTGGACACTGCCTCCACCTGAGCCTCAGGATCTTGGAATGTACCGAAGCCAAGGGCCGGGATGCTTGCCCCTGTGTTGAGCGAAAATGTGGTTCTTCTTGTCGTCAAGTTGCGTGATGGTTTCAAGGAGTGCAACGTCCGCTGTTTTGACCTCGCGGCTCGCGAGAGTACCATCAAGTACTGCATGTCGAAAATGTTGCTGGCTAACTGCACGAGGGATGCGAGGGGCGCTATGCTGCCTGGCTGTATACTGTTTTATCATCGGACCGCTCCCCTATACACAGTGTCCCAGTCGCTTCTGATCTTGGTTCTGGTAATCGTGACGACTCGCAGTCACGTGCTCGGCAAATGGCAAATTGCCCAACTCGGCAGTGTCTGTTGAGCCTCGACACGATGTCGCCTCCCCACCGGGAGGTGGATATCTGGCGGGAGACTGCTGGGTCTCAAGGCTTATCTTTTGATGTGTACCACGATGGAGAAAGCGAGAGGGTTCGTGATAGCGCACTGTGCAATGGCGAGGACGATCCAACTGCGCCCTTGCATACCCTAAGTAGTCGAACAGTGGTCCTTGGCTGAGTGGCACGGTAGATGCATAGAATACACCTCCTTGAAGATAGCACGTCAAGTCTATACAAGACAGTCCCGCTCCTTGCATACCAGAGCTCCCTAAATGACTACTTCTGTACATGGGATTCGCTTGTGGGAGCAGATTATCGATACTTGCAAGTATGGTAGGGACATTCATGCAATGCTCGCCGGAGCGAAGAGCTGCTAACTATTGGGATAATTTTAAAGTGGCTACCACAACGATCGCCCATACACCCACCACCATTGCTTTACCCACATGCCCGGTTAAATAAGACTATATCCGCCATCGCAAATAACATTAGCGCCCGTCATGAAGCTACTGGCGTCACTTGCCAGGAACACATACAACTAAAGGGAATGACAAGGTCAGCATTTCAGAGCCTGTCAATAGTGATGTAAGATTATTCACCCCTCTGAGTTCAGCCGGTTCCGCCATGCGGCGCCCAGGTACTTGCAAAGTCCAGTTGTCGCGGATTGCCTCCGGTTGGCTAAGAGTCACTAGATGTCGGCTTAGCAGTGCCAGGTGTACTTAGTGCGGATATATGCTGACTCACTGTTCGTCGCGACATAGCCAGGACTGACACAGTTCACTCGGGCAAAGTCGACCCATTCCACTGCAAGGTTCTTTCCCAGGTGCGCAGCAGCAGCTTTGCTCGAGTTATAGGCGCTCTGTGGTTGAGGGAAATTGACCAAAACTGAGCTGACGCTGGCGGTGATGATAAGATTGCCGTGGCCCTGAGCCTGGAAGATCTTACCAGCCGCCTGGGCTGTCCACATAACGCCTTCAACATTGACAGCATAGTCTCGTGCCCATGTCTCTTCCGTGTAGTCGAGGCTTGGAATCTGTGCGCAAACTCCGGCATTGGCCACGACTACGTCAAGATGGCCGAAGTCGTGATTGACTGTCTCGACCACACTGGTGATATCTTCGCGGTCGCAGACATTCGCCTTATAAGCTTTCACTCTTTGACCTGTTTCTTGGGAGATTCGTTCGGCTATGTTCGCAGCTCCAGTGTTGGTCAAGTAAGTGAAGGCAACATCTGCACCAGCTTCGGCCAGGCCCCGTACAATCTCTACGCCAATACCCCCGGCTCCGCCTGTGACCAAGCCGAATTTGCCTTTCAGTGAAAATTGATTAAGGACCGGTATAGACGTATTGGGTGTGAAGAGTGGCATGATGGTAAATAGAAACCTTGATTGTTATACATGATGGACTGGGGGAGTTGCAGTTCGCATAAATACTATATGCTGAGTCTCGACCTCTCAGAGATTCACCTTTGAGGATGATGCTGTCCTGGCAAACTAATGTTGGCAGCAGCGTCTCACAAGGCTGTAAGATTTCTCCAAAAGAAAAAAAATATTGAATGCCACGGCTCAAGATCGTTTTACCAGATATTGACCCGTCTCGAGATGTTAGCATTACCATTAGCCGAGCAGAGGTCCGTAGGCTATAGGACGTACCGGCCAGGCGGGGCGATCTTAAACCTATCACCGTTTGGGGTTCGTTTTCTCCTGGAGCTGCTCACAGTTTAGCCGAGACGGACGTTGCCGACATTACTTTCCATAAGCATGAAGATGAAGACAAACACCTTGAATCTCCTGAAAAGCGAACAATTCAGTGCTCGCGAGGCTGGGCAACGCTAGTTATCTCGCCCAACGATGAGTGCGATTCCGTGGCCATTACTCCGGGGCAAGACCGCCGCCATAACAGGAGGCACAACTGGTATTGGACGAGCGATCTCTCTTGAATTCCTGCGGCAGGGGTGCAATGTCGCTATCAACCATCTTGGGCTTCCCCATGACGAGCAGCACCGAAGGAGCCTACATGAAGAGGCGGCCAGTATTCGACAAGAAAGCATGACCAGGCGTGATATACATCCTGCAGGAGAAATAATTGACCTCGCTGGGGATGTTTCTCTCCCAGAAACCGGTAGTCGGCTCGTCCAAGCAGCGGTAGACCGCTTTGGGGAACTAGATGTTTTTGTCGCCAATGCTGGAATCTTTCAACCTGCTTCGTTTCTCGGGTGAGTTCAATGGCGAGTGCTGCATTCCCGGCTAACTGCCGCAACAGGCTTGATCACGACCTCTTTGACAAGACCGTCCGGGTGAATCTGAATGGATCTTTCTATGCCTGTCAAGCCGCTGCTCGGCAAATGGTCAAGCAGGGCCACGGTGGCTCCATCATTGCCGTTTCATCTATAAGTGCTCTACAAGGAGGACGAATGCAAACACATTACACGCCGACGAAAGCTGGAATATTGTCGATGATCCAGAGTATGGCTATCTCTATGGGTGAGCACAATATCAGATGTAACGCCCTCATGCCGGGGACCATCAAAACTCGATTGAGCGACGAAGAAATCAACGATGAAGGAAGAAGAAAAGCTCTCGAAGCAAAGATTCCTTTGGGGAGAGCTGGTGTTCCACAGGACATGGCAGGTCCGGCAGTTTTCCTTGCTTGTGAGCAAATGAGCGGGTTCATGAACGGAGCAGGGCTATTAGTAGACGGTGGGATGTTTGCATATCTTCAATAGGTCGGCTACCTGGCAGCTTAGAGCTGATGAGACCCTGTATATATGTTCGAATCTGTCTCGAATTTGCATTAAACCCTCCTCCTGTCGATGTGTTCGACCGCTTTGAAAAGGTGCAAGCCATCTCCCTGTAGCGAGAGCTATCCGGGGAGGCACTTAGACCTATGTGGAACATATCTACGGCGGAGCTCAAGAACAGATTGCGTGCTGGGGACGGCAAGTCCTCACGTGAGTTTGCCAAGTCCTTCAAGTCATACCTCTGTAAGTTGGCACCTGATCATCAGCGCATAAAGGACTGCCTGACAATCCGCAATGTGAATTTCATGACCGTATGCTCAACGTCGAAGGTATCTCCAGAGGGCTGGATGGCGTGCCTATCTCGAATGCCGTCCTCGGTGGTCAAATATGAGCATGAGACAATATGACAACCCCAGATACAACAACCCGCGTACGAAAAAGTCGCAGCAGAGGGATCAGAACGAAAACGGGCTGGTAAGTCGGTTGCTTGATTCTCAGGGCTTGATTTAACCACTTTCATCTGAAAAAGTCTGACTTGTCGGAAACGCCATCTGAAATGCGATGAACTCAAGCCTCGCTGCGGACTTTGCGCCAGAAGCGACAAGATTTGCCATTATCCGGAGATCTCTGCTCGTGCGCAGGATGGCAGAGGCAGCGATATTCAACGATCGGCCCCTGACCCGTCTCCGCAAGCTTCGTCGGTCGATGACTCAACCGGCTCGAATGCTACGGGAGAAGACGGTCGGACAGATCAGAGTCAAGACTTCTGGGACAGAACTCTGAATGACGCCAATATGGTGAATCAGAGCTACAGCTTCTTCCCCTCACGAAGTGACAATTTTCCACCGACGGGAATTGGCGATGTTGGCCCCCAGAGACACTCGCCACTTCAGACCCAAGGCCACGATAACCGACAGCCCTCTGGAGAAGACCCTCCTTCCGTTTGCAACAATCCCCAACTCGCACCGCTCCAGGCAACAGACCCGGTTGGTATCAGTCCTGATGCCGGGACAGACATATCATTTGGCTCTGTGATTGATGTTGCAACTGCACGGTGGTTTGGAATGCTGGCGAATGATGCAGACTTTGGAACCATGAACACTGACGGGCACGGCACGCTGGGAAGTCAGTGTCCAACGTTGGGTGCTGTGCCCGACATATCAAATTTCCTGGACATGTCAGCAGAAAGACCAAGCTGGGCTCTCTTTACGGATGGCGTCCTAGGGCAAATAGGGCCCGCCTCGGACCAAGCAACTTCACGACCATATGCAACAGATCGTGCCTTATGGAAATCGCCTGACGCAATCTTGTTGCAGGACACCGAACAACATTTATTCGAGGTCTTCGTGAACCGAATCAGCTCCTGGATAGATTTATTTGACCCATTTCGACATTTCTGCACCCTGGTTCCACGTCTGGCCATGTACAACGTTGGACTGCTTGCTGCAATCTTGGCGCTTTCGGTTCGATACCTGTCTCTTAACCCGGCCTTCGCCAACGGAAATATCTACAGACGGCATGATGCATTGCGATACTACCATGAAAGCCTACACTATGTTCAAAGTGCGATGCGACACGGTTCGTATCTCACAAGCCTCGAACTTCTTGCCACGGCGCTGATAATCTCGGCCTATGAAATGCTGGACGGCTCCCGTAAGGATTGGGAGAAGCACCTGCAGGGAGTCTTTGGCATTCAACGTTCTCAGGTCATCCACGGTGATACAGGCGGTCTGAGGGCCGCTGTCTGGTGGGCGTGGTTGCAACAAGACGTTTGGGCAGCTTTTCGAGACAAGCGTAAAACCTTCACATTCTGGATACCCGTGAGAACACTGGACGAGATGAATCCTTGGGAAGTTGCCGCAAGATCTTTCTTCTTGATGGCCAAGGTGATCAATTACTGCTCGGAAATCGAACAGTCGGGGGAAGGAAACAATATACAAGCGAGAATCAACGCTGCCGAGCGTTTGGAGTCAATGCTCGATGACTGGAAGCGACATCTCAGCATTGAATTCACTCCTCTGCCCACACAGCGAGTGGCGGTCGGAGGATGTGTGTTCAAACCTCAATGGACTCATCCGGCTATGTTTGGTATGCTAGCACGATAAGTGACCCAATCTTTCTACGCTAACAGTCAGTTCAAAGGGGTTGCCATGCAGATATACAATGCCGCGCAAATCCTGCTCATCCTCCACAAACCCACGATCGGGGGGCTCAATTCCTCTATACGACGGCAAAGACAATTGGACAGACACGTCGAAGCCATCGGTGGTATCGCCATTACTCTGACTGATTATGGATCTAGCGTTGCTTCGTCCCAGTGTCTTTTCATTGGTGGGTCATCCCATCCTGTTTTCCTTTCGTCGTTGTCTGACTTTCTGAGAAGCTGGAATGTGCACATCTGACGAACGTAAACGGCAAGAAATCCTCAGACTCATTGACCTGTGCAGACAGAGGACTGGCTGGCCAGTTAACCCGATGGAGGGAGACCTCAAAGCCATTTGGGATACTTCTGAGCCTTGTTGAGGTGTTTCAACATCGGACTGAAGCCCTTCCAGCCAGTCGAAGAATAGTCATATATTTCATGCCTTACCAGCAGACCCGCACACTTCCATCCATTTCATTGTGAGATCAACAGTCTTCTTGACACCTTGTTCCATCAGGATTGTCTGGGGGATTTTGCCTGCATTAGCAGCTAGATGCCCGGAGTAATCGTCAAGGACTAGCTTGTTGACATTAATCTTGGTGACGCCGGCCACAATGCAACGTTTCATCAATTCCGGTGAGAAGCCATTCGTGCCATGCAGAGCGATCTTAGCTTTCCCGCCCATGTGTTCTCGGATCTTGTTCAGTCTGCGGAGTCAGTCTTGTCTACTGAACGCTTCTAATGCTGTGACCTCACCGATCAAAATCCAAGTTAGGACCCTGGGGTCCATACTCTCCGTGGACGTTCCCAATTGCTGGGGCAAGAACATCGACGCCTGTGGCTAAAAACTCATCGGTCTCCTCGATTGTAGTCTTCATTCCTTCTAAGCCGGCTGTATCCATCACGCCATCCTCACCCCCTTCGATTCTGCCAGGCTCTGCTTCGGTCGCGATACCGCGCTCTTGACAATACCTTACCAGCCCGGCTGTTTTGGCAAGGTTGTCTTGCTTCTCGTGATGGGACATATCCACCATAATACTGTCAAACGGTAATGTATCGGCCGCCTGTTTGATAAGGGTCTCATCCTGCGCGTGGTCGAGATGAATTGAAATGGGCACGCTGCATCGTTGCGCAGCATCTGCCGCCGCTCGAATTAGAAGTCCCTTTGAAAATGTAACTGCCCATGGAAAAAATTGGATAATCAGTGGTGACCGCGCGGTTTCGGCAGCCTCAATCAGGCCGAGAATCTGCTCAATGTTGTACGCAATAGCCGCGATTACGCCGTAGTTTCCTTGCTCAGCTGCTTGCAGGATCTGAAGATGGCGATTGCTTGCTCGCCATGAGGCGGAATCGGTTTGTTGTTGGGCCATGATTTCCAGCTTCGAAAGACGTATCCTTCTCCCTCTGAGCGACAGATATACGCGGCGTCGGGTGTTGGTTCTATTGTCGGATGTTGGTTCCTGCCAAGTTGCAAGATGATGCCGAGAATGTCACTTGGGCGGAAATTGCCTCTGTAGGATTTCCGCGGCTGTCGAACGACAGATCGCCGACCCCATTAACCGTGAACCGACAACCTCGAGACGAAAAGTCACCAGGGGTGATACTACTTACGTTGCAGATCCAGGCTCAATAAAAGTGCTCGTGGCTTCGGCTGACCTCTTCACTGGCACAAATACGACACGAAGCCGAGACTCGTTTGATACGCGACTCCGCGCGAGACCAGTGGTTAGGTACTTTTGCCCTCCAAAACATGGATCACTTTCGTGTATACGACGAATCATTCCGGACAATCCTTGGAAGTGTCCCGAAATTGGATATACTTCTCGAACACGATTACCCGTTCGCCCACGAGGCGGGAGTGTTCATTGCAGAGAAAAACGAGCTGTTCGTCACCAGCAACCAGATATTCAATGCAGCAGGTTCGAGGTCGGTACAGGTCTCCAAAATCACCCTCAGTCCAACAGACAGGAGTGCACAATGTGAAAAAGTCAGCTGTCCCAAGATCGAAATGGCCAATGGGGGTGTTAACTACGGCCGAACCACATTATTGATTTGTTCCCAAGGCTCAGCGACCGCTCCTAGTGGTATCTACTGCATGGATGTCTTTCCTCCGTATCATGTTGAGTTGCTGGTATCAGACTTCTATGGCCGACCTTTCAACTCTGTAAACGATGTCGTCGTCCATAGCGATGGGAGTATCTGGTTCACAGATCCATGCTATGGTTTCGACCAAGGATACAGAACTAAACCTCGTCTTCCAAACCAGGTTTACAGATATGTGCCTTCCACCAGGGGGATCCGAGCGGTTGCAGATGGATTTGGCAGGCCGAATGGATTGTGTTTCGCGCCCGATGAGAAAACGCTGTATGTGACGGATACCGACTGGATTCGAGGCGTGGAAAACGTTGATGACACCAGAGCATCTACCATGTGAGTTACCTAGTCATTATTATCGAAGTGGCGCAATATCAGTTGCTCATCTTTCATAGCTACGCCTTCGACGTTCAGCTTTATGCAGGCCAACCATTCCTGACGAACCGCAGATTGTTTGCCTTCTGTGACACAGGCATTCCCGACGGCATCAAGTGCGACATGGAAGGCAATGTGTACAGTGGATGTGGTGACGGGGTCAACGTCTGGTCGGTTGGGGGATGTCTAATTGGAAAGATTCTGGTGCCGGGAGGAGTGGCTAATTTTTGCTTTGGCCAGCGTGGGGAGATGTTCCTACTGAATGAGAGAAGGCTTTGGCGAGCCCGGCTGGCAGACTCTGTCAGCGGAGCCCTTCTTAGATTGTAAATGGAAGTACTACGGTATTCTGGAGATTGATATGTTCACCCCATTTAAGGCCTCCACTAAGCACAACCGCTTAACCTCGATGCCCCGAGACGAGAAGGCCCCGAGCCGGGATATTGCGCTTGAATGATCTGCATGATCTCCACCACAACTAGATGATTGCTCAAGGTCCCGCGTCGACCGAAAGCGACACCTGCTGATCGAGTTCGCAAACCCGCCAACTGGTCCAGAGGTCTCGAAGCAGAGGACCAACTCACCATAGAAATACTCTCTCCGTACGTTCGACATCTGACTACTCCCTGCCTTCTGCGCTTCGACAGGGATTGTCTGTTTATATACTCCATCATCCAGTCTAGTACTTTGATACCATGGCTTCTCAAGCGCCCTCGCAGAACGGAGATTCACTCCAGAGTAATGGTGTTTCCGCCCATTCCACCTCTGTCGACAACACGCCACCAGTCCAGACACAAATTACACTTGCCGGAAAGATAATTGCCAGTATGCTCCCTGTGAACAATGAAGTTACTTTTCTCGGCCGCACCTTACTGACCATGTACATGCAGTTACGGGAGCAAATCGTGGCATTGGCCTAGGAATCGCAGAATGTTGTCTTGTCAACGGAGCCGCAGCCGTCTACTCGATCGACCTGGCCGAGTCTGGCCCTGAATTTGAACAACTCTCGAAGCGTTTTAACGGGAAGCTTTTCGCTGTGCAAGCTGATGTCACGAAGGAGGAGACTGTAACACAAGCCATCGAAGAAATCGTTGCCCAGGCAGGGGCTTTGCACGGTATGGTGATCAACGCAGGACGGACGAATCACAAGTCTGCGTTGGACTTCACTAAGGAGGAAATCGAAGCACTCTTTGCCATCAATGTATGTTCTTTGACTTTGCTCACCTCAGCCACATTGGTGCCATATTGATGCCTGCGTTTAGATGTTTGGTGCCTTCTACAGCGCTCGAGCCGCTGCACGACAATTCATCAAGCAAAACACCAAAGGTGCTATCGTCTTTACGGCATCAATGGCGTCTTATCGACCCAATAAGGTATGTTGGCTTCGTGCACTCTTCTGCCAGGCAGCCAGTTTGTCAGTCTCTTAACATCCTCGGCATTCCAGCGCGTTCCCTCAGCACCATATGGCGCTTCCAAGGCCGGCGTCCGCAACATGACGCATACATTGGCCATGGAATGGGCAAAGTACGGTATCAGAGTCAACAGCGTGTCTCCCGGACTGGTGAAGACGACGATGACGTACTGGGTGCCTCAACAGCCGGACTGGGAACAGCAACTGAACTACTACGGCGGCATGCCACGGTTGGCCGAGGTCCAGGAGTTAGGTGGTGCGTATGTGTATTTGCTCAGTGATGCGGCAAGCTATACTACGAGTATTGACATTCCTGTGAACGGAGTGATTGGAAGTGAGTATACTTGTCGCTCGAGCAATCGGCCAATAATTGATTTGCTAACACCTTGCAGTTTGCTAGTGAACGCCCCTTTTTCCCAGCCCAAAATAGCCTGTACAGCGCAACCTTTTGTTCGAAATCCACTCTAGGGCCTCTTGCGCAGGCTATTCCGTCCTCGAAAAAGTGCTTTCCGGGAATTCAGCAGGCAGCAATTTTCTTTATCTTACCCCGAAGCATATTCATAACCGTAGAAAAGACTTGCCCCGGCCATGTTGCGTCACTTCGCTGTCAGGCTGGACTAAGTTGGAGCTGAGAATACCGGGTCTCCGAACACTTGATACCTTATTTATCACGATGCTCATGTCCAATTCACAAAGACACCATGCGCCCGGCCGAACTACCCCGGATTACTCCGGAATCTCGGCGGTATCAGACTTGAGCGTTAAGTGCTTACCTCCACAGCTTGTGATCCGGGTGAGTCGCACGTGAGCTGCGAGCAGTTTTCACAACGCTTTAGCCGCTAAGGCAACTTGGCAGGAAGATAGCGGTTGCCGCCAACTTGAAGTCGTGTGCCGGAGGGTGGCTCATCATAAGTGAGGACATGTATCTGATCAGTGCTTCTGTCCAGGAAACCATTGTAGGACGACTAGCATGTAGTACTAGTCTATCTGGCTATTGCAATGGTAGTCAAGTCAGGTTTGATCACAGCCTCAGCCTTATGCGAGTATCGAGTATTCAAACAGCCAGCCTTAGGGCAGTCCACGTGATATCCTAGTCACGTGGCAGAATACATATCACGTGGCACCCCGTCGCGGAGATACCGGATATGAGTGCTAGTAGTGAGCAACAACACCGTTTCCACCACCTAATTCAGGTCTTTCAGCTGGTATTCTTGCCTGACTGAGCAGCCCGACTTACATGAAAGTACACTGAAAAAGAAGTACCTGGTACAGATCTCGGCAGCACAAGTGCGTCACCATTTTCTCGTATTTCCCTTAGTAATCTCCCCATTGTCCCAATCGGGCCGGGCCCTGTGACATGTCCTTGAAACACCACCTCAAGTGCGTCTGTCCGGTATTCTCAAGTTAAGCCTCGACTTTGCTCTTATCGACTTCTGCCAGACGTGAAACATTGTGCGCCATAGTCTTCCAGAAGTGTAGTTATCCGAAAACCCGGACTTGAACTACAAAGCCAGCTTGCTATCCGATACAACATGGGGGAGGCTGCTCAGGGACATATTCCCATTCATATTGAGGACTATGGCCTCATTGGTGACATGCGGACCTGCGCCCTGGTGGGCAAGAACGGCAGCATCGACTTCATGTGCTGGCCCAAGTTTGATTCTCCATCCATCTTCGGCCGGATTCTCGACACAAGCCAGGGCGGTGGCGGCCACTGGAGCATCAGCCCACAAAGCAGTACGGTATGCAAACAGAACTATCGAGCCTCCTCCAACATCCTACAAACCAAATGGATCGACGAGGACGGCGTGGTCGACGTGACCGATTTCTTCGCCCTTTCAAAGTACAACAAGCTCCTCAGGGAGAAATGGAGCGGCTCAACCTTAGTCAGGAAGCTCGAGTGCGTGCGCGGAAAGATGTCGTTTGACATTGAACTCTGCCCGCGCCCAGGGTACGCCATGGACAAAGGCGCCATGCGTGGATCGGAGGTGAACGTCGAGGACGGCACGTATCATCAGAGTTTAAAGTGGATACCTGCGAACGAGGCCGAGTGCCAGGACATGCCCGAGTTCTTTGCGACATATTGCGTCCACGAGCGGCCGCCAAGTTCCCCTCCAAAGATGTTCCAGTCCGTCGCATCAGAAGACGGCAGTGAGGACAAACTGCGCGCTCGATTCGACCTCGAGGAAGGCCACCAAATCTTCATGATCATGTGCAGCAAACACGTTGCTCCACATCTAACCAAGGACCTGGTCGCCAACCTGGAGAACGAAACGTTCAAGTTTTGGACCTCTTGGATCCGAGCGTGCAAATACACCGGCCGGTTCCAGCAAGAAATCGAGCGCAGCATGTTAGTTCTGAAGCTGCTGACCTACGACCCGACAGGGGCGATTGTGGCAGCTCCGACTTTTTCTTTACCAGAAGCCATTGGCGGACCTCGAAACTGGGACTACCGATATTCATGGGTGCGCGACTCGAGCTTCACCATTTATGTCTTTTTGAAAATGGGCTTCCCCGCCGAAGCAGAGGCGTACATCAATTTTATTTTTGCCCGGATTGCCGAATGGCGCAAGATCGCCGAGGCTTCCGACTCCATCCACCACCTGCCACTGATGTTCAGTATTGACGGAGGCACCCATCTCCCTGAGGTCGTCCTCGACCACCTGTCCGGGTATCAGGACAGCAAGCCCGTGCGTATTGGCAACGCCGCCACCGACCACGTCCAGCTCGACATCTACGGCGAGCTCATGGACTCGATCTACCTGTACAACAAGCACGGAAAACCCATTTCGTACGCGCAGTGGCTGGACATTCGATATCTGACCGACTTTGTGTGTAAAGTCTGGAACCAGCCCGACATGTCCATCTGGGAGGTGCGCGGCAAGAAGCAACACTTTACATACTCAAAAATGCTGCTCTGGGTCGCGGTGGATCGCGCGCTGCGGCTGGCCGAAAAACGAAACTTCCCCTGTCCCAACCGCCACAAATGGTTCGATACCCGCGACGCCATCTACGAACAAGTCATGGAGAAGGGATACAACTACGAGCTGAACTGCTTCGTGCAGAGCTACGAGTCTAACACGACTCTTGACTCAGCGGTGCTGATTGCCCCATTGGTGTTTTTCATGTCGCCCAACGACCCGCAGTTTGTAGGTACCTTGGACCGGATTCTTCGAACGCCCGAGAAAGGCGGCTTGACCTCGGCTGGGTTTGTATTTCGATATGATCACACAAAGACGGATGATGGTAAGTCTGAGACACAAACTTGCCCTCCATTCCTTTCAAACTTTTCGTTCTCTCCATTCTCTTCTTTTTCACAAATCAGCAGTATCGCCTAGTCCACCTCCTCCTCCTCATCCTCCTCCTACTACTCGTTCTGACAACTCCCCTCTATTCTCACCAGGCGTCGGCGGTCGCGAAGGCACATTCGTCATGTGCACCCTCTGGCTAGTCGAAGCACTCGTCCGCGCCGGCAAGTATGACAAACGATACCTCGACGTCGCCACCAATATGTTTGAAACCGTCACCAACTTCCGCAACCATGTCGGCATGCTGAGCGAGGAGATTTCCGTCAGTGGTGAGCAGCTCGGCAACACGCCCCAAGCATTCAGTCATTTGGCCTATGTTTCCGCGGCTATCAATTTGGAAAGGGTCAAGAAGGGAGAATAATGGAAGATTAACAAAAGCAAAAGCGAAGGCGAAGCCTCGAAGGCAAAGGTGCAAAATGCGTTGTGGTCTCGGAAAAGCAAGGTGTTAAACCAGTTAACTACTCTGATTTTTGGACGTTTATTTAGCACACGTCAAAGCCAGCTTGTTAATGCGAATTCGATTGCTTGTAACCTGCTTGAATATCCTTTCTTGGTTAATGCCTCCTTCCCTGGGACTCGTAGCTCGACCCATGTCGTTGTTGAATGTACAATCAACGAGGCCTCACGTTGACCGTATGGGCCATATCTTCTCTTCGCGTGCTTCATATCCTGTCGTCAGACTAGTAACACTATAGTGCTTGCGTAGGTTGAATAGCATTCACATGGACGTTGGCGAATCTACAATACCCTACCAGTTGGTTGGTAACGTGTTTGGTGTCACAATCACTGCAGTAAAGATGCACAACTACAAGTCCGACCTCCAACTGAATCACATGTACTGACTAAACTTTGGGTACCGGCGCCGCTTCTACCAGCGCGATTGCAGCAGCACATACAAATCCAATACTCGAAACACTTGAAGAAACTGACCTTTTGAATTGAACTCTGGATTTTGTGGAATTTGAACATTTCTTTGATTGTAGCTTTTGAATTGTAAACCAAGCAAGCATGCAATAAGCAATAAAGCAATGACTTTCTTTTGTTTTGGTTCGCTCGCTCGCTCGTTGGTTTTGTGTTTTGACAGACCCGATGCAAGCAATACACTGCACTGCAGTCAAGATAAACCAACGCAACGCCGAATATGAACTCGAACTTGATCCCTTGGGATCGAGCAATTTCTCTCGAGACTACAGTCCCCCCTGTGCAGTGCTGCAAAGCAATAGACAAAGCATAAAAAGCACTTTTTGGCTCCGTTTTCCTTTCCCTTTCCCCTTCCCCTGCCAGGACCCCGTCATCGCCATGCGCGGTAACGTCGACCAATCCCGTGCTTGACGTTTTGAGATGTTCGGACTTCATTGTGGGACTTGATTGTGATTTTTTCCAAAGTCCGGAAGTGCTAGACTGCAAGCCCTCGTGCTGAAAAGAGCACTTTTGTTTTGAGTTGAGTCGGCTGGTTGCTTTGCTTGCGTTCAAGTTTCAATTTCCCCTGTGATTCCACACCACACCATGCAATTTCTCCCCTCGGTCTACTTCAAGACCACCATTTTCGGTCCATGGGACCTCACCCAAGTTCCATTCCACACCACTCCACCTCACTCGACTCGATTCACCTGGCGATTCAACCCGCCCAATGCTGAAGAGCTTTCTTTTTCCTTTTCTCTCCTTGATTTGAGAGTTTCTTTTTCGGTTTTGTTTTCTGGCTGCTTGAGATTTAGCCTCATGTTGATGATTGATGATGATTGATGACCGTGGCCAATTTTTGATGATTTTCAATTCTGTTCATGACTCATGGGAGATCCGACTCCGTGAGGTCTTTTCGTTGCAATTGATGCCGATGATGGCTGAATCGTGAGCTTCTTGATGATTTACAAGACTCGTTTCATTTTCCTGCGATTTGACGCTGAATGCTGAATGCTCATGAGCATTCTTCTTGTGGATTCGTTTCTGGCTCGAAAGCCTCATGTTTGATGATTGATGACCGTAGCCAATATTTGATAATTCCGAGTCTGTTTATGACTCATGGAAGCTCCATGCGGTGGACCTTTCGTTGCATTTGATATCACTGATAGACATTGTGATGATTCTGATGACTCCTGATGATTGTATGTCTCTGCAATTTGACGCTGAATGCTGAATGCTAAAGAGCATTCTTCTTGTGGATTTGTTTCTGGCTCGAAAGCCTCATGTTTATGATTGATGATTGATCATTGACGCCGGTACCCAGTGTGTGATTTCCAAGTCCTGTTTATGACTTATAAGATGTTCTTTGCATCTTCAATTGCATTTGATATCACTGATAGACATTGTGATGGTTCCGATGACTCATGATGATTGTGTGTCTCTGCAATTTGACGCTGAATGCGGAATGCTAAAGAGCATTCTTCTTGTGAATTCGTTTTGGCTTGAAAGCCCCCTAATCGATGGTTGATGACCGTAGCCTATTTCTGATTGATTCCGAGTCTGTTTGTGACGCATTCATGGAAGATCCATGACGTCTTTCGTTGCGTTGATTCTGATGATGAGTATCGTGAGCTCGCTGACATTCTGCAAGAGTTCTGGGTCTTGTGACTCTTGTCGTTTCATTCTTCTGCGATTGACGCTGAATGCTAAAGATTGAATGCTAATGAACATTCTTCTTGTGGGTTTGATTTGGCTCGAAAGCCTCATGGGTGATGATAGTAACCATCTCTTTTTCTTTTTTTCTTTTTTTTCCTTATATTCTCCTTTTCTTGGTCTTTTTTCTTTTTTCTTTTTTGATTTCCGAGTCTGTTCGTGAGAGGCCTCTGCGTCTCTCTGACTGATTACCATCGATGCTCATGATGAACATCGTGAGCTTGCAACTTGTAAGTTGACGAGTTGCAAGACTCTTTTCCGGTTCCGAATCCATCTTCGATGGATCGTCGGTCCAATGCTAAATGCGAATGAGATTACCTCCTGTGAGGTTGTTCTGGCTTCAAAACGTTATGCTTGATGCCATGGCCATTCCCTTTTTTTTCTTCTTTTTCTTCTTTTCTTTTCTTTTTTTCTTTTTTTGTTTTTCTCGTTTTTTCTTTTGTTTCTTATTTTCTTATTTTTTTCTGTTTTTTGTTTTTCTTTTTGGTTTCCCAGTCTGGTGACTCTGTTTATGAGAGATCTTTGCATCTCTCATTGCTGTTGATCCCAATATGGAGATCGTGAAGTTGTTGATGATTTGCTAGCTTTTGACGAATGCTTTCAGTTTGTTCGGACGTTGAATGCTAATGAGCATTGATCATTTGAATCCCTCCCAATGGCGAGGTTCGCGTTGAAGATTGAAATTTCAGAACATTCTGGTGGTTCAAGCTTGGTGATGCAAGACTCTTTTGCACTGCTTGTTGCATTTGATGCCAATGATGAATAATCGGAGGCCTTGGGCTTTATGATGATTTGCAACATTCTTGAGGTTGCTGAAAATGGACGAAGGACACTTCTGGTTCCATGTTTTGATGAAATGTTGAGGAATGCTAATGGGCATTCTTATCATGAGGTTGTTGTGCCATGTGTTTGCATGGTCTTTCTGAATGAATTTGAACCTGTTGTGATGATTGGCAGGCGTCATGATGGACGATGTAGGGGGATTGATTGATGATGATGAAGATTCGGACGATGATCTTATCCCCTCGCGATGAGTGTTGGTTAATGCAGTGGACAATGACAAGTATTTGAATGCAAGTCTTCTGCTAGATAGGAAAGGGGAAGGCATTCCTGGCTGCATTGAAGATTCGAGGCTTGATAATGATAAGTATTGAGGACTCTTCAGAGGAGTTTCTTGTGGCTTGTGTGGTTCGCATGGAACGATTTGAGCCTGTTGTTGGTGGCGGACGAAAGATTGAAGGTCGACAAGACTGGTGATGGAGTTGACAAGGCTGATGATGAGGATTGACAAGGCTGGTGATGAAGGTCCTCGTGATTTGGATTCCTGCAATACATGTGATTGAACTAGCAGCCAAGATGGATTTGGATGGGTTGCAAGTCCTTCATCCGGGGGAAAGTGGTAGTTCTGACCGTAAATTCTGTGCAGTCTCAAGGTTGATGCTGAGATAGAGCATTCTTCCCAAGAGCTTTTTGTGGCTGCATGGTTAATGTGGTAGTATTTGCCTGTTGTGATGATTGGCAGGTTTCATAGGCGGATTGAGGATTGACAAGACTGAGGATGGAGATTGTCATGATTTGGTTTCCTTCAATGCATCTGATTGAATTTGCAAGAGACAAGTCAAATTTCTGGATGGTTTTGCCAGTCTTCAGCCGGAAAGAGAAGATAGTTTTGGCTGCAAATTCAATCAATGCTTGATGCGATGGATGTTGAACATTCTTTGGTGTGTCTCGTGTGGTCTGTAGATGTTTTGTTTCATCTGGAGAGCGAAAGTGGCGCTGTTGCTTTCTCGTGTCAAGACATCCGGGACGATTGGATTTCTGCGAGTCTGGTGGCGATGATTTGCAAAGCCGTACTGAAGAATCTGTGTTTGCTCCATGTTCTGCCCAGGACTCGAGACAGCACTGAGAATGTTCTGATGGTTGCAAGACTTTTTGGCGAGCGAGCATGCTGTACCTCATGGTGTTTCACTTCCAGGACATTGTGAGTCGTCCACTGGTCGGAAGATTGAGTATTGATTCCATTTCGAGGCTTCTGCTGTGCTGTGCTCTGCTCTGCTTGTCGTTGCCAAAGTCTTGTCTGTCTGGTATACCGGAGAAAAAGAAGGAGAAATAAAGGGCATCGCCCTATATCGAGGTCCAGGTCTGAGTGAGGGCATCGCCACTACAGCTCAGCCTCATCCTCTGGAGGCTGCTGGTCGCCTGGAGACTCCTGAGACGACGATGCCGTGGCGTAGAGCGCATCGCGCTCTCTCGCCGCCATGCCAGTATGGCGGTCGTCTTCGGTGAAGGCCCTCTTGGCTTCCTCCGACTCCCGAGCGTCGTCGCGAGCCACACGCTTCCCCTTGCGTATAGTGGCTGCACGACGCTCAGGGTCGAGGTTGCCGACCTCCACCTCCAACGCGCCGACGGCCTCTTTCGAGGCCTCATACTGGCTTCTGGCGGCGTCAGCCTTGCTGGTCGCCACGGCAAGGTCGATCTCCCTTGTCCGGAGCTGCCACTGCATCTCGCCGATTTCGGCGCGATGCTGGTCGAGTCTGGCCCTCGCTGCGTCCAACTCAGCTTGGGCCTCCTCGTCGTCCTTTTTGTGCAGCTCCTTGAGGAGCTCCAGCTCCAGCAGGAGGTCATCCTTGGCCTCCGCCTCCTTCTTCTTCTCCTCCGTCAGCGCCGCAACGCGGCGCGTGAGGTCGCCGATCACACGGTGGAGGGACTCGGGCGCTCCTCGCGGCGCCGTCCTCGAACCCCCCATGAGCGGGGACTCTCCCAGCCGAGGCGTTGTGTTGCCTCCTCCAACAACTCCGGCGGCGCTGGAAGCTCGCGATGTCGGCGAGCTTGATTGTTGTCGGCCGGCCGGAGTTGTTGGTGCTGCTGCTGCAGCTGCTGGGAGAGCCACCGCTGTTGTCGTGACCGACGCCCCCGGCGTGGTCTGGGCCCGAAGCGGCTCGAGCTGGGCCTTGAGTGCGGCCAGCTGGGCGTCCTTTTTACTGGACGCCTCCTGGACCTCGTGCAACTCTTTGGCCAGCTTCTTGCCGGCCCATTCCACGCCTCCCAGGCGCTCCCGGAGGCTTTTCACCTCCGTGTCGAGTTGGACCCGACCAGCGACGAGGCATGCCCTCTCCTCCGCGAAGGAAGAGGTTTGTGCCGCCTTTTCGGCGACCGCCTCGTCGTTCTTCCGCTTCAGTTCATCGAACTGAGCCTTGCCCGCCTCGAACTGGCTGCGGCCGGCCTGGAAGCGTTCCTGCAACTGCAGGTTGCTGGCGGAGGCGGCTTCGAGCGCCTCCCTTGCGCGGGCCAACTCTTGGTTGCCCTGGGAATTGGCCGTCTGGAGCTCGTTCACCCGAGCGACGGCCTCTTATCTCGCCTGGTCGCAGGCTGTGAGAGTCGCCACCGTTTGTTGGTAGGCATGGTCGAGCGCGGTGAAACGCTCCCGGCTCTCGGTCAGCTCTTGACCTTTGGCGATGACGGCATTCTGAGCAGTGGCCAGCTCACCAGTCATCGACTGGATTTCACCCCGGAGTCGTTCTGAATCGGCCTTCAACGACCGAACCTCCGCATCGCGGGACTCCAGGACAGAGGCAGGGACAACAGGAACAGCAGGCTCGGAGACAGAGTCTTCCGGGTCTGTCTGGACCCCAGTGTCGACAGTGGTGTTGTTGTCGACGACGGTTTGTGTCGCCTTTTCGGCGACAACGGAAGCCACTTCCAAAGGAAGATCGTCCGTTTGGCACCCTGTGTCAACGACAACAGGGGCAACCCCCACCACCGCCTTAGCCTCTTCTTCCGTTTCTGGAAGAGGAGAAGAAGGACGCGATGGGAGGTCCGTCTGGACACCGATTTCCACGGTGTCAACAACAACAACAGCCACTGGCGCCACCGGGGCCGGAGCGACCACCTCTACAGCAGCTCTGGCCGCAGCAAGCTCCCCCCGGAGGCCAGCGGCCTCTTCCATCATCTCCGCCAGCTGTTGCTGGAGAAGATGGATGGTCTCCACGGCAGCCTGGCTGACGCGTGGAGAGGGAGGCGCTTTCTGGGGAGCGCTGTTTCCAGAGATGGTCGTGCAGAAGAACCGTCTGTCCTCTGCTTCCTTGGCCTGCTTGTTGGCCTCAGCAAGCTTCTCAGCGAGCGAGGCCACTGTTGCCCGGAGATCACCCAGCTCGGTTGCAAGCTCGCCCAACTTGCTTCGTCGCCGAGTGTCCTCCTCCTGCTTGTCCTTTTGGGCTTGGACGTCTCTGGCATCGCCGTCGTCGACGTCAAAATGCGGGAAACCCCCCGGGATAAACCCTGGCTCAGGGGTTGGGATGTCTGCTGGTGCCCCTACAAGGCGGCTGCAGACGCGATTGACGGAATCCCGGACCCATCTGTCGTAAACGACCTTGACGATATGGGTGTAGGTGAACTTGACAAGGATTCCGCCTACGCGAGCAAACCAGCATATCCTGGCAACCTCCGCATTGAACCGGTTGTCGATCTTGTCTTGGAGTGCACGCCACGGATCAGGCGTGCATTGGAAGTAAATTGACCCAATGACAAAGACCAAACAGCACAAAAAAAGCACAACGAAGGGCAGGATCTCCTCTTCGTGCACAGTTCCCAGCGCCATCAGGGAGTCGGCAACGCCGGACTCCCAGAGCCATCTCTCCAACTCTTCGCCAGCCGAGGTCACGACCCGCTCGGCTGCGGTTGCCAGGTGGTTGTAGCCACTGGCAATGTCGGAGAAAATGTACGACAACAGGTACAAGACCATGTTGAAGGGCGAGAAGATTGACGGAAACATTTTTGCTGTACCGGTAGAGAAGCAGCACAGACCACTGTCTGCGATTGACTGCTATAGGTGTCGAGGAAAGCAGCACAGACCTGGTGTCTGCGGTTGACTGCGATAGGGTGACTTCTTTGACTGAAGTCACGCGGGCCTCGAGGGTGAAGTGAGGTTAAGGTGAGGTAAGCCGCACGGAACAAGTCCGCGATTTACGGCGATATTGACTGGTCGAAACAGTCGTCGATCTTGAGGTGTGAGAGGAGGAAGCCGCGCAGAACGAGTCTGCGGTTGACGGCGATAGTGTCGATCGTGGTGTCGAAGGGCGAGGAGAGCCGCGCAGAACAAGTCTGCGATTGACGGCGATGGTGACTTGCAAGCAAGTCGTCGATCTTGAGGGCGAGAGGAGGGAGGACTGCCGCGCAGATCAAGTCTGCGATTTACGGCGATGTTTTTCTCGAAGATCGAGAAGGGCGAGAGGGAAAAGCACTCAAGGCGGAGCAGCAGAGAGAACAGCTGCGCTTGACTTGTCCGAACTTGAGCGAGGGAGAGAGAGGAAGACCAAAACAGAACGTTCGAAGACACTGAAGGCTTTGGGCGCACAGTGTGTGCGAACGAAGAAAGTTGTTTGTGGTGGGAGAAGAAAAGAGAAGAAGAGAAGGAGGAAGAGAAGAGAAAGTGAGAACTAAATAGACGGCTGCGACTGTTGCTTCACTGGCCGTCCCGATTGGGGATTTATCTTGCCAAGCCGAATAGCAATAGGTGTTGTAGAGAGGGAAGACGCTGGGAGTGACTGAAGGTGTTGATGATAGAAAGGGCGGGCACCAGAAACTCGAAGGGTGGTGAAGTGAAGGAGGTGAAAGGCGGGAGGACGTCGTGGAGAAGAAGGGCGGATGATAACCAACAGCAACGGCGTCCTCCAGAAACTCAAGGTAACAGTAAATAGGAAAGAGTGATGGCAAACTCGCCTTGTACAGAAAGGTGGGCATTGGAACTGAGATGGCGTACGCGAGGGTCACAGGAGGAAGTGAATGGGAGGCAGCGACCGAGAAGACGCGAATGGCATAAATCAGCGCAAGACTCATCAATACAGCCAATTCACTCTTGTGTTGTCAACAGTGAATACATACTCATACACAGAATTACCTCGTTCCGTTGCGCAAGGTGTTGCTCCGACCTTCAACGACCGACGTCGACATTCACTCCCCTTCATCCTCAGGGCCAAAGGCATGGAACTCATGTGTGGCCAATAGAACTTTTGCGGTACGGCGCCGATGTAGTCGTGGCTGCAAGGCTGTAACTGGTGCATCAGTCGAACATTATTTTTTTTGATCAACACCCCAATATTATGGGACAGATCGAGGAGGACAAGGTTCCCAGAAATCCTTCATCCGAGAAGCGGCTCACGCTCTCCTTTGCCCTGGCCATTCTTACGCTTTCGACGTTTCTTCTTCTTCCCCCCTTGACTCTGTTGTGGTTGCTGTTCTTGGTTGTTTTTGTTGTTGTTGTTGCTACTGCTGCTGCTGTTGTTGTTACTTCCTTCTGGCTTTCCATTTGTTGCCAACTGTGTATTCTCTTCATGTGGTGTATGGATTTTATTGGCACCGCTGTTTTCATCCTCCCCGTTCGACTCACTGCTCGAGGTAGTTTCCAGGACAATTTTGCGGAAGCCGTTGGTATCGACAATATTTTCCGTGATACTGCCACTTCGAGCAGGACCTTTAGGCTGGTAGATTATAGTCCGCGACTGACTTCGCGCATCATGTAGGCTCCCAACAGTGCTCTGGCTATCCATCGTCTTCGCCGGTGGTCGATCTTGGTGCTTGGCATCATCACCATAACCATCACCATTATCATCGGCACTGTGGGCATCAGTGTTTTCAGTTTCGGTGTCCAGGAGATCGGCCTGTACTCCCTTAGTCGCACTGTCTGGCCGTCTCTCTGGAGAAAGTGTTCCATAACCCTCTTGATGGAGAGCTTGCACACCATCACTGGCCTCTTTCCCACCAGTTGAGATGACACCTTCACCGATGCCATTCTGATATTCAGAGGCACTTTCTGATATCCTCCTAGCGGGTGTCGCTCGGCCTTCGCCGCCGTTTTCTCTTGCGGCCGTGTCTGTACCCCTCTTGATCTTGACCGTGTTATACCTCGTTGATCGGGGTCTGCTTGCCAGATTTGAAGGTCCTAGATGCTTCAAGTGTTCCTTAATGTCGTCAGTACTATGTCGCTTGCCGGTCTTGGCATCTGTGGCGACACTGTTGGATGCACTTGACCTCCTTCGAGGTCCAGCGATCACTTTCGTCTTTCCGGTGTCGGAGGCCTTGATTCGTTGCAGGTCTGTGGGAGTCAATGTTTCGCGTTCATCGATGTCGACCAAATCCGACGTAGTGCCGTTGAGTGCTGCCGGTTCGGAGACAATGAATGTCTTCGGGATGCGGCGGGTGGGGGCAGGCATTGCGCGTCGAATAGCTTTGTGCACATCAACAAAGACATCGGATTCATCGACGATTTCTTCGCCAATCAATTCCTCGATGACATCTTCTAGAGTGACCACACCAAGGGCACCATGATCCTCGCCCGGATACTCAGACACAAGGACCATATGGGATTTGCCCTCCTGGAAGAAGTTGACAATGTCCAAGCAGCTTGTTTCGGGCCTTGTCTCAGGTAGTGTGGCCAAGGCAAAATCACGGACCGGTTTAGCATCCTCCGGGTCATAAGTAATGAGCATCTTGACCAGTAGCATGCCGACAAAATTCTCGTCATTATCTGGGTGGTGGATGGGGATCCTGGAGTAGCCTTGCGAAAGGATGTTGTCCATGGTGGTCTCATCCAGTACATCGTCGAGCGAGAGTGTAAAGACGTCCTCCATGGGGGTCATGATGCTCCCGACAGGCTTATCCTTGAGGTCGAGGACCGCGCTGATGATGGTAACTTCGTCGGCATTCAGTTGCTGGCCGGCTTCCCCCAAGCTTCTGTGTAGTGACACTAGAGTCTTCAATCCCGCCTTCTTGTATACGGTTCCATGATCTTCCCCTAGGAGGTAGTCGAGCAATTTGGCCGTGGGCCAAGCTACCGGGGCCATGAGGTACATAAGGACGAGGACAAATGGTGCCATCCACGATCCGATGGGTAGTCCATAACGGACGCAGACGGACTGAGGAGCAATCTCGCCGAAGATGACTGTGGATTCATCAGTGGAATACCGCAAGTATCGAGTGGGCTGTCCATACCAATAAGCACGGTAGATCCCAAAACAGCTGGCCAACCGCCGCCGAGCGAACGGTCTAGCACGATGGGAAGAGTCTCATTCGTAATGACATTGCTGAGAAGCAGTGTGACCAATACCCAGTGCTTTCCTTTTCGTAACAAGTCCAAAACTTTTGCAGCGTGCTTCCTTTCCGGTCCTTCGCCGGAATCTCGGATGACCTGAAGATATATTTCATCCTTGTTCTCGGGTCAGTATCTAACGCTGTCGTCAAGCACCGCTTGTGGCCTTACCTGTCCCATCAACGCAATTGTCAACCCGGCAAAAGCACCCCCAAGCAGCACGAGCGCCGCAGCCACTGTCAAGTATATCCACAGGCTAGGATTGCTGGGATCGTGTACTTCCGGTTTGTCGGGTACGGCGAGGAGATAGAGGGGGTGTAGAGGAGCGGCTCGAACGAACGGAATCTGCGAAAATGCAACGACCAAGACCTTTGCTAGGCCCATGACCATCGGCCGTGAAGCCAGGTAGGCATTTCGCGTTTGTGTCGACATGCTGAGAGCAGGAGAGGACCTATTGAGGCATGTCGGCGGGGAAGTCGTCCTTTGGTATGGGGAGAAAGCGCGGCAGCACGGTGAGAACCCGAGCGAAAAAGTTCAGTCGTCCCTCGGTACAGAACCGTGGGTATTCTACAAGTTATCTTGGTCCCTCAAGCAGACGCAGACGGACAGACTGGATTCTCGATGATGTGTTGAATTCATTGCATGCTCATGGACGTCCACTGGCAAGCTGCTGATTGGCGGAGGGAGATGTGAGAATGGCTGGAGGCTTCCGTCATATTTTGGCCACGAGAAGCGGAGCTTGTACAAAAGACACGGAGCAAAATGACAGCAATAAACGGTGCCAACCACTGTTAGAGGCGCTAGTGCGGCAGCACGTGCTCGCTTTGTAGGTACACGGCACCGCTAACAATCTTCTAACAAATCTGCAAATCGGGTTTCGTACCTACCAGAGATCTGCTCCACAGTAACTGCACACAATCTTTTGCAGTTCGGCGTCTGTACTTCACCGGATCTTTGTTTTCCGGATCAGTCACACGTGATCTCATGTGATCGCCGCGTTTCCCCGGACTCGGGCCAGTCGCGCTTATCCTCGGCTATCACAGCAACCTCCTTCAAATACCTGAACCTGCCCTCTTTGCTCGCTTTCCACATCCGCTGCTACTAGTAATGTGCTCACGGTGAGGAAGTCTGTTGTGTCGTTAGCCATGTTCGGTTGTCAAGGGGGCAGGGTTGCCGCGAAATTTCTCAGATCCTCGACACAATGTCGCTTTGCCAGTCAAGCATCCGCCGGGGCCCGGTTGAACCGGCCGATCGACATGAAGAAGGTCCCATTCCTACATCAGTCACAAAACAGTGCTAGAACGGCATTTGGCCTTTCACAAGATGCTCCTGTCGACTGGGTGAATCTCCACGGGGCGATCAATGCTTCATTACACCATGCCCTGAAGCAGGACGAGAACGTGCTTTTGTTTGGCGAAGACGTGGCTTTCGGGGGTGTCTTTCGATGTTCCAAGGGTTTGGCGGACGAGTTCGGAGCGGCTCGAGTATTCAACACGCCTTTGTCCGAGCAGGGCATCGTGGGATTTGCTATAGGATGTGCAGCGGAAGGGATGAGACCAGTTGCCGAAATCCAGTTCGCCGACTACGTCTATCCTGCTTTTGATCAGCTTGTCAATGAAGCTGCCAAGTTCCGGTACCGGGAAGGGGCAACAGGTGCACACTGCGGCGGCCTTGTCGTGCGGATGCCTTGTGGAAGCGTCGGACACGGGGCCATGTATCATTCTCAGAGCCCGGAGGCTTTGTTTACACATATCCCAGGATTACGGGTCATCATGCCTCGGTCACCGGCGCAAGCCAAGGGTCTCTTGACAGCATCCATCCTGGAGTGCAACGATCCGGTCATCTTCATGGAGCCGAAAATCTTGTACCGTGCTGCCGAGGAATTTGTGCCGCGCGAAGCCTACACCCTACCCTTGGACAAAGCCGAGGTCATCAAGAAGGGTACGGATTTGACGGTGATTTCATACGGACAACCATTATATATGTGCTCGCAAGCCATCGAGGCTCTGGAGAAGGAAATCAAAGGACTGAGCGTGGAACTTATTGATTTGAGGGCAATTTATCCTTGGGATCGCGCTACCGTCCTGGAGAGTGCCAGGAAGACTGGCAGGGCCGTCGTTGTTCATGAAAGTATGTACAATGCCGGTGTCGGTGCTGAGATTGCAGCAAGCATCCAGGAAGGCGCCTTTCTGCGACTAGAGGCACCGGTGCAGAGGGTCACGAGTTGGAGTACCCATCATGGCCTGATTTTCGAAAAGTTTTATATTCCAGACATTGCTAGTGAGTTATTCCAGCAAAGAGAGCCGGCGAGTTTGACGATGCTAACTATCGTAAAGGGATATACGACGCAATGAAGAAGAGCTTGGAGTACTAGGGAATCTGCAAAGTTGCCGAACCAGTATGGAAAGGAATCTGCGCCGCGTTGGATGAAGACCGAATCACGAGCCCTATCGGTTGTGTCGGACGCCCCCGGCTTCTGCATGCAGAATGGTAGCCTCGCAACAGCCAGGGCAGTCAAGCGGCATTGCTGCGGCCATCCTCACGTGCAGATCTGTGTGCAATGATCAGATAAGCACGCAACTCCCATGTCAAAACCATCAAATATCGATAGGTCGGCGACATCGAGTGTCCTCAATCCCAGGCTACACAATAGGGGCATTGGGGTCCTTGCAAAGAATAATGTCCGAGAACGTCAATGAATCCTAGCGGGACGGTTCGTGGAAGAGAAGTGACAGGATGATCCCGGGGTTGGGATTTATACATTCGCAAAGAAATCGCCTTTGCCCGCGCTTGCTACTGTGCAAGCTGAATTTTAAAAAGCGACAACGCCCGAAGCGCCGCTTATACGACAGTGTGCGATGTCAAAGCTTCAGGGCTTCAGGGCTTGGTCTAATGATTATATTGTGGCATTTTTCCGTCATAAATATGGATTGAATATACTTTAGCAGGCAAAGCAACAAAAGTAGTCAAATGGATTCTTTAGCCACCGACTTATATTCTTTTCATTAGTATTCATCTCTAAAGACCATGGCCACAGGCTTCTCTTTCTGTCCTTCTTCGTCTATCTCGTAATAAGCTCTAAACAAGCCACCACAGTTGAAGTCGAACACAGCCCGACCCGATGTGTGGCCGCTTCCTTTCGTGTGGCCGTACAAAATACCTGGGTTTGCAGTGTCCGCGCTCTCGATGAGCTCGACTCCAATGATTCCGCCCAGACCTTCAGCTGTCCGGCCCCAACGGTTGCCAGCGGATGACTGCAACAAGCCACCGGGGCCGGCAACGGCAGTGACCGCATCTGCAAGAGACGTCGAGGCCGAAAATCGCGCCATGGCCGCTGCTGTGCGCACTGCATCGGTGCGGAGAAAGGAGTCGCCGTTCCCGGTGCCGGACATGGCGACTGCTCGACGGAGGGTCTGGCCTCTAGAAGGCACTGGCATGTTAGGACATAAAGGAGAGTAATAGGCCTGAGACGACGTGGCTCGAGTAGGAGTACGGGTAGGAATAGCGGTATATGCTGGAGGAGCATCGTTCCAACGTGAGTCTTCTACGTCGGAGCCGGAGCCATTCAGACACGGTGCAAACCAGCTGCCCAGTCGCCAGAGGTGGTCAAGAGCAAGACTGTGTGGCCGCATGCGCATCGCATCATAGCGACCACTCTCAACTGAGAGTGAAACAGCTTCTTGCCATGATTCGGCCCAGAAGCCCGCTCCTATAGTGGGCGTGTCCCCGATCCGTCCGGCTTTCTTGTTCGTAAGACCGCCAGTCGAAGTCGCAACAGCAAGATTGCCCCATGAATCAAGGCAGACGGCTCCAACCGTACCTTGACTTGGAATATCAGAAAAGCCTGTACTCTCGAGCATCTTCTCCTCCGGGCTCAGAGGCGAAGAGTCAGAGTCAGGGCCCTGTGAAGCGAGCAGATCTTCAAACGTGTAAGCGTTCGACTTCTGCAAACCTCTCCTATGCTCCTCCCAGCGTTTCTTGGTCCAGAACCAGCGGTCAGGTTTCTTCTCCAGACCCTTTTCATTCCATCCCCACTCCTCGACCTGGCTTCCACTCAGGTGGGAATGCATCGAGCTGGTTCCGCCGAAGCCGCCATCATCATCAGCTGCGGTCAATACCTCCTTGGCCAGCAGAATCGGATGCCGCGTGTTGCGTATCAGACTCACGGCGGCGGCTCGCTTGATGGCACCAACCGGAGGTCCTGCAGGCTCTATAGAGCAAACCATTACACTTGCCTCCATTTCAATTGTGCCTTGCTCCGTGAAGACGGACCCTCGGCCACAATTGAACAACGGGTCATCCTCGAATTGAGTCACGGCATAACATGCCGCGTCGAGCGCGGAACCTCCGGAATCAAGCAATTTGCGTGCCGAAGTTAGATAATTCAGCAGAGATGCATGATACTTCGACCATAGTTCGGGAGGAAGACTGTCGCGAGTAATAGCACCTGCTCCGCCATGGAGGATGACAGTCGGCTTGTAGGGTCCCAGACGAGGTGGTTTCTCGGACGTCGTAATGCCTGTCGCTGCCATCATGGTGTCTTTCTGTAACATTAAAGGAGGGTATCGGTACTGGCTGGAGGTAGATACCCAGGTCAATGACACAGGACCCAGGTCTTGTGTTACTAGAATAATGTGCAACCTGGGGCCGACATCACGCCATCGTGGCTGATTCCATGTACAACGGCGGTCAAGGGGCTTCGGTTACTGGGTGACTGCTCACACGTTGTAGCTCTTCCTACCACTTCAATACTATCGCCAGTGATAGACTGTGATACAAACCAGGGATATCACGCATTGGATGGTGTCTGATTCAATCAGCGAGACACTAATCGACATCGAAACCGAGAGGGTGCGAAGGGTGATCAACAGTTGGGATGGGCGGCGGGCGACGGGCGAAAATGTGCCAAATCAGCGAATCATCAGCTTCAGCAGCAACTTCAGACTTTAATCCGGCTACAAATTCAAGACTCGCCCAACGTGAACCACGCCAGAAGAAGCCGAAGCATCCTGCATCCAAGACTCGAGTCTCTCTTCTCAGTCTGGGGTTAGCCCAAGATATGGCCGCATCTGACCAGGCCAATGACAATGGTCACGGTCGGCCTCAGGCAGGGCTGCGACAGCCACCAACCACCAAGTCGAACGGACGACATGATGTCGCAGACCCGGAGCCAGCCTCGTCGTCGACCAAACCCCCCATTCACAGAATCAGTGCTCCCGGGAGCGTGCAAGCGGTAGCAGTTGACGACGACGTTCTCTTCGCCGGCGTCCAGGGAGGCAGTATCGTGGCATGGTCTCTCGACACCTACGAACCCCTTGCGACAGTGCCCGCGCACAAGGAGAGCGTATTGGGCCTTGCTCTATCCGAAGATCGATCGCTCCTCTTCTCGACCGGAGCCGATTCCATTGTCAATGTCTGGTCGACCCAAACCTTGCAGCGACTGTACTCGCTACACTCTTATTTTGAGATTGGCGATGTCTTTTGCGTCGTCCACTCGCCGAAGGAACAGACTCTATTTTGGGGAGCTCAAAACTCCAGCATTCAATGGTGCAAGCTCAGCACCGACGATGCTGCTGATCTCCCGTCACCCACGTTGTCTTCCTCCCCGGGAGATCGGAAGCATCGCTTTTTCGACTCATTGGGACCCGGCGGGATTGCCAATGTCATTTCAGATGAAGATGGCACCGGCATGACGCTCAATAGCCTCGGCGGGAAACTCGTGACAATCCCCGTGCAGAACTATCATCAGTATGCCCATAAAAGCTACATCTACAGCATGATCCTGGTCAAAGGACTCTTCAACCACAACAAAGACGAAGAGGTTCTCGTCACAGGTGGAGGCGATGGCACAATCAAGCTGTGGTCTATCGAGTCGCTTGCAACAATTGGCATCCGCCAAATAGCAAAGTACAAGAATCCTGGCACCAACGTCTTGAGTCTCGCGTACAAAGCATCATTTTTGTATGCTGGTCTATCGGATGGCACGGCCAATGTCTACAATTTGGCCTCGGGACAACTGGTCCAAAGACTCAACGTCGGCCACGGCCATGTCAGTCAGATTGTCGTCAGCGCAGACAGTATTCTGTGCGGGACGACTCAAGGCTGGGTTAAGGTATGTACATATAGCTTTCACCTCTCTTGTAATGCCTTCAAGCTAACCAAGTCTCGAGCGATTCAACGACCATTTCACAGAAACCGAATGCTGGCAAGCGGCAAAAGGCAAGATTCTGGCCATGAGCCTTACCACAACCCCCGACCACGACATGCTTGTTGTCGGCGGAAACGACAATTTCATCTCCTTGTGGGATGCCGAACAAGCAGGGCCTCATACCTCAATAGCAGCTACTGCTCAGAGCAATGGTGGGCAAACCTTCCTGTCGCCTTCTAGTCTAACTGTGTCTCTTCTAACCAAACACAGATGACCTACTCAATGCCCTCCGAGAATTCGTATCCTACCGCACCGTGGCCGTCAACCCAACCTGCGTCCGCGACTGCCACGACGCAGTAACCTTTCTACGCAAGCAATGCACGGCCTTTGGCGCCACCACCAACCTCTTCTCACCCCAGGAGGGCGTGAACCCCGTGATCCTAGCGAAATTTCCAGCCTCCCACAATTCTCCATCCACCAAATCCGTATTATTCTACGGCCACTACGACGTCGTGGACGCCGAATACGATCCCTCTTTGCCCCACGCCCAAACATGGTCCGCCGACCCATTCACTCTGCAACCATTAAACGGCTATCTCTACGGCCGCGGAGTAACAGACGACAAAGGACCCATTCTCGCAGCAATCTACGCCGTCGCAGAACTCGTACAACAAGGCAAACTATCATGCAACGTGACATTCCTACTCGAAGGCGACGAAGAAGCCGGATCACGCGGGTTCCGCAAGACAGTGCAATCAATGCACTCTGCAATCGGTCGGGTCGACTACATTTTGTTGAGTAACAGCTACTGGCTCGACGACCATATCCCATGTCTCACATTCGGGATGCGCGGCGTCGTCCACGCGAGCGTGACGGTATCATCCAACAAACCGGACCAACACTCCGGAATGGACGGCAAAGCGATCCAGCACGAACCACTCAAAGACTTGACAGTTTTGCTATCCACACTGATCGGACCTACGGGAACCAAAGTCACCATCCCGGGGTTCTACGACACGGTAGACGAGCTATCAGATTCGGAAATGAAAGCCTACGCCGCCATCACATCAGCGTTGATTCCAGGGCATCCCGAGATCCGGAACGAAAAGAATTTCTCCTTGTCCCTCATGCAGCGCTGGCGATACCCCAACTTGACTGTCCATCGCATCGAGGTTCCAGAGGCAAAGACAGCAGTGACAATCAGTGGTTCGGCGAAAGCCACGTTATCGATTCGTATTGTCCCCTCCCAAACGGCCGAGCAGATCGCAACCAGTCTGACGGAGTACTTGCATGAACAATTTGGGAAATTGAATAGCAGTAACAGTTTGACTGTGGACATTACGTCAAAAGCAGATCCCTGGCTGGGCAATGTCAAAAGCGAGATTTATACCGCGCTCAAAGAGGCGATTAGTGAAGTCTGGAATCCGGAGTTGCAGAGTTCGGCGCAGAGGTCGTTTCAGCCAACGCATACTGATCCTACTACTGCGGCCGGTGGAGGAGGAGGAGGCGGCGGCGGTGGTGGTGGTTCTGGTGCTCTCTCAACATCAGCCATTTCCTCTTCTTCCGTCTCGACATCTTCAACCTCCCCGACAACAACTCGCCAACAGCAGCATCACTACTCCCACCACCGACGCGCATCATCACTCGCATCCACAGGAACATTCACACCCTCAAACTTACCCCGTGAACCGCTCTTCATCCGAGAAGGCGGATCGATCCCGGCCCTGAGTTTCTTGGAACATGAATTCCATGCTCCTGCGGCAATGTTCCCTATGGGCCAGGCGAGCGATAATGCGCATCTGGACAATGAGAGGATGAGGGTGGAGAATCTGTGGAAGGGGAGGGAGGTGTTGAAGCGGGTTTTTGCGACGTTGTAACAACATTAGGTACCTAGGTACCACTACCACGGAAAACAAAAATACCAAACTGAAGATCCCCTGCCAGAACAAAGAAAAGGGATTTCGTCGAGCGACGACAACGACCCATCCTATTGTCGAGAAAAGTGGGAGGAGATATGGAAAGGAAGCCTTTCTGTGTTGGTTCGCTTTGTTCTCTTTCCATTGAGATGGATAGATCAGATATTCTTGTACAAATATGTACTGTAACTGTGACTGAGCTGAGCTGAGGTAAGGGAGACCGCGGTGACAGCCATAGCGGGGGCAAAGAACAAAAAGGGGAGAAATAGCAAGAAAAATAAGAGAGGAAGAGGAAATGTAGAAAAATAAAAAGAATGTATCAACAGGAAACCCTGCATTACTCGTGACACTCGCTGTATTTCGAGAGTTAAAAATTACTAGAAACCTTGTCAATGTCTACTATTAGTACTGCACGTTGCTGGCAACGAGACAACAACCAAGATAGAATTGTATCAAATCTCCCTGATAGTACATCTGAATGGTACTAGTTGTACAAGATAGATGAGATTTCGGCGGCTGTTGTTAGGCTAGATACCTACAAGCAACAGTAGGTAGGTAGTCCATCATTCCCAAGGTCATTTCTTTCTGTCATGTCTTGCCTTGTCATCTGCCATGTGTATCTGAGTTTGCGCCGATATGTTTCCTTTTCTCTCCCTTCTTGCCTTCCTTGGCCTTCGTAACAGAGAGGTATACACACATACCAAAGACCTCTCAAGTCCAAAACCCTCCAATTTTGTTGCCCCTCTGGATCGGGAGACTTGAAAACCAACGACGCCCATCGCTATGCAAATTCATGAAAAGTAAAAAAAAACAGCCCCCTCGGCCTGGTCATGAAAAGGTAGAAATATCCAAGACTCCTTTGTCCAATGCTCCATCCAAATCTTGTCTATTTTGCGTATTCCACCGATTGGGTATCGCAGACCGTTTTCTCGTCATAGAGATGTAGTCGTGTTCGTGTTCGCGCCTAATTCAGTATTGTATGATGTGAAAGATGGGTTCTGATCCATGTCGTCCATAAGTTGCCGAGACCGAGTATGGCAGGTATATGCAGTCCAGGCTATGATCAGTGTCGTACCCTTTTCTCATCTGAATCGGCCCTGCATTGGCTGAGGATGGTCTCAAATCCATGATCGCAGAAAGATTGCCTCGAGCTCATAAGCACGCCCCCATCCCTCTTTGAGTGTGCTTTAGCATGACTTGCTACGAAGCAGATGAAAAGCGTGCCAATAGCAATGGATGGGGGTTTCTGTCCCAGTAACAACGGATAACTGTTTCCGCCTCAAGAAACAACATCACCACCACTCAAATTGATCCCACCCAACGTCCACTTGCCGGCCGCCCAGATCCAGGCACCAAGCTTGGGCGTCTCACCATCCTTGACCTGACTAACCAGCTCTTTGACACCCGCAAAAGAAGACTCGCTCGCACTCTCCGTACTCGAGCTTGAATCCGAATCTCTCGCCGGCGGCGACGTGCGTCCCACAGGATCAGTGACACCATTCATAGCATCAACCGCATCAATAGCGGGACCCTGGTCAAAGAAATCGACAAGCACAAATGTCGACGGCTGACCATACTCCGTATTACACGACTGCAGCGCATACCCCAGATTGCCGACCGACTTCCCCGGCGAATTCGTGGTATTGATATTATCAACATCCGGAGTCTCGATATCAAAAGCACCGACTTCATACAAGAAATGATTTGTGAGTGGCATTAAATTCGCCGAAATGGCCTTCTGGGAGCTTCCGGAGACAGACGTCGGTCTCTCGGGAGTGCAGGTGAAGTTTTTCGCGTCGGTGTTGTCGTAGGGATTCTCAAACACAAAAGTGAATTCGTCCATGAGATACGCTTCGCTCGACGTGATGTCGCTGGTATCCAGCGAGGCTACAAACGTGAGTAATCTCGTGCCGGCGGTAATTAGTTCTTGCAATGTCGGCCATGTCTCGGGTGGGGAGGTGGTCGATGTCGGCGTATATGTGTAGTCGGTGATAGAGGCGTCGGTGTATTCCTGCGCCAGTTCCGACGGCGTTGCATCATCCGAATTGACGAGCAATAATGTCACCACTTCACGAGGGTTCGAGTCTAGCCATGTCTTGATCTCTTTCAACCAGTCTGACAAGAGTCCAGCGTCAAGTAGGTCGCACGACGAGTGGCAGAGGTGCCATTCTCCATTGCTTTTATGGACTTGTGCAGACAAAAGGCGCACTCCGGCGGACAGTTGGACTGTTGAATTGTAGTATTGGTTGCCGGACGTGGAGAAGCCGGTTGATGAGTCTCGAACGAATGGCGAGTCGTGCGCTCCGAGGTGGACGATGCTGTCGTAGGCCTTTGAGCAGAGATCAGGAGAGTTGTTGCATGCTGTCGAATTTGAGGATCGTTCCGACAATCGACTCGCCGGATCTATCGATGCCGCTGCGGCCAGGTAGAGGAGGGATAATAGGCATACAGCCGGCTGTAGTGATAGTAACATGTTGCACTCCGTGAAGCCGTTCAACTGGTCTGCGGAGTAGAGAATAAGGGAACTTGTAACCACCGCCTTCTGGGATATAACAAAGGTGTATGATAGAATTGCAGAATGAGAACAAGAATCAATCAGTCACTTCATTACTGTAGCAAGGCATACGCAACCAAAGTCCAGCTTCAGCGCGTGCCAGTGAAGTGCCAGTGCGGCTGAGGCAGTCCGAGTGGGAGGGTGCGTAACCATGTGAAACACAAGGTTGAGGCTGCGCTGCGCCTCGCAACCGATGGAGTCAGTGTCTGACTTCTGACATGAGTCCGCGCGTCTCACCCCAGCGTCCAAGCCTCGCCCAACCCGGACCGCAGTGATCGACGGCCAGTCGTGATACGGCACTGCATGCTGGTGCTGTACACAGCATTTTGCATATAGTATAGCGACGGCCAGGCGGTCACCCCAGTGTTGCTGTGCTGGGGGCCATGAAATGGTTGGTGTAGCAGTTGACACGCAAAAGAGTAAACAAATCATAGAAATCAGGGGCCTGAACCACCATTTCCTGTTTCCCATGCCCACATACAGGATGACTATTGCCAGCGACGCACCGTTCAGGTATACACTACGTTATGTATACGCATCTATTGTCGATCTATTCTTGGGTCCCCGATCTGGGGGTGAAGAACTTGCCAGCCGCGAAGATCTACTGACCACAGAATCAATCATGACTGTGTTCAAGTCACTTCAGGGCCAAAGTACATATTCATCAGCATCTTACACCAGGTACACAGCTACCACTGGCACAGTCGGCGCGAGGCAGCCACGATATTAGACAGTAATCTGCAATTCTATCCAACCTAGTACCACATGTACCATAAGAGCTGGATTCAATTCGTCTTTTGTGTGTCTGTCCCATCTTCAAATATGTCCAACAGAAGACGACAAAGACCATCCATTACACGCAGCACCACCACTTCTCTGCTGTTCTTCGACCCTATCCCCTCCGCGTCATCTTCTTCTCCTGCTTCTTCCTCTGTTTCTCATTCTCCCGCTCCAAAAACTTCCTCTGTTCCTCTGCACTCATACCCTTCATTTTGCGATCTCTCTCCTCCTTCTTCATCTTCTCCAACATCCTGAGCCGTTCCTCCTCAGCCTCCTTATCACTCAACTTCTTGAGTTTAGCCTTCTCAGCCTCACGAATAGCATTAACCTTCTTCATGACCTCCGGGCGGAAATGCGCCTGAGCGACCAAGAAATCCGGCAGCCGCAGGAATGCCTCAAAGATCGGCAAAGTCGGCAGATAGTTGCCATCCTTAGGCAATCTCAGGGAAAGATGAAGCCTCTTCTTCGGCGTCGTCTCATTCAAATTCGTCGGCTTATCCGTCGGCTGGTCCGTAACAATCAAATACTCAAAGAGATCACCGGCCTTTTCAACCGCAGCAATCAGATCCTTGGTCAACATGGTCTCCGTGACCTCGGCGCTCTCGCTCATCACCGTGACCCAATTAGGCAGTTTCGCATTATCCTTGGTGAATGTAAGCGATAAATCGTAGCGCTCATCTCTTAGACGACGCATGACCATCTTATTGACAATGGCAAACACGAAGCCATCATAGGTCGAATTGCCGACAGGCTTCACCCTACCAGCCTCCTCAGACCCAGGTACCGGAGGGGGCACAAAGTCCTTTTCCTTGCCGTCAAAAGTGTAGAGGACCGCCTCGACCCGTTCAGCCTTCGGTTTGACAGATTCAAAAAACATGCCCGTAATCTCCTCGGCCGCCAGATACAAGGGGTTCATACGTCTGCGGAGATAGAGTCTGACATCGACAAAAGCCGCATTCAACCGTCCGCTCGCATATGTCTCGAATTCCCACGCCGTCTTCTCCTTGTACAGATCTTCGGGGACATTGTCACCGGTCAGTTTCGCGCTGGCTTCGAGCAGACTGTCGCCCTGGACGGCCGGGTACGGCGTGATCTTGGGCACTTGGCTGTAACCCACAAGTGCGAATTCGCGCTCCAGCAGCGGCGCGTGCACCGCAACCCATTTCCGAGCCTTGCGTCGGTTCGTCCGCGTGCCCCAGAAGTGTAGCAGCAATGCAACGATGATGAATGGGATCAGAACTCCTTCCATGATAAAATCTGACGGTTGTGTTCGTTCCCACACCCGGTACCATTTCGTGTAGACTCCTCGATGGCCGACCCCGACTGTGGTGCCCGTGCCATCGGTGGGCGTGGCCGCCTGCGCATCGGCTGGAGAGGCCGGGATGGATACTGGCGACGGCGCGGGCGCGTCTGCGAAATCCGCGAAATCTGGAAAAGACATCCAGGTATTAGCTTGGTAATTACGACGTAGGTACTGTGTATCAAGATAACTCACCAGAATCCTCTACCACAACCGGGACCTGTGAGGGTTTCCCCCCAACCAGGGATTTGAAATAGTCCATGGTGGATGGACTTGACTGAATAGAAAACCCAGAGCCTAGTTCACCAGTACAAACGGACTGTGACCGAACTTGTCTCTCGGTCTGTACCAGTAATAGGTAGAGACTGAAAGTGCACTCGTGCAATACACAGTAGTAGTAGTCGTGGCAGTGGTGGACAAATGTTTCCCTGGGGTCCAGGTCGAGCTCTCCACAAAATGACACCGGCGTGGAATCACCCACCACCGGCAACGCTGAAGCGACCGCACGCAATGCAACGTAATCTGCCAAGGCTTATTAGTCAGCCCCAGCAGCTCGAAGCCTTGGTTCAGCCTCGTGCTACTAGTACGATATTGCTGCACCGCAGAACTGCATTGCGTTGCGTTGCAGTAAAGTATCTAGGTACTATATCATCATAGTATGTCCTGATCGGTCGGTCGAAGGATGATCGTAGATCATGATCTACAGGTACCTACAAGCACAACATGACTTGCCAACAAATGAATTGAGCAGGCTAGCTATGTAGGTAGACAGAGACACGAAGAGCGCCACGATGGCCCTGGCAGCAGGAGGACCAGCACCAGCACCAGCACCATTCCAAACAGCATTCCCAGAAGCCCTTCCAAACTCGTATTGTTCGGAGCAACCCCTCCAAGTTCTAGAGACATTATATCGTAGCATCATCACGCCATTACATAAGGCGAAGTTGACCCAGTTTTTGGTACATCCCAAGCAGCGCCATACGAGAATCAAGCCCCTCTCATCCACAAAAAAACCTAATAACTCCGAAAACAAAAAGGAACAAGGAGCCGAGAGTCGGTTGCTTTCCTTTTATCGTGCATAGGCAGGAGGTGGAACTTGGTCCATATCACGAGGAGGAGACATGGGTCCAAAGCTACCTCTCAACCGTTCTTCTTCGTACCGCTTGGCCATCTCGCTGGCCATCTTCATCATCCATGCCTGTTCGGCAATGCTGCCGGCATTGGACGAGTCTGTCACAAAAGACAGGAAATTCGGAAGTGGTGGACGCGAAGTTCGAGCGTCCGAGTGATAGCCAGGCTGCTTTTCGCTTGGAATCGATGATCGCGTCTCCGTAATCGGTTGAGAGACAGAACGCGCCTTTTCATCCGGTAGATACATAGACGCTCTTGGTGTTTCATCATCGTCCAGAGACACAGGTTTTGGTTTTCGTGACCGTGCGCGAATGGTCGCCTCGGCATCTGGTGCGGGTGACGTCTTCTGAGAGACGACTGCAGGTTCCTCAGTGTCAGTCGAGATAGCTGGTCCCGGTGCCCCTTCGCTGACGCTAGCAGAATCTCGAGTACTTCCGCTCTCGCGACGAATAGTAGCAGTACCAGCACGTTCAGCATGGGCAGGACTTTGAGGTGGTGAAATCAGACCGAGTCCCGGGTTGACATCTGAGTAACCGGTCGCGGCAGGTGCCGAGAACACGGTTGGGGCCGTAGATGTGCTCTCCGAAACACTGGCTGTGTCGGCCATCGAGCCATCTTCACTAGCCAGCTCGGGAGTTCCATTTTCTGTCCGTGCTCGTAGATCCACCACACGTTTCTTCTTCTTGCGTGTTCTGTGCCCTTGACCGTGGCGTCCACCGCTCATGCTGAGCACGGTATTCGCGGACGGGAAGCTAGGCAGGCCAGGCCGGGTTTGTGTAGAGCTGTCGAAAGTATAAGTGTTGTTTGTACTGAGACTCCCTGCATATGAATGCGTCCGGGACAAGGCAGGTGTTCCGGCTCGACTGTGCAATCCCCCCATCTCCCCACGTTCCATTGGACCCGTCCAAGCCCTGAAGACAGCGTCGCGAATGGACGGAGTAAACAGCGACAACGTCCGGTGAGAGTCGGTCAGGGTCGCAAGACGCAACAGATTCTTCCTAGAAAAAAGCGATTGTGTCTCGATCGACGAATCAAGCGACAGCGATGCGACCTCGGCCGGAGTAAGTACTGCACCCGTAGAGTCCACTGGATCTTGCGGAGGGCTGGCGAGCGGGTCGACCACTACCTCGTCCTTAGCAGTGGGAGTGGCGCCCAGCTCACGTTCCTCGCGGGCTGTATATTCCGGAGCCCACAATCTCAGGGAAAGTCGGTGGATGATGGCTGGCAGCTCGTCCATCAGAAGCCCGCGCAATTGGGTCTCGATTTCTTTCTGTAGGAAATTGGCCACGAAAGGAATCGAGTCGAAAGTGGATGAGACTCGGAGCGATTCAAGGGGATCATTTCGAAAAACCAGAGTCAGACCCTTTTGGCGAGAAAACACGAGGATTATGAACCCTGACAATCGAAATTCTGAAAGAGTGATTTGCAATGGAATGGTGAGACCCTTATCAGCGGCCAGTGGCTGAGGTGATGCGAAGGCAGAGCGCGTACGCAGATACGTGTTCAAGGGGTTTGCTTGTACCCTCGTCTTCAGCGTCAGATATGCATTTCCCCGGTACGTCATCTTGAAGGTGCCACGGAATCGGTCCTCTGCCAGGTCGCCGATTTCGAGTATTTCCAATTCGGGAGGGACATCGCCGAGATTGAGTTCGTTGACCACGATGTCATCGACAATAATGGCTGGTTTGGGATCTGCCCGGTTGAGGGCGTTCGTGAGGAGTTCTTGAGCTCGTGGCAGGAATCCGGCGTCTGTGGATAATGGCGACCAGTTGAAATTGAACGCCATGGTCGCGATCGCAACCTCGCAATCTTGTCTATACAGATACTAGAGAATGTTCAAATGCGACAACCATGGCGTGAAGGGATGAGGGCAGCGATATGTGCAGTTGCGGACTTCGTGATGGATGGCTTCGGTTAAAAGGCGCACATGCCTGGCGCGGTGGTGGTCTGACGAAGGTCGTGTGATAAAATTGTTTCGGCAGTTGACGCGACTTCAGAAGGACATGCAGGGACAGGAACGGTGTATATGTGCAGTAGCTCTCTCTATGAAGATGACTGGTCCACCTCTAGAGGAGAAAGAATGTTATTGTTGTTGGAAAAATCCCTGCATGAGTTGGTAGCGAGATTGGAATTGCTCGCAGCTTTCAAGTTCCTGTCAACCGTCGATCCGCTTCCACTGAAAACGTCCAAGACACAGCAAACATTGCTGTCGGCAAACCTGCCCAGCGTACTACTAGTTAGTGCTCGGCTGTGTTGCCGTTCGGGTAACTACACGCGTGCCCGCAGCCTTGTCGCCGGAAGCATTCATCACTCTGCATTCAACTTGTACATACCGACGCTACCTAGGTAGCCGTGCTTACAATTCTTAGATCAGGGGGACAAATTGGTTATTTTACAAGGAACGTCATTCATACAGTACTGAATATGTCCCTTTTATCAGATTGTCCGCTCACATCTGGTCATTAACACATTTTTCATAAATCCACCTAACATGCATTTTTCCTAACACAAGGATACGATCAAACCACCTCCTTGGACGGCTGAGCCTGTACCTTTGATGCTTCATCCACAGAACTAGAGCAATCCGATCGCTTCGACACGGAATCCTCCTCGAGATCGTCCTCGAGGTCCTCGGGAAGTACCAAGTTCAACACCATGGCAATGAAGGCAGTGATCGTGAACCCAGTTTCCATGACCAGAATGATAGCGTTGTAGAACCCTTGCAGGGCGTGATTACCGCCGTCATAAGTGAAGACGTTGTCAAACCAGGTAGGCACCAACGTGGAACCATACCCAACGGCGAGCGAAGCGGTCAAGATGAAACGGGTCCGTCGGTTGAATGGGACTCGGTTGACAATGGCCATACCGGACACAGCGACCTATTTGGCATTCTCGTCAGCGCATCCTTTCGCAGTGATATTTCAACAAACGAATACTTACAGCGCAGTAAAGGAAAGTCGTCATGCCTCCAAGAACTGCGCTCGGGATGGCGACCAGAGCAGCAGAGAATTTGGTGAAGAGACCCATGATGAAAAGGAACACTGGGCACGGGCTCTGTCAGTAAAAACACATTGACCCCATCAGAAGCTCAAACTTACTGCAGCAACAATATCCCGCTGTCCGATTGGCACAACGGGTCAGCGCAATGACACCGTTGTTCTGCGCAAACGTGGACATGGGAGTAATTGTCATCAAGGCAGCGAGGATACCGTTCAATCCATCTGCGAGGATGCCTCCCTGAATTCGGGATTCGAATTGCGGGCCTTCCACCTCGAGTCGGGAAACGTCGCAAGTCGCCGTCACATCACCAATGGTCTCACAAGCGCAAATGATAAAGAAAGTGAGCACCGGTAAGACCAAGGGTCCGTACAAAGACAGAGGGAAAGTCTTGACCCAGACAAACGAGACCACAGGCGCACTCTTGATCCCAGAGTCATCAAAATATCCACAAGCGGCAGCAACGATGCAGCCCACCAAAAGGCCGATGATCACACTGGTGGACTTCATGATGGGTGAACCGAACCTTTCGCATAGGATAATGGTGAGGAATACCAGGAAACCCAGGCCAATGAACTCGGCACTGCCCCAGCGGAGGGCGTGAGGAGCATCAATGTTGGGACAGAGTCGGTAAAAGCCGTCGTCTGGAAGCGTGTTGCACGTCCCACTGCCGCCGGCCCAGTCTTGAAAGCCACTTTGGATCAAGTGGACGCCAATCATCATGACTGTTGGGCCAGTCACGACGGGAGGGAAGACTCGCTGAAGTGCCTTGGGTGGCAGGAAGGCAATGGCCATTTCGATCAATGCACACAGAGCACACGTCCCAATCAAGGCACCGTATCCCTCGGGACAGGGCAATTTATTTCCATTCGAATCGACCGGGCAATACCCGTTGGCGTACATCTGGCTGAACGCGCCTTGTGCCACGGGGATGATGGAAAATGAAGTGCCAACCACGGAGATCAGTCCAGTTCCAAGGTAGTAGCTGAAAAGACTGGTTAGTGGAGGCGTTCTTGACAGATGCGCCGTGAGGGATACTCACGGAGACTTGAATAGATTGAACCGAGTGATTTGAACTGCAGAGAGAATTCCCGACACGATCAACGCGGTCGAGACGAGATATTGCTGGTGGTCCGCTGCCAGGTTGGCTCCTCCTTGGCCGGCCAAGATGATTGGAGGAGTCATGACACCAGCAAGCATAGCCAGAGCATGTTGAAAACCGAGCAGTATCGCGAGGACAACGGGCATTGGGTCGTCCAGCCCAAAGAAAGGGCTCGCTCGTCGAGGCCTCTTCAGGAAGGGGACATTGGGACGGAAAAGGAAGGCGTAGTCATAATTCCCCAGAAGACCATTCCTCGTGCAGAAGGTCTTTCGCAGGCTGTTGGCCCGATCGGCCAACGTTCGCCTGGGCCTCATCTTGAGCCTGAGTTTCTGTAATTCACCCATGGCCGGCGAAAGACATGATTTTACTGCGGTGTCGTTGCTTTTTGATATTTTTTGTGGTTTCCTGGTCACGTGTGGTGGGCTGGAGCCGAACTCGAAAGGTGGGTACACGAGGCAATAACGTCGCCGTCGCGTGCTCTCAAACCCTGAGCGATGGGACTCGATGGGACTGCGGAGCCACTCTTCTCGTCTGGATCTACTCTGACCATCCTTTGGCCTGTTGATAAGTCATCGCCAACCACCCGATAAGACCCGTTCGGGCACCGGCCCGGAGTTCACAACGCCAAATTTGTACTGTATAGCTCCGGGGGTTGGTTAGGGTGGAGTCCTCTTGTAGAGAGAAACCGGCGCTCAGCACCCTGTACAGTAATGAATGTGACTGATCGCGCTACTCGAATTATTGTAATGCCCCTCGTCCAGGCGTACGTAGAGATGTTGGTTTCTCTGCGAGCAGGTACTAGCACCAGTTCCTCCAGAGTCGGCAAACTGTTCCTGGGGTTGAAGGTAGCGCTAAGCGGTTGTCAATTCCTATTGGAGGCGCTGGTGTTAAGCATTGCGAACACACCGGGTCGTAGCAGCTTGGCTTCACGTCAACTCAGCCTTGTTGATATATCTGTGGCAGTTTGAGGTTCCGCAGGGCTACTGTAGGGAGTCAACGTCTCCTTCCACTGGTTGAACCAGAAGTACTTCCCGTAAGTTGCGCTGCATATCTGCAGGGTGGGTTCATTTTGTATACGAGTTCTCGTCGTGCGGTTCAAGCTGGGAAGCCAATAAGGGACACCAAGAAGCATTGTCTAAGGTGAAAAAGGACTCCTTCAATTGAAACTGCTCAAATGCGAGAAAATACCCAACTATCGTGATGTTTTGAGAGTTTTCACCTCGGCCACAAGATCCGTAAGCGCCTGGGTCAAAGTGCTCAGCTGCTGCGACTGTTGAGCCATCAGTGTCTTTATGTTGTGAATCTCGTCCTGCACCGAGGCAGAAGTCGCGTCACCGCTCTTAATAGCAGCTGGTCCATGGGTAGCTGTGCCTTCCGTGGTGGGTTGCGTCTCGGTTTTCTGCGCAATGGTCAGCACAGGCGTACATGCTAGTTCTCTTCTATCAAGACCTACCTTGACGGGCGAAGAAGGCTTCGGCTCGGGGGCCTCCGCGTCTTCCCACACATTACTTGTCACCTCTGTTGGTGCGTTATGCAGCCTTTGCACATCATCGGTAGCAACCTTCTTGGCCGGGGACCTGCGTTCAACAGGTTTCTGGACTTCCTCGAAGCTGGAATCATCGTCATCGTCGCCCTCCATTGGCTCTGTATCTTGGAATTTGCTGGCAGCAGCCATCATGGTGGCACCTTGCTCCTTCATGGACGGCGGTGGGGTTCGTACGGTAGTGGGCGTAGGTTCCGGCTCTGGCTTGGCAACCTCTTTCTGAGGCTCCGACACCTTTATAGGCTCGGGCGCCTTCTTCGGAGGGGTGGCGGCTTCGTCAGCGGGTACCTCCTTCACGCCTGTGCCATCATAAAGGCTCTCCAAAGAGATTTTTGGAGGCAGACCTGTGGCGCCTTCGAACCATTCTTTGCTGCTCATGGCGGGTTTCAAGCCAACGGTGGGCGGGTAGATGTCTTCCTGGAAGGTCTCTGCCCTTCGTGGTACGATGAACGAGATTGGTTCGATATAACTGTCGTTCACTGTTTTGTAAGCACGCATGACTTCGTTCTCGTGCATGTTGACCCCTCGCTTTGGGATAAAGGCAACGCCGCGCTGGGGGTCGGAGGACTTGTACTCAGACAAATATTCGAACTTGTCGTGCTCGTACTCGTAGTAACGAATATTACCGTCTCCTTTTCCGGCAAGGTAGAGACATTGCGTGCCATCGTCCCAGAAAGGCATGCATACTCCCGAAATGGAGTCGAGCATCTGAAACCCGTCTATGGGTCCTGCCTGGGGAGCTCTGATGTCCCATAGAGCCAGCTGGCGATCGCTCATCCGGGAAAAGCCCGTCGTAGCAACTCGGTCATGCTCACCCATCCATACGGCTCTGCTGTTCTTCGCACCGGCGTGACCAGGTACCTCATGGATCGGCTTTTCTTGCCTGGTGTCCCATATTCTCAGCTTCTTGTCGCGGGATGTCGTGACCATCAACGACCCATTCGCGCTCCATGACATTGACTGTATCACCTCGCCCACCTTTAGAGAGAGTTTGGCAGCCCCAGCCTCGATGTCCCATATTTTGATTGTGAAATCGCCGGCAGCGGATGCCAGGACATTCTCGGCTGCAGGGTTGAACAGCACATGTCCCACTTTCCTGGCCCAATGTTAATCCCGTGTTCTCCAACTGAAGAGGGGTCACCTACTTAGGGTGGCCGCTCAGTTTGCCGACAGGGGCAACATCTTGAATCTCGTCCGGGGGAAGGTCCAGGTGTAGGGTGAAGTCGTCTGGTACTCTCCACAAGAAAACCTACAGACGTAAGCTTTTGGTACTCGACCAGGTCGCGGGCACTGACCTTGCCATCGTCGGCACCTGACGCTATCAAGGAATCATTGAAAGGGTTCCTTTATTTGTTAGCCTCTCCTGCAGTGTCGCTGTCGAGGTTGCCCACCAATCTGTGTCCAGCACCACGGCAGTATGTCCTCGGAAGAGAGGTATTCGTTCCGGCAACCGTCCTTTCTCCTTTAGGGGAATGACCGCAAAAGCACCGCCACCACTGCTCTCCCAGTTGACTGAGAGGTACTCGGGGTTGACCTAGCTCCAGTAAGTACAAGGATGAGAGTTGGCTGCAAGTCACTTGGCACACCTTGATCAAATTGCTGTCCCATGCGTTCTTGGACACCCTTATATTGTCATAGCATTGTTCCTAAAACTCTTAACCTCATGTCGCGCGATCGTGTTGGAGCAAGGGCGCACCTTTCGAGTCGGGCGGCCGAAGACGTGCCGGTATTTAGACGAACGAACGAAGCGATTTGCCATTGTTCTTCTGCGAGATGAGATGTCGGGAGAGGCCTTTTTGGTAGGAACTTGTCGGACTGAGCCTGCAGTCTACAAGCTGGTATGGGAGAGACCAATGTGAAACCGAACAAGTTAGGGAGCCATGGAGTGCTGTGTCTTGGGTTGTTTTGAGCTGACCGAATGCGCCGACATGGTTCCAGGCTCCTCCGGCCACTTTTGGACCCCAACCAATCAGGCAGCGATCCAAAAGGGGAACTAGGCTTATGTAAACATATCCTCTTTGGTTCCGGGTATCAGATTGCTCTGTCCTCCGACAACACCTACTTCAATCGCAATTCATTCAGCACTGTCTAACAAACAGCTCCTGTTTGAATTCATGAATTCTGATGATGGAAATCTTTTTTTCTGTTCTTCGCTTTTCCAGTTCCACAGTCAAAGGGCCCCCTGGCTCGACTCGTCCGCATCTCCTGAGCAGTGAAGACAAGGCTGCATCACCTCAGGAGAATATTAATGCGGAAGTCAAAAGATGACTCGCTTCCGTATCTTCACGGGTCCGTCACCATGTGATACCTTCGGACGACTACAGCATCTATATTGTACCTTTAACGAGTCCTTCAAGTTATGACTGTTCTCCTTGCGAACAGATCTGGCCTCTGGTCCGGTTTGCTCGTCAAAATGCTGTCGTCATCCCCTGCCTTGATCGATACGTTTCTATATATCAGTCACTGCCCATCATGCTCCTCGGCAGTGATCAGAGTGTCTGACTGACAGCCAGGAAACGAGTGCCATCATTTCATCTTTCACTACCACTACCACTACCCTGAGTCACCTCTGCCTGCTATCCAAAGTGCCCATATTCTGATATCTACCTTTTCCCACAACCCTTCCTCTTATGCATCCCACAGAGCACAGTCCAAGCCAACCTGGGGGTTTTGGCTGTTGTCCCAAATGTCTCCTTCCAACCCAGCAGGGCCGCCATCCTACAAATCATCCGACATGAGCCCTTCCGAACCTACCAGACAAATACATCCAATGTACGTCCTCGACCCGGAGACGCATACCGAAGCCCTCCCCTATCGCCCAAGCCACCCGACAAGCCTCGAAAAGATCTACCGTCGAGCATGCTGTGGATCACCTGGTGGTATCTTGCTCTGGGGGTTGGGCCTTTTGGCTGCGATCGTCGTCCCAATCGTGGTTCTCTACGCCCGCGGAAATCTCTCGCACAACGCAGCAAATCCCGGGCCCGTAGCCGCGGCTGAGACAACGACCCCGACCTCATCGACATTGATTTCAACCGTAACAGACACAGCACCAGCAAGCACTCCCACACCACCATCAACCACAACATCGACATTTCTCACCATTTCTACCACTACGACTACACTCACTTCCATCTCCACCGACACGGCCGTAAGCACAGAAACAGCCATCACGACAGAAACCACAGTTTCGGTCTCCGTTTCCACCATGACCTACTCACCACCTATTCCATCGACTGTGATGACGACAATTCTTGTAACCACCACCGCCACCTCTACTGCCACAACAGGAACTACCGCGCCAACGTTCGTCATTTCGGTCGCCGAGTCCAAAGACCCCGCGGGGGCCACGGTTACAGTCAAAGAATCGCCATCATCGTCAGCATCACCATCCTTAGTGACCTCTTATTCGACAACAATCACGACACTAAGTCCCAGTAGTAGTTTCCACGGAGTCATGACCACCCGCTTCCTCACGCCAGTCACGGGCCCGCTTCTTCACCCGAGCAATGTTGACACAGCCACAGCTCACCTCGACGCTGGATCAAGGGAACCAGAACCAGTACCGTCATGTTTCGCTGGAAATTGTGCAAAGGTGCGTACGTATGGAGCAGCAGCAGCAAGTACTAGACCCAAAACATCTAATGGCTAACGAAACGTCTGTTTTTCTAGAAACAAGGACCTAATAAAGCATGCTCCGGGTCCTCGACAGACATGCAATGCCAACAGATCTGCCGCGAAACCGAGGGCTGCGGTGATTTGACTCTGCTGGTATGGCAGGACTCGAAAGTGTGCTGTGAGTATTGCGAGTGCTAGCATACTAGTATTTCGACATAAGGGCGGGTACCCAGGTAGTTTGTTTGACATCTACAGTAGCTTCCAGCCTGAATGATGGGGCATAACTCCTTGAATAATATGAATGATCAAGACGTAAATCGGGATAACATTTCATGGACCATGGTTAGCGACTTACGAGACCCTAAAGCGTGCAAGTCGTATGACAGGCACGCCAGCTTATTATTTGTTAGAAACCTTATAACAAAGTAGAGCTTGTTGTTTGGAGAACAGCAACAGTTATGCGTCTAGTATTTCCCACACTCCCCCGTCTTGTCTCCTGTAACAATGGTCTAATGTATTCGTAGCTCGTTTCGTTGCCTCTACTGTATGTATTCGTCTAATTTCTGGACATTCCAAATCATTTTGCCGGCTTCGTTTCTAAAGCCACCAGCACCAATTACTAGGTGCCTTATGGTACCAACACCAACACCTGCCGCTGCATTTTCTCACGTGTATGTACTGAATGGATACCAGAGCGGACCAAGCTTTCCCCCAACTTCTGCAACCAACAACTGCTTCGTTTGTCCCAAAGATGTCGAAGCCCTGAGGACAAGTGGAGCGAGAAAGGCTCCAGTGCTCGTTCCCAAGGAAATCAAACTCAAGCCCAAATCAAGCCATGACCTTGACATCACCCGAATTTCGATCCAGAGACATATTCTTCGCAGCCGGTTTCTGCCCCTCGACCTCTGCATCATTGACTTCCGCATCCTCGGGCTCGAGCGGAACACCCAACTTAGCCGGGTTCTGCAGACCCTGGTCCTCCCACCCTTGCATGGTCTTATGGAACAATTCCTCTTGTTTCTGGTGGTCAAACATGGGGTAATTCTTCCCCCTTTTAGTGCGCGACTCCATCGTCTCCACGAAATAAGCATCGCCATCGGCGTCGTCGGCAAAATCGTTCTCAAACACATACGTCCGAGCCTCGCAGTTCTGCCAGCCCGTGCCGGACAAGTTATCGGCGTCTTCCCAGTCGTTGGTCAAGTAATGCAGGAATCCGCCGTGAGTGACGAGGACGAGTTCCACATCTGTGTCACCACGCTGACTCAATTCGCGCGCCTTTTGACGCAGTAGGACACGGCAATCGCGCGCCCGGGCTTTGATCGCGTCGCTTGCAGGTGAGTAGCGGCTGTCCAGCGTCTTGATGTTCCATCCTTCCGTGACTAAGGACAAGTCCACGTTCCACCCGTTTTCCTTGCATATTGATCGCAGGACTTCGGGGTCCGATCCCGTGTCGCAGGGGAAGTCGCTGGTTTCTTGGGCGTCTGGGATGGCGAGGATGCACGGGACGCATTTGCCGTTGTGGAGGGCTGGCGAGAAGACAAGGTGCGCGGTGTGGATTGTGCGGCAGAGGGGCGAGGCTGTAACGAGGGAGATGTTTTGTTGCTTTTCGGGTGGGAAGTGTTCCGCTTGGAGGGTTGCGCATTGCGATTCCCCGTGTGGTGTTAGGCGGGGGTCGGGGAGGCTGTGGAATTCAGAACCTAGGTTGTGGAAACCTTGTGCGTGGCGCACGAGATGGATTCTCGGTTGAGATGGCATGTTGAGGCACAGCTGTCTCGAAGAGAAAGGTTCTTAGGTACTATTCCGCGGCGTAGACGGTCCGCTCTCGTTGTCGCTGTCGCTGTGGCGAGAGGTGTTGGAGGGGTGTTCGTTGCTTGCGAAGTACTCGGTGCACTGCAGCGAGCAATTGATTGTTGAATAGGGAATAATATAGTTTACTCAGAAGAGAAACACAGAACAAAATCTAAGGTCTATTCTTGCCAGGCAAAGGAAAGGAACGAGAGATACAATAGGTGAGTCTTCTTTATGTACGTGGTTGACATGGCCAGTGTTCCGTGAGTCGACGACCGATCAAAAAGTTATAATGGCTAGTCAACGTATGGCATCACGACACGGTGGCGCTAAATGATGTTGGAACCAGTAATCGCGCCGACTGCCGGAAATTTTGTTCCACTGTGCGCCGGATTTGGCTAGATCAAGCTTCCGTCTCGGAGCCCAATGGCCCGGCCGTGGAGTGAGACATGTACCGACAGTGTAGGTATACAAGGCTGTGAGATGGCGCGAAGGTCCCTGCTGGGAAAGTCGCGCAGCGGGCTTGGTATGCATGCCTCCGCATTGCACGGTAGGCACAGGAGGTGTGGAAGATACAGCTGAAGCGAACCGTAAAGATATCCCCGACAGGACTGAGGTGGCTTAAGAGCCTCCAATGGTCTATTCTGCTGCCTTCCAGCTACAAGGCGCGGTATATGTTCAATGTCGTGGTCCCGCCAGCATGTGTTCAGTCTATTCTGGTTGCGCCTCGATCGTACTCCCTCGGAGCCACCCGATCCAACTTCCCCTGTTGTTTCGTTTCTGCATTTCCTCGTCTATTTGGCTTTGTTCTTGCACCAAGCGCAAGGGTCTTAACTGGTTCTGCTTCATGACTGCACCTGGAATATTGCCTTGTGCCTGGCCTTGACCCTGAGTTTGGCTGTGTCCGCTTGTTATTGCGGCCGTAGAGCTTCCGTCTGTGTTGGACTTGGCCTCCTCGCTGCCCTCGCTCGTAACGCTGTTGGCTGAACTATCAGCCCGTAAACCCGAACCTGACAGTGCGCGAGCAGTTGAGGTTGACTGGCTCATGTAAGAGCCTCGTCTTTGTTGTGCCAACTGTGGGCTAAGCGGTCGAATCCCGGGACTAAGCGGTCCCCCAGACGCGGCCCGCATGGGCGATGCTCGATTCATCTGCTGGACAACTGCAGCGGCCGCCAAATCGGCCTGGGCTTGATCAGAGCGAGTCCGACGATGACCGCGATGGAGGGGGATGCTAGGGGCTGTTTCCGGATTCTCGTTGGCCGAAGGCGTAGGTGCCGGCTGCGCGTAGGACATCGGCCTGGCTTTCGGTCCTGGTCGGGACACGACTGATCTGGCACGCTGCAGAAAGCCACCCGCAACCCCAGGCGAGGGTTGCGCGGCTGCTTGCTGATCAGGTACGGCTGGAAGAGCCTTCTCTGCCGCTGCCACCTTTGCCGGAGGTTTGGGTGGTTCATCCTTGTCGTGGATGATATGCTCGAAGCCGTCATGCTGAAGTAGCCGCCCGATGATTTTGTCGACATATAAGGTGAGAGCTTTATTCTCCTCTTTCGATGATTTCAGTTCCGCCTCAAGCCGTTTGTACGCGTCGCTGTGGACTTCCGCATCTTCTTCGGTGGATTCGAGTTCTTCAGCGAGCGTACTCATGCCAGCGATCTCGTCCTCCTGGTGATGGTGATGATGATGTACGAAATCACCCTTCAGAGTCTTCTCACTAAGAAGCATCTGGAAACTTTCATTTTCCTCAATAAGGCGGGCGTTTTGCATTTTAACATCCATGAGCTCCTTTTCAAGTGCCTGAAGTCGGCCGTCGCCTAGATGTTCTTGTTCCGCCAACTTCAACTGCGCCTCAGCCAGGTCAAATCTCAGAGCCTCGATATCAGCCTCCTTTTGTCGCAAAGTCTGAAGCACCTCGGGAGGAATCTCGTCACGTTTGGCACTACCGTCTGCGCCGTCGTCTTCCGGTACCTGTGCCCCTGAGTTGCTTGCTGTTTACATGTCAGTCCAGAATAACATAATCGACAAAGAACGGCTTACCGGATCGGCTAGCGCTGACTCTCTCTGCCCCCTTGGCCCTCAAAGTTTCATTCAGCCTGTTAATGACGCCTTGAAGCTCGGTCACCTTGCTCTCTTGCTTTTCCCTCTCTTGTAAGAACATTTGTTTGTCCTCGTTATAGGTCACCTCAAGCTCTCGCCGCTGTCTGTTGAGATCTTTGATCTCCGCTTTTAAGCGATCCAGTTCAGACTGTCTTTGGTAGTCGCGTTCCTCGGCGCTGGTCTGCTCGGCTGCCGCCTGGTCTAGACGTTGTTGCATAACCTCCAACTGCTTTCTATATTGTTCGGATGCTTGTTCAGCACGCTGGACCTGTTCTTTCAAGTCCGCAATCAACTGCGCATATTCGGATTTGCTTTCATCTTCTTCCGCCCCCGTGCTGACTGGTGCAGTAAAGGAACTGCTTGCGCGATTGCCAGGTTTTCGCACAGGTCTTGTTTGACGAAGAGAAGGAGTACGAGCGAGTCCTTGACCTGAACTCGCAGGCACCGAGTTCGCCGCAGGGGACCTAGTAGAACCAACTCCCGTTGTGTTCCGCGCGGACGGCGAGGCATTCGAACGGTCAGCGAGCGGTTTCTTGGAGTTGGGGGTGGCCATTTTCGCTGCTGGTCAGATTCGGAGAGTGTTCGATTGGGTTGTGTTGAACAATGCGAAGGGCAATGTCAGCGGACTCGGATTACAGGCGGAACAGGCTGACGGTAATGTTCAGCTGCAACATAAATAGTTGTCCTGCGCGAACAGTCTTGGATGAAGATATGTGCAATGTTGGTATTGGTCAGAAAGCGAGCCTGCGCCTCGACTCAACCAGCAGGGTGGAAGTTGGCACTTGGATGATCGACCAACAAGGGTTGCATCAAGTCGAGTACTGTACTAGTAATGGAACTTGAAGACTGGGCAATTTGCAACCATAATATTAAATCATAATAAAGCAACTTCAAATGCCAAACATGCACATGCCACTTGAAATCTCCGGGCTGCTGGTAGTAGGATACTAGTTGTGACGGTGATGGTGAGAGCCCTTGCTTGCCAGGGGCCGTGCTACCTATGCAAGCAACACTGGCACTGCACTTCTGTGTTGTCCAGAAATAAACCAAGAGGGTCCGAGCCTTGTCGGCTCAGGCACTTCCAGCGACAGGGGCAAAGATCCCAGCAATCTCAGGCGCAGTCACGTGAGCTCCCCATCCCCCGTTCCCTCAAGCGCCAAGATTTTCACACACTGCGATGTGCCTGCGCCGACAATTTCTCAGACTTCCAAGACTCAACTTGAGACTGCCCATCCACCCTCCATCCACCACCCTCAGCAGCTCAATTCCGCCGGAGCGCATTATCCCAGTCAATTCTACTACATCAAGTAGAGCGCAACGATGGCACCAAAGAAGGCCAGAAAGACTACGGACAGCATCAACTCGCGCCTGGCGCTTGTGATGAAGTCTGGTAAAGGTTAGTGACACTCATTCGACATTGCAATTCGACTTTCTCACGTTTTGAATAGTCACTCTCGGCTACAAGTCAACCCTGAAGTGCCTCCGATCTGGCAAGGCCAAGTTGGTCATCATTGCCGGCAACACCCCTCCTCTGCGCAAGAGTGAGTTGGAATACTACTCCATGCTGTCCAAGACGAACGTGCACCATTTCGCCGGAAACAACGTGAGTGATATAAGAGACCCTGAGAAGAAGCTCTACTGGGCTTTGGAGGGATTACAGCTAATAATGTTTCAATACAGATTGAATTGGGAACTGCTTGCGGAAAGCTCTACCGATGCTCGACCATGGCCGTGCTTGATGCTGGTGACTCCGATATCTTGGGAGCCGCCTCGTAAGCTGAAAATATGTCACCAATGCAAATGAAATGATTGTGCTCCAATTGATACCCGGGATCATGCACTTCAGACGGCGGGAGGATGAGCTGCAAGCCAGAAATTCATCCGTTCAGCGAGCCGGAAGCGGCTGTTAGCATATGTGTATTGCGCGTCGAGCTACCTCCGTGCCTCTAGATCACACAGAGTCAATCAAAATGCTAATTGACCCGTCAAGTCTGCTTCCCATGTTGCCGTTGTAGTACTACAGTGTCTTGTGCAGAGTATCAGCGTTGTTTTCGAAATGTACCTTATGTAAGCATTTTGCATTTCTAAGCAATTTCACTTTATTCCATGCCAGCCACGTGACACCCTGAGTTAGGGCTTTGAGTCAGACCCGGTCTTGGCATCTCGCTTTGAAATCAAGTCTGGAGGGACAACCTAATACAAGTTCGCCGTCGACACCACTTCCACCTCACTCTTTCACATTGTTCGCAGGAAGTGCGTTGATCCCGAAAACACCGTCACAATGGCCAGAAGACCTGCGAGATGTTACAGATACTGCAAGAACAAGGTCAGTGGCTACTGCGCGTGCAAAAAATCGCTTTTGCTAATTGTTCGCAGCCGTACCCTAAATCCCGATTCAACCGTGGTGTACCGGACCCCAAGATTCGTATTTTCGATCTGGGACGAAAGCGTGCCAATGTCGACGAGTTCCCTCTTTGCGTGCACATGGTGTCGAACGAATACGAACAACTGAGCTCCGAAGCCCTTGAAGCCGCCCGTATTTGCGCCAACAAGTATGTTCAGTATTTCGATTTTAGTCACATCCATTTCTAACGCTGTCCTAGGTACCTTGTCAAGATTGCCGGAAAGGAAGGTTTTCACCTGCGAGTTCGAGCCCACCCGTACCATGTCGTCCGAATCAACAAGATGTTGTCTTGCGCTGGTGCCGATAGACTGCAAACCGGAATGAGAGGTGCCTGGGGTAAGCCCAACGGCACGGTCGCTCGTGTCAACATCGGCCAAATCCTTCTGTCCGTCCGAACCCGAGACTCTCACCGAGCTACTGCCATCGAGGCTCTCCGTCGATCTATGTACAAGTTCCCTGGTCGCCAGAAGATCATCGTCAGCAAGAACTGGGGATTCACTCCTCTGAGACGGGACGAGTACGTTAAGCTGAAGCAGGAGGGTCGTGTCTTGATGGACGGTGCCTACGTTCAGTTCTTGCGCAACCGGGGCAAGATCGAGGACAACATCCGCCGCTTCCCTCAAGCCTACCAAGTTACTGCTGAGGCATAAAGGTGCATTGGGAAAAGCAAGGGGTGTTTCCAGGTCGTGAAGACTAGATAGCGTGCAACGGAAGATGATGCATGCGCTCCTTGAATGGGTTTTGATATGAGATCCCCAAGTGAGGAAATGCGAATTGCTTTGAGAAATGTGAATTGCTTTCAGTCACACGATTGTTTACACCAAACTATGAAGCATCCCTGCCCAAGCAATTCCCGAGTTCTGAACACTCCTCAAATGCTACGTGACTAAGATGTGGACGGGTGGCAATTCTTCGGAAAATCTATTTAAAAAAAGCCCCGTTTGGCGATTACTCACGCCGCTCATCGTAGCATGCCGCCATATCCCGTCAGATCGCGTAACTGCTGCCCTACAAGTTTCCCAAAAAGATTCGGTTGGGACAGGCTGGACGGTCTTAACCCTGGTCACGATCCTGGAGCGTTACAGGACACGAGACGGGGATGAAGCACCATATCTCAGACTTGGAAACACAGGCACGAGACGCGTATAGTTATCACCAAACCAGAGAGTAATCAAGACAGCAGCTTTGTCAAGATACCGTAGGTCCAACCGGCTGACCGGCCGCTTTATCCATCGCTGATTTAAGCGGGATGACACGGCGCAGACTTGAAATCGATAGATAGGAAGATCTCTGTAAGGCCGCATGAACGGACCAACTGGAAGCTTCAGCCGGGCGGCGGAGGCTCCCTTTAGGCTCCTTTCAGCCTTGAAATGCGTCGCAAACGCCTAACCGTGCACTCCGTCAGCACTCGTCGGTTGTTCCCCCCACCGAGTGCACCATAGCGATACGATCGTCCACAGCGATACGATCGTTTTTCTGCACGCGGTTAGGATATATTCTGTTTACAGCCGCCATAACGATGGTTTTATAATATAAGCGATAGCTAAGCCTAGTAAATTAGTACTGTAATCGCATCGAATATAAAAACCTGCCATCCGAGACGTCGTGGTTGACGTACTCTTAATATTGCCGTACGCAGTCGACTTGGAATATAAAAGTGCTAAATATATAACAACTGCCGTCGATATGATATCGGTTGAGAACGTATGTCGATGTTGTACAGCAATAGTATAGTACTATAGCAACTTATATACGCGAGTATATAGCATCCCGTGGAGACCTCGTTGTTGCCTCGGCGCGCAACTCTTGATATAACAGCCTTATAGAGGCAGTAGCCTGTATATCGAGCCTATTAAGTGCATCTTGACGTCGTTGAGCCACCTCTGGCGTACGTCGTCGTCGCTCTGCCTCTTGCGCTATATCGAGAGCTATATCGACGAGTCGCTTTTGTAGTCTCTTCGCTGGTTTACGCCTCTTATGATAGTCTAACGTTTCGGCGTCGTCGCGAGCCTAAAGGCGTCGACGTGCCGTCTCGACGTATATAACGCCAATTAAGGAGGTATCGACACGTCGACGCCGTCGATTCTCTCGCAACGTACGCGCACGTTTAGCAGCTTTAGTCTCGCCGAGTTAGTAGAGCGCCTCCTACCCAATATATATACGCTTAATTGCGGCGCGGCGAAACTTACTAAATAGCGTAACTATTAGTGTATCTGCGTCTCGTACGTTCTCCGATATCATATCGGCGTACGCATTAAGCTAATTTATGCTCTTCCGCGGCGTACTATTAACGCATTAAAGACCGTCGTCGTCGTCGTCGTCGTCGTCGCTCTCGTTAGAGTTATTCTCGATAGTAAGACTATCGAGTACTTACTTCGGATTAAACGGTACTAACCCTATCTTCTTAAATAATAAGCGAATCGTTGACGAGTAAAGCGCCTTCGTACGAATCGAGTGAAGACTCTCTAAGAACTTATAACGCTAAAACGTAAGATCTTCGTATCGTATAGCGCTATCTATTAACTCCGCGTGATAGTGCTTTAACGGTTAAAACACTACGACGTCGAGAGGTTGTAGAAGGTATATCGAGTACGGCGGTAGATAAAAGGGTATAATTCTCTCGTCCTAGTAGTATTTAATAAAGCTATACTCGATATAAGAGTTAAAGCCGTCGCTTATTAATATCCTATAGCGCCCTTTTATACGCTCTTTTATCCTCCTATTAAAATAATATATCTACTTAAGTAGTATAGCGTCGTTTAAGTAACCCGACTTAGAGGAGACTAACGCGTATCCGTTAGGTAGGCTTAGGGTTATAGAGCGCTCGCTAATTATATCGCCTTTAAGAATAACGAATAGATCGATAAAGTCGCCGACGGCGTTAATAGACTTAATTAGCGTATAATACTCGCGATTTTCGAGATTAGGAAGATATAGACGCTTATTCTTGTTTTGACGCTAAGTAATAACGTAGTGCGCTCTACCAACGCCAATAGAGAAGCCTATCTCGTCTATATTCTATATATCGTCGTCGATAATAGCGTATTACTCTTTAATACTCTAGAAGCGATAAAAGTACTCGACGATTAAGGCGTAGTAATCGATTTCTATAGACTATCGATAAATATTAATAGGCTTTCGCTTCTTAATTATAAACTTAGGGTGTCTATTAAGAAAGCGCCGCGTCTATTCGTGAGATATACGGGGTTGACTGTCGTCGTTATCGTACGCGTCCTGCGCGAGTTATAGTATCCGGTTTGCCATTTGAGTAATTATGTTAGGAACGCCTAATGGGAATAGGCAGAGTACAGCGATATAGTCTTCAATTGGTATTAAGTGCTCCTTAACCCTATGGTTGTACACGACTCGAAGCATAAGAGAAGGAAAGCTCTCTTATGCGGGTCGCGTGTAGTTTATATCTCTTAGCTCTGTCCGAATAGCCGAGGGGTCTAAGTTTGGTACGAGTAGTCGGTAGTTGATAACGGTAGTTGCTAACTATATCGGTATTCGTGATATTTTATCCCCCCCTCCCGGGCTTCTCGTCCTCGAGAAGGCGTTGGCGTGGCCGTAGTCACGTGCCCTCCCCCTTTCCAGTGCAGCCTTGCGTAGCCTCGTGATAGTACTCTGTGTCCTAAAGCAGCATTTTCCGGTACTTGGCGGTATATTCGCCTACGCCTCGCAGCCGCGACGACTTGTAAATAAATAAGAGTTAGATTTCTAGAGTTCTTTGTATTCCTCGCCTCTTCTAACTCGTACTCTTCTCTTATACAACTTATTAATTAACTCGTAATCTTCTCTTATCTAACTCGTTAACTTTCTACTATATCTTTAGTAAAGCGAGCCCCGGTTACGCCTAAGAGGAGATCGCTCTCTTCGTCTTCTCCTTCTCGTAAGCGAGTCCGGTTCGTCTCGCTAGAAGACTATAATAAGTTACCGTATATTCGATATATTCGGTCTCTTCGAGACGGCCCGTAGTAACTAGACTATATCTATCTTCCTAGCCGTAGCCGCTATAGGCGGTACGCCTCCGCTAATCGTACTACCGCTTAATACCTTCGCGTAAGTCGTATACTATTCTCTTACGAGTATTATACTAACCTCGATAAGGTTCCGGACTTATATCTAGACGACGCTAGGGCTATCTTAAGTCTTAATAGTCGTTTATTAAATAGTAACTCTACCGCTATAGAGCGAGAGTTAATAGAAGCGGTAGACGGATTCTATTATCGCCTCTTAGCTACTAATCGATAGATTCGTCGAATTACCCTTAAGGCGCCTACGACTCGTAGTAGTATTCTTTCTAGTCCTTTAGTCGCTCGGCTAAATACGTCTATTTAGTAAGAGATCTTTAAGGCTATATCGCTTACGACTAGCGTATCTCTCTCGACCGCTTTCCCTATTATCTTACCCTCTAATACCGATACTTCTAGTCGAGTTCCTATAGATCCGACGGCGCTAGAATAAACTATAAATATAATAGAGTCCTTAATTCGCTAGACTAGGGAAATTTAGGCTAGTATAGAGGCTCTTACGGTAAGGCTTCCCTTCTACTTATCGTATACGACTCGCTAACTAGTTATATAGATTAACTCTAATATCTTCTTTACGGCGATACGAGAGCGAGCGGACGGAATCGAGAAGTACTATTATCGTGTCGCCCGTCTTATTAATAATATAGCTATTCGTTAGGATACCTTAGAGGCGATCTTAGACGAGCTAGTTAATCGTATTAAGACCGTCGAGAATAAGTTTATATTAGAGGGTAAAGACGAGTAGGTAGTACGCCTACGACTCGCCTACGTCTCTCTTATTATTAGTCTCCCTCGCTAGGGATATTAATATTAGGCTTCTATTCTACTTTTCCTGAATCTCTTAATTATCTCGCTTACGTTTTCTAGATAATTTTTAGGTTCCTAGCTATTATAGGCCTCGCTAAAGCCTTTCTATCGAATGTAGAACTCGGCTCGCCCGCGTCTTTAGCGTTTATCGAGGATTCTCTCTACTTCCTATTCTTCCTCTCTCTGGACGTTAATTAGTTCCGGAGTTTCGTCTCTAGGTCGCTTACGATACGCTTATAAGAGGGATATATAGAAGATATAGTATAGTCTACCGTATTTCGCTAGAAGTTCTAGTTTATACGTATTCTGGCTAATTCTCTCGATAATACGGAAGAGATCTAAAAACTAATTAAATAGCTTACGACTCGTACGCGAGAGGCTGATATTCTTAGCTACTAGTAATATACGGTCTCTAACGTTAAAGAATATTAGTTACCGTTTTTTATTATAATACTTCGCTATCTTTATAATTTACTCCTTAGTAGTAGTTCTCGCCTTAGTAGCGTAGCGTAGCGATCCCGCTAACGCTTTAGCTCTTCGTTCTACGAGTATATTTCTATTTAGGTTTACCTACGAGTCGCGTTCGAGATTTACGTCTAGAGTAGGCGTAAAGCGAAGTACCCTTAAGAAGGGAGTTTCGCCCGTAGTCGTATTAAGTATCGAGTTTATCGTATACTTAGCGCTTACGAGTAGGCTAGTCTAATCTAACTACTCGTAGTTAATATAGTACCTTAGATACGCTTCTAGAGTTTAGTTTATCCGTTCCGTCTAACTATCGATCTAGGGGTAGAAGAACGTGAAGAAAAGTCTACGAGTCGTAAGAGAGACGTATAACGTTCTCTAGTACGCTATAGTAAAGATAGTTCCGCGATTACTAATAATCGACTTAGGGGCGCCGAATCTCGCGACGACTTTTTCTAATACTAGCTAGACTATATTCGTAGCTATAATATCTAAGCGATACGGCGTTAAACTTACTATCTTCGAGTATCTATTAATAATAACTAGTATCGTATCGTATACGCGTCCTCCGCTTATCGATGGTAGTAGGTCTACGATAAAGTCTATCGAGATATCTTACTAGGGCCCTTACGGCTATAGAAGAGGCTCGAGCTTCCTATAAGACTTATACCGTAGTACTTTTATCCGTTAATAGATATTATAGATCTTAATATAATTAATTATATCTTTCCTAATATACGGCCACTAATAGTACTATATAATAGTCTTTACTATTCGGCTCTCGCTAAAATATCCGCCCTACTAGAGATTATTATAGTTCGTCTAGAGAATCTCTCCTCTTATGGCAGAATTATACGATATATATACGACTTCGTTACGATAGGCTATACCTTCCTAGTTAATAGTCTAAGTTTCTTAGAACTCGTCTCTTTCTATTCGGCTATCGAGTACTATCTTCTAGCGAGCTTCCTTATACTAGGTATTCTATACTTAGAGCTCTCGTAGCCTAGCCGCTAGTAAGTCCCTACGCTTACGTAGCTTGGTAGCTTCTTTCGGGCTTAGGCTAGAGATAGCTATTAACTCGGCTTCGGACGTTAGTAGAGTTATAATATTATAACTACTTTTAGTAGAATCTCTACTACTCCGAACTATTACTTAAGTCAGCACTTCTATAATAATCTCGTTACTAACTCGTAGGCGTCCTCGCGACTCGTCGTTAGTAATAGATATTCGTATTTCGAGTAACGCTCTTATAGCGTTCTCTTTCGATAGATCTTCCTTATCTATATAGTCTAGTCGACGAGAGAGTCTATCCGCTAGGTTATTCTTCCCTCGTCGCTACTAAATCTTAAAGTTATATATAGCTAGTATCTCTATCTAACGTATCTAACGCCGATTTAGGACCTTTATCGTTATAAAGCTCTATAGCGCCGTATAATCGGTAAGGATAATTATACTTCTCGTAGGCGCCTTAAGGTAGTATCTCTATATCTTAAAGGCGTATATAATTATAAATATCTTACCGTTACTAGTAGTATAATTCTTTTTCGTAGGAGTTATCTTTCTTAAGAAGAATACTATAGGTTTCTATAGCGTACGCCCCGCTTACGTCTCGTACGCTTACGATAGTACCCTACTAATTATATCTCCTAATATATTAACTTCGATACGATATTATCGCTCGAGATCGAAGTATACTAATATTAGCGCTTTCGTAAAGTATTTCTTGATTTTCCGAAACGCTTAGTCTATCTCCGTAGTTTACTAGAAGGATCCTATCTTCTTATCTACGACTATTTCCGTAAGGAGATTAGTAATAGGGATAACGACTGCGAAATATCGATAGATAAATCTTCGGTAGAAATTCGTAAATCCTAAGAATACTTAAATATCTCGGTAGGACTTAGGTATAGACTATTCCTAGATAGCGTCGACTTAACTAGACTCTATTAAGACCTCGTTAACTCCTACGCGATATTCTAGGAAGTCGACCTCCTCGGTAAAGAATTTATACTTCGATAGCTTTACGTAGAGATTATATTATTGAAGCCTCTCGAGCACGAGACTTATATATCTCTTGTGCTCCTTAGTATTACGGCTATAGATAAGTATATCGTCTATATATACTACGTAAATATTATCGAGTAAGCCTTTTAGCGCTTCGTTAATATATACTTAGAATAAGGTAGGTGCGTTTATTAAGCCAAAGGGTATCACTAGATATTCGAAATACCTATATCGCGTACGAAACGCGGTTTTCTAGCGATCTTTTTTCTTAATTAGAATCCGATAGTACGCGTCTCGTAAGTCTAACTTAGTAAAGATATATACGCTACTTACGCGATCTAATATCTTAGGGATTAAAGAAAGAGGGTATCGGTTCTTCTTAGTAATCTAATTTAACTTACGATAGTCGATATAGAGTCGTAGGCTACTATCCGACTTTAGAATAAAGAGAATAGGTACGCTCGCCGGCGACTCGCTATATTAAATCTAGCCCTTAGCTATTACTATATCTAAGTACTCCCGAAGGACGGATAGCTCGTACGCGCTTAGAGAGTAGATAGGCCCGTAGAGTACCTTCTCGCCTTCGATTATAGAGATTAAATATCGCGTGCGCACTTCTACTAGGGAGGGGTCCTTACTTAGGTTTCCGAATATCTTTATAAACTTACTAAAGCGAGAGTCTAACTCGATCTTCTACTTTATGCCCCTAAGTAGGATATTAGTGCTTTTTAAAGTCTCGTTAACGACTAGTTATATAAGAATCGTACCTATATCTAGGCCTTCCGTCTATTTCTCGAAGTCTTTAAGGGATAACTAAATTATACGCGACTTACCCTCGAGTCGATATAACTAGGTACTAAGACGCTAGTTAATTTATAAGTTTACCTCGAGTAGCTAATCGTAATCGAGAATCGCATTATAATTTATAATCTCTATCGCGAGATACCGTTAATATATCTTCTTAGTCCTTTTTCGCGAGTCGGTTATAGACGTCTCGAGTCGGTATTCTCTATATACTCGAATTAACTACCCCCCGATAGTACGTATATATATCTTCGATAGGGTAGAGTTAAGCTTATATTCTTTAGCTAGTATATATAAAAGGAAACTCGCCTACGCCCCGCTATCGAGTAGAGCCTTTACCTTATACTTCTTACTAGGGGTATTAATCTCTACTTCTAGGGTAAGTAAGCTTTTCCCTAGCTATATTTTATCTTTAGATTATACTACTTAATTTTTATTTAGTTCTAGCGCTACTACGGTACTTAATAGACTAGGTACTAATTTTTTAAATTCCCCTTTATAACGTCCTTTTACTTTAATTACGACTCGCCTACGGGGAGCTTATTCTTCTTTAGATAGTCGGCCTACCTATAACCTATAGCCTCGCAGATAAAGTATCTTCTCGTAAAGGGCTCCGTAGAGGTTCTACTTATAGATCTTTACTTTTTAGAATTTAAGTCTTTTTAGGAATTCGAGTCTTTTTAGAATAGTACTCTAGCGGCTAGTTAGTCCTATCGCGTATACGAGCCGCGACCGGTCTACCGTAGATTTAAGCTCCCGGATATAATCGTATCTATCTCGCTTACGGGTTTTAATTAGAATATCTTTACGGCCTTAGGCTTTTAAAGTATTCTCTCTAGTCGCTATACGAAGGCTAGGACTTAGGCTCGGAAAGTAATTGTTCGTACGTCGCGCCTAATAACCTTACGAAGTATAGACGTTAGGAAATAATAAAGGGTCTACCTCTTCCGCTTATCCTTAGTAAAGAGTTCTATATCTTCTTCTAGAAGTTCTATCTAATAGACTAGATTCCGTACCGATTAAGTAGGTTCTTACTTAAGAGTCGTAAGCGCTTCTAGCGCTTCTCCCTTACGAATATCTATATTCTCGATAGTATTCTTATACTAAACGAGAAATACGTCCTACGATAGAGATATTAGTACTTCTTCGCGACGATCCCGACGCTAGTTAATTATCGCCCGTCCTCTAAGGTAGTTAGTTACGATTCGACTACGATACTTCTAGTCCGAGGTAATATTACTCGAGATAGTCTCGAAAATAGTTTACTAGCTACTATCGAAGTCTCTTAATTCTTAGATATTTTTACTACTAAACCCTTTCGGTTTAGTAATCCTAAGAATCTAGTATAACTTCTTTCGATCTTAGCCTCTAGGCGACGCGCTTCGAGCTCGCTTACGTATCGGTAGCGTCGTATCTTCGACCTCTATATATTACTCCGGGATATATCTCGCGGCTTCTTCTTCTATCGCCTAAATCTCTTCTTCTAGGCGTTTTCGTTTTAACTACTCTTAAAGTTAGGCGCGTCTCTTAAGGAGAGCCGCTACTTATAAGGTAGAAGCGGGTTCGAAGAGTCCCGCTTAAACCTAAGCCGTATCTAGATCGCCTACGACTTCTCCGCTAGGTAAGCTATCCTCTAGAGTCTTAGCTAATCCCTCTATATATTAGGCTAGGGTTGACGACGACTCGTCGAGGTTAGGCGTCGCTCTAGTAGATAGATCTACTCTCTTTAGTCCTATCGTTACGTAGGTAGCTTATTTCTATATCGCTTACTCCGACCGATTCGGGATGATACTTCGAGAATATTAGGAACGCCTAATAGGAATAGGTAGAGTATAGCGATATAGTCTTTAATTAGTATTAAGTGCTCCTTAACCCTATAGTTGTATACGACTCGAAGCATAAGAGAAGGAAAGCTCTCTTATGCGGGTCGCGTGTAGTTTATATCTCTCAGCTCTATCCGAATAGCCGAGGGGTCTAAGTTTGGTACGAGTAGTCGGTAGTTGACAACGGCAGTTGCCAACTACATCGGCATTCGTGACAAATTATCGGAGGCCTTAGGGATAGGCCGAGTTCGTCGTAGCGCTTTATAAGCGTATAGAGAGCCCTCTCCTGCTCGTTAGAGAGCCTCTTGTTATATCCTCCTCTTATACTGGCGCCTGGTATACCTCGTAGTCGTCTACGTACGCGTTAAACGGGGGCGGCGAATACGTCGGCGGCGGCCTTTATATTGGGATAATCGCCGCGATTATACGCGTCGTAGGCGTTAAGGACCTTCTCCTCTATTAATTGAGCGTTGGTAGGCATTGTTGGTGGTGTATATACGCGTTGAATGAAGAGTGTATAGAATTTACAGATATACGATCGTATCGCTGTGGACGATCGTATCGCTGTGGTGCACTCGGTGGGGGGAACAACCGACGAGTGCTGACGGAGTGCACGGTTAATAAAAGGCAGCCCGAAGCTTGGATCTCCGAGCGCGAGGGGCGTCATGCAGCCCCCTTTGATGCAATAACAGGAATAATCCGTTGGGTCATCTGCGCGTACCGGCTGCGGCTGCCGGGGTCCTTGTCACATCACCCTTTTGAGCAGAGGCAAGCAGGGAATCAAACCCGCCAATTCAGCCCGACACCTGTATCAACGGTCGGATCACTTGTAATCTGTCACCATTTCCATCAAGCTGAGCGCATCTACCACCTGGTTATCCGACGTGTCGCGCCCAACATTCTTCCTTTACAATCTTGTTTGATCTCTTCTGAACAACCGCCTTCTACGTCGTCAACCCATAATACTCCCGCCTCCGTCATCTCCACCATCGGATCTTGTGACCCATATTCCACGGCCGCTACTTGACGTCTCCTGAATCGGAGCAGGACCTCCACTCTTTCAACCTCAAGAGCAAGGCGGCGGACGACAGAAAGATACAAGACTATCAATGAGACAAAGAACTTGACATCCTTTCATTCATCAAGAAAACGTGCCTGTAACGGCCATTCCTGCCCATCTCGTGCCGACTGCAGCACGACGGGCCCAACGCTCGTGGTGGAGGAACCATGGCCTTCCAACAATCCGCCGCGCCCCGCGCGATCATTCCCAACACCAATCAATCACAGGATTCATCGAACCATACGCAGTTACGGCCAACTGTAGAGGATTCCCAGGAATGGGTGCTCTTCTCACCATCACAGGCCGAGTCTACCATCACACGGACGCAAACTAGTCAGACTGTCGGACTATCAAGAGCAAGTGACATATCCCTCAATACAGCCGGCAGGTCCGGCAGAGGCGAGTCCTTGGTGCTGGATGAGGACGTTACAGAAGACGGTGACCTCGATAGTCTGGACGAAGGGTTGCACGCTTTTCGTGAGAATCCTTTGTTCTCAACTGTTACCAATCAGACCCCAGGCGCTGTATTGCCGACGCATGACGGCTTGGGAACATTTCCTGCGTCGAGCCCTCCAGTATTGGAGCAGCTCTGGCAACATGAAGCCTACAACCCAAAAAGGAAGCACGACGGACAACATCGGAGACCTTCTAGCGTACAAAGAAGACTTGACACTATCGACGAGATTGAGCTGCAGGCTAGAGAGGAGAAACGTATCCGAATCGAAAAATGGCGCTTGGAGCAGAGCCAAGCACTAATGGAAGAAGTGGAGAGAGAGACTCGCCGCCGACTGCGAAGGGGCTCACGCCAGCCTTCCTATCAAGAGACATCAGCTTTCCTGAACGAGGACGTCCTTGGATCAACGCCAAAGCAGAGCGATTATGTTTCTAGGTCTGCAGAGGAAGCGGATGAGCATGAGCCATTCTGGAGACGAATCACTAGGAAGTTCATCCGCGACGTCATCGGCATTGATGAGCCGCTTCTGTCCGTGATTTTCGGCGAGAGTCTCCCGGAGGACGTCGAGGACAGGCCCTCTACTTCTGGTGGATTACCCACGATCCCCGAGCAGGGTTTGGAAGACGCCCATCTCGCGGATGATGAATCATGGAGGGATCGGCTTCTTCAACGCATCGCTCGGGAGCTGGGAGTGTTTGTCCATCAGCTGTCTCCTCATCCGGGCGCCTTCACTACTTATTCTCGAAGCCCGGACTATGCAGGGATGCCGGTATCACTGCCTCAGCTGAGACATAGTGCGCCGGTGGCCTCAAATGCCGGAAACGAGAACATCAAAGAGACATCGACATCTCTTTTGACACCCAACTTCCCTCCCACCTTACGAGACACCACCCACGCCGAAAGCTGGGGCTTCGAAGAAGACCCTGTTCCAGCCACTTCTCCACCAGATTCAGCCATAGACCTGCGACGAGAGCGGGAATATTGGGAACGAGAGCTTGACTTGAAGATGGTTTTCAGGTATCTGAAGGACAAGTTCGTAACGAGGGCACCTGCTCAGACGACTGAGTTCTCTGAGCAAGTCCCTGAGGATGCCGCAACACGTGCGGCCATTATCCGACAGCATCACCCTCTAGTTGCCCGGGCGCAACGCTCGCCAGTGAGGGTACGACGGGAATCAAGAACGACCATGAGACGACCTGCAAGCAGCTGTGCCAGTGAAAGTGTCCGGAGTAGCAGGAAAGCATCTCTGGCCAGGAGTGGTTCCAGTCGAAACTACTGGGACATTGGAGGCAGCGTCGGGAGCGGGAGCATCATGGCATCAGGCGGTGCCTGGGGCGAAGTGTAGCATATCAACGCATTTTTGACACGAACGGGGTTTAGGGGTTTCAACACGACCATTTGGCATTTTGGGAAATCGGTGGGACGACTGTATCATGCATCACGACTTATTCATTATCTGTGACGGGGTTACATTTTCTTGCTAGACATGACCGACTACGGAGGCCGCATGCAAGATTTGAGAACCAGCTTGCGTGTGTATTACTAGAAAATGACTAAATTATCTGATCCAGCAGTGACCTGTGGAGGACAAATATCATTTGCAGAATACATGATGATGATACTCGTCGCGCAACGCCACCTACCTTGCTACTGTGGTTAAATGTCGCTGCCTACCTAAAGTATCGTAATCCAGCCTTGTCCCGTGACCATCCCATCAGGCTGCAGTCACATGACTTGGCTTTGATTGGATCCGCCACAATCCTTCACTGTTAGTAGCGGCGCAATTCCAAGTTGCGGGTGGGGTTCCTTTTGTTTACCCTCAATCAACTACGATGTGCTAATGGTAAAAAAGTGGCATAACAACTGGCAAGGAAAATTGATCCTTTTCTGCTGACCTCTCCTCTTACTTCGCCTTCTACTGCGACCTTGGCGGGCACCGATACCGCTTGTTACTGACGTTCCATTGACCCGTTCTTGACGGCAAATCGTCATCATCACCATGGCGGACGAGGATGAACTGTACTATCTCCAGCCTGGCTTCGACCTCAACAGTTTGACGATTCCCAAAATACGGGCGATCCTGGTCTCCCACAACGTGCCCTATCCTGCCTCGGCAAAGAAAGGTCAACTGCTGGAGATTCTGGAGCAAGAAGTCCTACCGAATTCCAACAAATTGCTGAAGGCGCAGGCGAGGGTTCGGCGCACAAGCAAAGGCATAACCGATGTTCCGAGCAGCCAGGAGGGCACCGTCGATGGCGACGACGAAGATGACAGACAATTGATGCCTCCTCCCCCGGCACCGAAAACGCCACGAAGCAGAAAGAGTAAAGCGGACTTGGCAGCCGCGGATTCTGTGGCTGCTACGCCATCGACATCTTTGCGACCAAAATCGACGAGCAGACGCAGGACGACTAGGACACCGAGAGCGTCGGATACAGAGCCAGAGATAGAGAGGTCTACTCGCAAGCCGCGAAAGAGTGTGCCAGCACAACCTGTCCTTGAACCCTCCGTCAAAATCGAAGAGCCAGACCTTGGACTAAAGAGAGAATCCCTTGAATCTGGAGCAAGCCCATTTTCCGACGAAAATCCCTTTCAATCGGGATCCAGTCCACCTTCCGGGTCGAACCGCCGACAATCCGCTTCGAGGTCGCGCAAATCCCTGACCGCAACAAGCACAAAGAAAACTCCAGGCAGACGACGACAAACTACTTCGCCACCTGTCGACTCGGAAGTCTCTGGGCCAACTCGGTCCAAGTCTACCAGACTCAGCTCCGGCGAGAGAGAAGACAGCGTGCCGGTGACAGAAGAATTCACCCCTGATGCGGCTCGAGAACTTGCCGAGGCAGAGAGGAACGGCCAGGTCTTACCAGCCAGAACGTCGACGCTAGTAAGACGAAAGAAGAAACAACCCCCGAGTACCATCGCGAAGACTGCGCCATGGGCTGTCCTCACTACGGTGATGGCGGCCCTAGGTGCATGGTACCGACAAGAAAAGATAAACGTCGGATACTGTGGAGTGGGCGAGCCCAGTTGGTCTTTGGCGTCTAACCCGCATATTCCCTCTTGGGTCCACGAGTCGTTCCAGCCGGCATGTGAGCCCTGTCCCCAGCATGCGATTTGCTACCCCAATATGCAAGTCCAATGTGAAACGGACTTTGTGCTCAAACCTCATCCATTGAGCCTGAATGGAATTGTGCCGCTGCCTCCCACATGTGAACCAGACAGTGAAAAGGAGAGAAGAATCAAGGCCGTCGCCGACCGAGCAATTGAAGAGCTTAGAGAGAGGCGAGCTGTATACGAATGCGGTGGTGATCATATCACGAGTTCCAAAAAGTCAGCAGTTACCTCTTCGTCACCGAAGGCAAGCACTCAGCAGCCAGTGACGAAAACGAAACTCTCAAAGCTGGAAGTCGACGTGGAAGAATTGAAGCAGACGGTTTCAAGCGCCAGGAGGAAAGGATTGACTCCCGATGAATTTGAAGATCTCTGGCGGGGCGCACTGGGCGACATCATGAACCGAGACGAGGTGACGGTGACAAGAGACGGGTAAGTCTCTCTCTTTTTTCTATCATGCGCTGTTTTTCTTTCTTTCCTTTTCCCTTCGCTGAATCGCTGACTGACCAAAAGTGTCTCTGTATCTTCTTCCACCACAGATCCGGCAAAATACTCCTCTCCAGCTCCTCTCTCGCCAGACTCCCCCTGGCCTGCGCAGTCCGACGATCCGTACTCCGAACGATTACGCAGCATCGAGTCCCTCTTGCAGTTTTGATGATGGTTGTGTCAGGTTTGCTTTATGGCCGCCACAAAATCATTGCTTATCGACAGGCCACGGCCCAGATTCCGGGCCTTGTTGCCACCACCTTGGATCGGTTGGCTACCCAGGCAGCACTCAAGGAGGATGGAAGGGCCTCCGAGGCCTTTATCAGCGTCAGTCAATTGAGAGACGATGTGCTGAGGAACGTGTTTAGTGCATCCGAGCGCGAACGCGTCTGGCAGAATGTTAGGAAGATTGTCGAGGGGAATGCAAACGTCAGAGCTGCCACCAGAGAGGGTGGCAAGACGGGTGAGTGGAGTCGTGTTTGGGAATGGATTGGGCCACTTGATTTGGCTCCAGGCTTGGAGGGACGCAGATCTGGTGGTGGGGGACTCTTGACTAATGGAGGACTTGGAGGAGCCGATGGCAGTGGCAGTACTAGTAGTGGACGTGGAGGAAGGGATGCGGTCTCAGCCCTCGAGGAGGATCGGGCGAGTTTGGCCGTCAGGAAATGGGACGAGGGAAGGCCGATTTACTGAGTGAGTTTGGTTTTGTTTCGATTGTGTGGTTCAAGTTTTCGGTGTGGGATGAGGTGTACGGTACTCTACATCGGTCGATTGGGGATGTGATGGATGGGTTCCAGGGCCGCCTACGCCCATGGGTGCTTTTGGTTTTCTTTTCTTTTTCTTTATTTCTTCTTCTTTGCTTCTTTTTGGCCCGCTTCTCGTCTGTGAAGGACGGCGGCGAGGGAGTGGTTTGAAGGGGCATAACTTTACACACTTTAATTTCAGTATTATCTATCACAAGGGCCGGTCTGTACAATACAATATCTGGACGATGATTCTGTTTCTGCTGAGGAAACTTGAAATACATGAATTCGACTTTTTCACCGGGTCCCCCTTCCAGCTCGAGTTGAGGTAGAAGTGCAGCAATAATATTCCAATAAATAGAAGTCAAAGAATAAAAATGCTGGATCACAGCCTGGCCGCTCGGTGCCTTCTTTGACACTCACTCCCCGAGTAGTACTTAGATCGAATGCAGTTACGCCAAATTTATCAAATATATTTGAGAATGTTTACGATAAATCTACGGCAGTCTTGGTTCTACACTCGTTAGGTAGGTGAGGTTTCCTCTCATACCGGGGCCTTGGATGGATGACATGCCATGACCGAGCCCAGGGCAAGTTGTAGCCTGCTCAATATTCCTTTCCCTACGAGGTCGGTGAAAGTAACGTAATCAAGACAATGTAGTCTGCTTTATCAAATAGTTTACTTCATCAGGTTCATCGAGCCGGTATTTGTCGGCAGTTCCCCGCCGGTTTTCCTATATTCTGCAAAATCATGCCCAAAGCTATCGTGTGAGGGTCGAGCTAAGGCACCTCTGCCTCGTCCAGCCAAGTATATTCGCTAATCAGCTTTCTCGACCCGTCACTTGCAAATTCAAACCTGCAAAGTTCAAGAGCTTGGCGTTGTATACCACCCGGTGCTGGACGACCAACGACACTGACATAAGCGAAACGGCGTTCTTCCGGTGGCAGTGGCAGACCAGCATACTCTCGCGGCGAAGAGTTCATCAATGGCTCACCCTCCTCTACCGCTATGACCTTCGCGACCACGCGATCAGGTGCGACAAAAGCCCACAGATTCTGCTGCCGTGGAGCCTGACGCAGCAAATGTAGTGCTTGTCGTCTCAGTATCGGATCTCTGCATTTGGTCGCACAAAAGTACAAGGGGGGGATGACTCCAGGGTCGAATCTGGATCGTGGTTGAGCCTCAGCCGCCGTCGATCGGCCACTACCCCCGAGATAAACAGTAGCATGCTCAACAATTTCAGCGAACTGTGCCATATAGTCGTCGAAAATGGTCTGGCGAAGGGTGACGCATGCTGCCGAAGATATGTAACAGAATGCCCAGTACATTAAGAGGTACGCTTTTGTCCGCTCGGTTGCCACATCAGCAGTCCCAGTGTGTGCGGCAATGAGCGATGCCTTCCATCGCAACAGTTCATCCAATGAGGACTGGCGCATTGAGAAAAACAATACCCTATCTGGGCTGTTCTCGTCGAGGTGAGGAATGAAGTCCGCGTGCCTGATTACCTCGAAGCACTTCTGAACCAGATCATGAAACTGTAGTCGAGCTTCGTCGAGCGGCTGCATGCCGGATGTGGACCGGTCTCCCTTCGGCGGAGTGTTGGCATCGGTTTCTGCGACCTGCTGAACTGACATAGCATTTTCTATAGTGGCGATAGAAATGGCTCTTCTCAGCACGAATGGTGTGGCCACTTCATGAACGGCTTGGCCGCCAGGCGACGTCTGTTTGGGAATGGGTGAAGCAAGGTTTCCCGTCAAAATCTTGCAGCACTTTTTTATTAGTTGAGTCCCGGTGTCGATATTTCGTTGCTGGAATTCCACTGATGCGAAGAGGATATAGCTCAAGACGATGACCGAGTCATCTATCTCACCACGTTCAGCAAGCTGTCGAAGGCTTGCAATGGCTCTGGTGTAGAGTCTCAATGCTTGTCGATGCTCATTATTGACTGTAGAACCGGGACTGGTTAGGGCTGCGTATGGCACGTGCTCTAGCAGATAGCTGAGGGAGACAACGGTGTCCCAGACAAAGTTATACTTCTGCACGAGTCGAGGGACCAAATGTTCCCAGAACCCGGCGTCCACAGCACCGGCATAAACAGGTGCTGCGTGATGCGTGAAGTAGTGAAAGGCACGACGCTCATTCCTATTGTGTTGCGGTATCAGGACAGAGACTTCCGCCTGTGGTGACTGAATGCCAGTGGTCGCCTGATTGATGGAGCGCTCTTGGACAAACCGAAATTGGCGTACAACAGGCCCTTCGCATGTGCGGCCGGACTCTGTGCATCTCCGACAAGAGGGCGTTGTTTCATCGCATTTAACTCTTCGAATTCTGGGCTATGTTAAAAAAGCTCCATACACGGTGATGGTACAAAGCAGGCAACCGTACTTGCACGTTAAACATCCGTTTCTGGACTTTTCATGAGCAGCACGTCGAGGGGGCATGTTTGCCGTGGACTTTGGGTGTCATTGGTTGACTCTTCTTGGACATCTCCATAAAAGCACTTGGACAGAAGTAAAACGTAGAAATCCATAGAATGCCCGTTTGTCGGGGCAAATGGAGATTCTAAAACAAGGCGTAGAGAAGGTACGATGTACCTTTCAAGGGGGAGCAGTTTGATCGCAGCCTTGTCTGAAACCTCAGCCTTGTCTACCTTTAAGCTTAAATAAGAACGGCGCTAACCTTTCCTGAAATAGCCCTGCCCATCCCTTTGCGCGTCTAACCGTGTCCGCGTTTTCGCAGTCGGCGCTTTTCCAGTCACTGTTAAGACTGCGCTGCAGCCACGTCCAAGTCCTTAAGAAGCCTCAACTCAGACCAAAACGCTCCCTCCCCACGTCTAGTTTGCCAATCCAACATGGATCAAGATCAATACCGACCGTCCAAGCGACGTCGAACCTCGAGTGCCGGGTCGATGGCCTCGACAAGATCCTCCTATGACCCTGAAGTTCGTCCAAATCCAGAATCCACCGCTTCAAGACAAGATGATAGAAGGGGTGGGACACACAACCGCTCGCAGTATCGAGGCGAAGATAACGAAGATAAAGATAGAGATAGTTCTCCTCGTCGCAAGGTCTCCAGAGGTCGAAATACAACTCGCTCCCGGTCCCCTCGACGGCGCTTCAGCAGAAGTAGGACAAGCAGTTCCAGGTACGATTCTGCTCCCGAACACCAACGTGGTCGATCTCACTCCCACTCCCACTCCCGTTCACGGGCGCGGCGGCGCACCAGGTCACGATCACGGTCCGACTCAAGATCATACTCTCCCTCATACAATGGCTCCCGTTCTCGGTCTTGGTCGCGCGAGGGTCGACGGCGCTCCAGGTCTGCCACTGCGTCCAAGAAGCCAAAGACCAAGCCATTGAACTTCGTCCCACTGATCACAATCCCACGCGCACACGCCCGAGGGATCACATCAATCAAGTTCTCACCGGACATGACACTTCTTGCGACAGCATCCGCAGACAACACCATAAACATCTACTCGGTACCGGCCGACCCTAAACCCGATACACCATTTAAACTATTGCGCACGCTCCGCGCCCACCTTGCCGGCGTCAATGCAATAGCCTGGTCCCCCGTCGGGCCACCCTACACACTTGCATCGGCCAGCGACGACAAATCGATTCTCCTGTGGTCACCATTATCTTCCGACTTTCCCATCTCTCCATCCCCACTAATCGGACACCACAACTACGTCTACTCACTGGCATTCAGCCCGAAAGGCAACATGCTGGTCTCGGGGTCTTACGACGAAGCCGTCTTTCTCTGGGACGTGCGTCCTGGCCGGGTGATGCGCAGTCTGCCAGCCCACTCTGACCCAGTGAGCGGGGTTGACTTTCTACGCGATGGGACCATGGTCTGCTCATGCGCGGGTGACGGACTGATTCGGATCTGGGATTCCTCTTCAGGCCAGTGTCTCAAGACATTGGTGGATGAGGCTCGTCGGCCCGTTACTGGAGTCCGCTTCACCCCCAATGGCAAGTATATCCTCGCTTGGACACTCGACAACTCTATTCGTCTATGGCGGTACTCGGAGGGTACTTGCGTCAAGACGTACCAGGGCCACGTGAACCAGGAGTACAGTCTGGGAGGAACCGTCGGCAGCTATTACTCTTCAGAATGCCAAGGAAGTGGGACGATGGAGGCGTTTCTTGCCAGTGGCAGTGAAGACGGCGATGTGCTTGTATGGGATATCTCGAGCAAGGATGTCCTCTGGCGTGGTAAGGGCCATAGAGACGTTGTGTTATCTGTCGATTTTGGAAGGACGAAAGCAGGCAAAGGTCTTTTAGTCAGTGGAGGCAAGGACCGCGATCTCAGAGTTTGGATCCTCGAAGGCGAACCCAAGCCGGACCAAAAGAGCTATCACCACCAACAACGGGGCTCCGATGAGATGGATCCCAATATGGGCATGGAGTTGGATGGCGATGTCAATATGAATGGGGAACCTGAAGCGGACCTCAACCATGACGGTGACGAAGGCAGGCGGCAAACATTGGCCGAGAATGGTTCTGCGATGGACCTCGACGTCAGCACGCCTACATCTTGAGACTACTTCCTAGATGCTAGTACCGGAGGCCAGAAGCTATGGGTCTCCGGTGAGACGAAGTTGGCAGACAGTGGTTGCCTACCGTTGTTGGACCTTTATATTCTTCTTGCGTACTGGACTAACTTTGGCATAAAAACCTTTACTCGTACGAACAGTATCGAAGCTCGAGGCTGAACTCGATATGATGACTATGCTTACGAACAAACACAAGAAACCAATAATGTACTGTACTATAGGCACAGACAATGTGCATGAGTAGGTTGGGAATAAGTAGTATCTGAAACGACACAGGACAGGATTTCCGCTATGCTTTTACCTAGGTAGGTCTGTAGTCCTCTTCTCTCTTCCTTCCTTCGTCTTGTGTCTCGTGAGTCGTAAGCATCGTCTTTGGGTACCTAGGTAGTTCTGCTGCTGCTGCTGCTGCTGCTGCGCACTGCCGGAGCCTTTTCTTTTCTTTCCTATTCACAAAGTTCCAAACCCGACGGAATTCTCAATCGCCTTTGACAATTTCTCCTCGAGCACCTGACAACTAGAGTACTGGGGCAACAGCAGCCGTCCGTAACAGGTGCTACTACTAGGCAAGCGTGCATCATCATCGCCATTCTTCTGGATGATGAACTGGACATTAGCAAGACCATTAACGGGGACGCGGTCGCTGGCCGTAACAAACTCGAGCAGCTGTCTGTGCTGCTCCTGACTGAAACTGCGGACGACATGCCAGAAATCGACAATGGTAGGCGACGTGCGCGAATACCCATCATCGTAAGTGACGGTCCGCTCCAACTCATCAATGTTGATCTCCTGGTATCCCTCGATGACGGACTTGAGGGTTTCGGGAGTGAAGATCGACAATGCCGTCCGGTCCAGGCACGTGTAGAAACCTCGGGCGAAAGCTTCGTATTGCGGCTCGATCGATTTGTGCGTCAGCCAGAAAACATAATCTTTGACGTATTGTTCGCGGTTCGCATTGGTCACGAGCGCCGCCTCGGCCTCCTCGAGTGCTAGCATGTCGCTGTCGATGCTTGAAGGCGTCGTGATGCCTCCTTGTAATGATGCAGGTGCTGGTGCCTTGCTCGACGAAGGCCCAGCGCAAGGGCAGCTGATGGCGGCGCCTGGTGAGGAAACAGCTTCACAATCCAGTAGATTTGGGGATGACGGTTGCGCGGGCGGAGTGAGGGATGATGGCTCGAGTGGGAGTTCGAAAGATGTGGATTTCCTTTTGGCCTTGGCTTTGCCTTTGCCATTGATGTCCACAGCACCGATGCTGTTGCTTCTGCTGCCACCTTCTGCTGCTCGCGGTGGCCATGGGTCGTTGCGGTCAATCTTCTGCATGTCCACTGTGACGGTGCTGCCGCAAATGTCGTAGCTGAATTCGTACGTGCGGGCAATCACATCACCGACGTCCCCGTCGTCCCAGTCCAAAAGAGCTTGCAGACCTCTTGCCAAATCAGGCCAGCCGTCGGCAATGTGCTCCAAAGTCTTGACCTTGAGGCCTAACAGCTTGCGGTAGAAAGCGAGAGGGAATGTGATGGGGAGAGTGATGCCGTTGTAGACGGCGATAGACATCAAAACACCCAGAGCTTCGAACCTGTACAGCGGCTCGAAGGAGCCCGGCTGGAACCATGTCATTCTGGTCCTTGCGTCCACCGTGAACATGCCGTACTCGGGTCTAAAGGCTTCGGCAAACACAACGCGGAAGAACTCTTGCTGGACACCACCGTGGTCAAGCCCGTCCTCGCCTTCATCTTTGCCAAGGCGCACGCGCAGAGGCCTCATAAGCTCTCTGCGTTGTCGTCGCCAGATCTGGTTGATGGCATCATCCAGCACGTTGTCCCGTCGTATTGTGAGGACAAAGAATTTGGCCATGTGAGGTCGTAGGCTTGCTAACACTTCTCGCGCCCCGTACACTGGGATTGCAGGAGCCCACATATAATGCCTGGTGTCGTTGTACACCAACGCAGCGCTTTCGTGCGACTTCCGCATCATCTCGATGTTGATCGCTCGAAAGTACCGCACCAGTGTGGCCGGTTCGAACAGAAACGAGAACGACAACAGATGCATCTGCCGTGTATCGGCGCGGAACGATAACCACTCAATTGGCATAGACATCTCATCGAACCGTTCGGCAATGAAAGACATGCGGAAAGAGCCCAAGTCCAGATTGAGATCCTTCCGCTCGCGGTATATGCCCGCCAGAAGCTCGAGCGCCCCGGCAACAGGGCCTGCCCGCTGGATGATGGGACGGCAGTCCCAAATCTTCAACATCACCGTTCTCACCAGCTCGATCGCAGCGGCCCCTAACCAGCTAGACCTCTGCTCAGGCGGATCCCATTCGCCCACGGTTCTCCGATCAAATCGACGTACCAACAGGTCCACAATGGTCTCTTTCTCAGTCTTCCCTAAATCGTGGCCTTTCATGCTGCTTGCACATTTGGCCACGATTAGGCGATGACTGATGACGTCCATAATGGCAGTAAGCAAGCGTAAAACAGACCAGTCGTCGCAGACATCAATGGCTTGAATTATCAAATCCACGATATGAGAGACAAGGAGTCGGTCCGCATCCCGAGGAATTTTATGCCAACGCGAATGGGCGAGACCAGTATTTCGCAACGCTGCAAATTCAGCAAATGCTGTTTTCCCGCCAAACGCTTGCGGACCGCGATTCTCGAATATCAGGGAGGCAATCGCAGCCAGGGCAACTAGACATATCTCTGCTGCTTGGTCGTCGTTCAGAAGCACAAGTTGCTTCTCATCTTCACAGGCCTCCCCGAGCCCTTCAACGGCATCCAGATCTTGCGGTGGTGGTCCACTGGAGTTGAGATGCTGGGACCCTCTGTTCGAACTTCGATCAGTCAGTATACCAGCCGGATAGCTATGTTTTCGCTTTTGCCGTGGCTGTAACCATGGTGGAAGGCGATAGCTGTGCTGCAGAGCAGTGAACATGCTATTCAAGAACACGCTGCGCTGCTTCAAACCGTCTACAAGGGCCAACCCGTCCAGGAGAGCATACAAATCATCCGCCGTTCCCGTCTTGATACGCGGCCACGACCCAGAAGAAGAGTCTTGAGAAGGGTCATCTAGGCCGGTCTGCTTCACGGTAGCCTTTGATACGGATCTGGTGAGTTCCTTGCGGAGAAAATCAGCAAATCCCTCTGAAAATGGGCTGCTGTCTTGGAGGTCCCTGACCGTTCGAACTAGGTGCTCTGGATCGCTGAAGCAATATGAGAGACTCTGCTTCAGAAATGGAAGAAACTTGTCGTTATAAGCGTCGTTATTGCTGTCATCAAGACGGGATTGCAGCCATGGAAACATTGACCAGGTAAACTTTCGAAGGGTATAGGCTTGGACAGCAGGCCTTTTCAACATCCACGCCGGCGGTAAACTCTCCGTACTTGGGTCTGTCACGCCTGGTGGTTCTTCGATAGGATCCGGTGCACAATCATCTGCATCTTCAGAATAAGCCTGCTGATGGTTTGTCGAATGCTCGGCGGACCCTCTTGGTTCAGGTAGTTCACGAGGGTTCCCTCCAGGCAACCAACTTAAAAGCCGTAACGGCAAAAGATCGAACAACGTCTGTGTAAAAGAGGCGATGTCTTTTGGTTTCGATTCGGGAGGCTCAGGCCCGACAGAGGCAGTGTCGCAGGGGTTTTTGTTCTCGTCTTCATTGGACGCGCTGGCTGGTTGATTGGAGGGGATGGCGTTCAGCACATCGGTTATTTCCTCTGCAATTTCCTCGTCGTTCTTGGATATATCAAGCGTACGTAGACGTCTACCGGCCTGGACGATGCCATCCTGCGAGAGCCGCTCGACGGAAAATGCAGGCTTCGGAGGAGGCTCTTTGCTGCGTAGTGTCTGGCTGGAGATCTTGGCCACAGATGCGGACTCACGGCGCTGAAGCCCTGCCTTTTCAAGACTGTCCCTCCTCCTCTTGGTGGCCTCGGGATCCTCGTACCAAGGGACTACCGGTTCGTTTTGACAAAGGCCAGACACGGAATCTTTGCCACTGCGCGTGTAGTCGTCGACCAGTTGGCATGCCAAAGTCCTGGCGCTCAATTCCGTATACCTCCTCAGCGGTCCCGTACTGTTTCTCTTCCTGTAACTTAGGCACGTGGGTGTAGTGCAGTTGATGTTTCTGCAGCCATACTGGATTTGATTCGTGTAGCGACGGATCAGGAGGCGAAGACGGCGGTCGCGTTGTGCATGGATATTAGAGTAAACGTGTCTCGGGTCTGAGATGGGAATGATCTCGGAAAGAACATGATCTGGGACGTCGAAACCTAGATCTGACGCCTTCACGCGGGACTGTCTGTCGAGCGCTTCATGTGTAGAGTCGTCCAGGCTACCCGTTCTGGAAGCGTGTTTGGCATAATGCATGACCAGCGCGGTGAGCAGCGCTAATGAAGAAAGACAAAGACAAATGCCAGGAGATAGGGAAGAAAACGACAGCGCTACCAAGCAAGAAGGGTGAATTGCTGAAGAATGGTTGTGTTGCGCTGTGATGGCCAGTGTCGCTTGTGGAGGTGGCATATCAAGACAGCGGCAGACCTGTCAGCCTCGTAACTCCACATCCGGCAAGGCAGGGCTCCAGCACTACTACTACTATAAAGTGGCAATCTTCTAAGGGCCTCCAACAAGCTGTGTGTAATGGCTACGTTCTTTGAGTCGTTCAGATACATTCAAGTAGAAGGACTGTGCATTCCTTCATCATACACTATATTACACCATGAGGCTATTGGCGTGGTGTTCACGTCAAGACTCGACGTACTGTCGTCGCTTCGAACGGTTCTGTCCTTAGGCAGATTCTATCCGCAGCCAGCCAGCATCATCAATATCCGTCGACGATAACCGTCGAGACGTTCGACAGTTCTTTTCGAACGCGAAGCATCCAAGCATTGCCCGCACCCCGATACGCCCGCTATGCACATAAATTCTTCAGTGGCAGAAAGAAGCCAGAAGCCCGAGGAGAGTAGAGAACGGAGTAAGCAGGGATCAGTCCGCAGCCGCGCAGCCAGAAAACGGTATACTCTTTCAAATAAAATGTGGAGTAGTGGTCATCTCCAGTCACGCAGCCACCCGGCCAGAATCAGAAGGGGCCGTCCCAGGAGGAGGGAGCTGAGGAGAATGTCAGCAATTTGCGCATCAGCTCGCAAGGTGCAAATCAATACTCACATCAAGTCTTGTGTTTTCTGCCATTAGTCGCTGGATACCGATACCAACACCTTCAATCACGGCCAGGAAAATTGCGCACATGATGGCGCCGTTTCGTGCGGCCTTGTAGCCTCCGCGGATCGCCAATGCGCCACCGGTGAAGAATCCGGCAATGATCGAGTTGTAAGGGTCCTCCTTCTTTCTGATGCCCTTCACGGCACAGTCGAACGTGCTGAACATGCCACCCCAGACACCAAAGTTGCCTCCTGTTACCGGCGCCCGAGCTTTGATGGCGGTCAACATGCCTATCCTTCGTTCACCGTAGGGCGAGTTTCTAAAGCCCTTGATACCGTGCCATAAAGTACCTATAGTCACAATTGGCCTCCATCCACAATCTGTATATGTCTTGGTTCAAACTCACCACCTAAGGCGCCCATACAGAATGCGCCACCAAAATCAGACAGGGCAACCCACGGACAGGGATCTCGGGAGTGATCCATTGTGATTGCGTCTCGGAAACGGTAGAGAAATTATGTTCTCAGCGCAGAGCTCGATGGAGAGAGAGCGCTCTTCACAGGTATCGCGAGAGGACCGCTGCTATGTTGTAGCACGTGGAAGGCGGCAGACGACTGTGATGGTGGTGTTAGAAAGCAAACCAACTGCGCAGCTGGCCGCGGCTTGCAAGTGTATGAGAACAATGAAAAGGTCGATGGCGTAGAACTTGAAGACAGAAGTCGGCGATAATGTTTCTCGGAGATCGACATGCAGAACCCTTCAAATTTCAAGTTCGCCGCAGGGCACGTGATCAACTTCGAATTGTCAGCCTCAGCCTCGCAGTGGACAATCTTGTAGGGCTCGATACCAGACTTATTTTCTTATATTAGTGAAAGTATGATTCAAAATATCTAGATACTGCTGTCATGACTCGTATAATCATAATTCGTCCTAGTGTTTACGTGAAATCTCCAAAACCCGCGCCTAGAAGATGGATGGATATAGCCTACAAAAAAGACAACAGCATCGCCGAACCATCCCATGCACATTTCATCGCTTCCCAAAGGGTTCGGAATCCCTGCTATGGAACATCCTTCTCAGTGGGCTCGGCTTCTTGACCTTCACCAGTGCTTTCTCTTTCCTATCCGACTTGCTGCTTCTTGATGATTTTGACCTTTCGCTTCCCACCAAAGTATGATCTGGATCGTCATCAAGCAGTTTATGCTTCTTTTTCCTCTCTTCTCGTCTCTTCGATTTGTGCTTCTGTTCACTCAACTCCCTTGGCATAGGCAGGTGGCCCATACTGGCGGCAGCGATGGGTGTGATGAATTCGCCTTCGACGCTTGTGGTGACGCTCGCAGTCTCGGAGTTCGCGATACCGCGGCGCCAGTGCTCGATACGATCGAGTTCATGAATGTCCAGCATTTCATCCATTGGGTCATCGTCCTTGTCACTAACTTTGGCCCTGATCTTCTTGATTATCTTGTACCCACCAAACATCACGACAGTCAGTCCGACGCCCACACCGACAGCAATAAGAAATTCCGGGGCAGCAAGCATTGCAAAAACAGTGGGCGCACCAGCCTTGAAGGCCGCAAGAGCACCGGGAGCCATCTTGCTCGCCAGATTGCTGATCTCGGCTAACGTCAGGGCAACTGCTGCCATGGCGTCAGGGTTCTTCTGCAGATGCGCAATGATGGCCCTAACGCTATGCTGGGCACAGTTGGCCTCCTCCATGAGCATCTTGCACTTGGTAACAAGGCTGGACATCTCCTGCTTCTGCAACTTGTACTCGACTCCGGGCTCCAACATGAGAGACTCGGCATGGAATTCTCCGTACGCCAGATCCATGTCTATGTGCGAATCCACCTCGGAAGTGGAGTGGGATCGTACAGGCGGTGGCCGGTGTGACCGAGGTGACTTCACAGGTAGGTCGGTGGTCCTGCGAACGAGCGGACTTTCTCCATAGGCATTGATAGGGGACGTCGGCGCAGAGTGGTGGCGACTGCCATAGAGTTCCTCATTGAATTGGGCCAGATTAGGGGGAGCATTGAAAGGATATGCTGCCCCGGCGGTCGTATGTCCTTGGACATGACCACCTGGGCCCAGTGCTTCTGAAGAATGATACCGTGCGCCTTCTGATGGTCGCTGGTGTCCAGACCCTTTCCTCGTATTGTGATGGCTTCTTGAACGGCGGGACGACTCGGACCGTGCCTCTTCCTCAAATGCCATGGCCTTCATGGCCTTTCTCAACTCTTTCTCCTCCTTGGCTCTCCGCTGTGCCACAATCTCCGCCTTTCGCTCCAAGTATGCCATCTTGGCTTCCTTGAAGACATTTTTGAGTTGTTTGCTGGTGCTGACAACTTTGTTGGATTTGTCGACGATCGCTATGGTTTGCGTTATGGCGGCCATCGTATGACGAACTATCGGCGAGGCTGCGGGTGAATTCGAGGGCGGGTTTACAATGTAGTTCGAGTAATGCAAGCGGAACTGCGGTGGAGAGAGTATCAAGCCCAGCAGCGGTGTCTATCAATGGAAGAGGGTTCTTGTGCTGACCCTTGCTGGCGCTTGTCACAAAAATAGCATGGCTGGAGAAAGAGTCGGTCAACAAAGACCTACTAATGTATTGCAGCGAAGGGTTTCAGAATGTCACGGATGGGTTGGAACAAGCAACAGTCCCTTTATTCGGGAGAACTCGACAAAGGGCGGCAAAGTATGAGGCATTGTTGTCACCAATCAAAGGGTGATTGTCAGAAGATGAGTTGCGTGGCTCTGCTTCCTTGCAGGACAGATGTTGGCTGGAGTCGAGATGCCAGCATGGCTAGCCTGCTAGTAGCAGTATGGAGGTCAATTGGTAGATCGGAGGCAGCACAGCCACAATGTGGCTGATTAGGACTTGTGGCGCATTGTCCACTGTTCGCCTCGGCGCTGGCTGACCGGCGCTCTAGCCCAGTCCTTTGTCGTTCATGTCGAGTATGGGTACCTACTCAGCTGGTACTCAGCCCTTCTTCTGGTCGTTGAAATGCAGCTGTCGCGACCAGATGGGCGGTGACCTGCATGATATGTTCAGATCAATGAGACTCGAGACTTGATCAGGACGGCCTCCCGAATATATCAGAAGGAGCCGAGGGCGGCAACAGGGGCTCGAAGCAGCCGCCAAACAGCTGCCTTTGAATTAATTTCAGTTATACAGCGGCCTCCCGCGGGACAAATATATGATGGCTTCTTTTCCTCAAAGCCATGCTCTTGTTCGCTTCACTAATAGTAGGGAGCACCCAAGTAGCTGAGCCTGATCTCAACATACCAGGACGACAGAGCATCGCTTGGTGAGAAGGCAGGAGTCATCCTTCTTTTCCGTGTTGGGTAACCCACTCACTTGCCAGTAACTTGAAGCCCGCAACAATCAAGTAAGGTACTGTATCTTCAAGACCCTCAAAGATCTTCTCAATTTCACTCCCACCATGGCAGTGCTCCGACAGTTCCATTGCATTCTCATTCATTGTTGGTCCTTCACAAGCAACTTCTCCACCGCCGCCACCTTATCCTCCATGGTCTGCGGTTTGTCCGTCCTGCTCCCGATCCGAATATCGGTTTGGATCCTCACGATTCCCTTTTTATGTAAGAGCGTATGAGCCTGGCCGATGACACGGGTGACGTCTTCCCAAGATCCTTCTGTTGGCCATTAGCGTGTCAGCATCAGCACATGCACTGTTTCGAGTAGAGCGAAGTTGACACGAAAAGTAAACAACGATGAATCAACATTGAGCTGGCAATTGAAACAAAACATCTGGACCAGGAGCGGATAGGATATACTGTAGTAACAAGCAGGCCTCGGTGAAGAGAACGGACTCGGTGGTAGCAAACCGGATACGGGCACGGCTCTTTCTTCCCTTGGGAAATGGCTCAAGACACATCCTTCAGGAAGGTAGCCCACGACCATCGAATCTCATCTCATACGGACAGAAGATGCTCGTTCACAACCACAACCACAAGCTTTCATCGTCCACTCCATCAACACTTGATTATACCAGTCGACAAATGCCCAGGCCATACCGCCTAATGAACAGCACACTGCTTCGCCATACATGTGCCAGTAGAAAACAAACCCAAATCCATCAGACGCGAAGCCACATAAAAAAGAAAAAGGAAAAACATAACGACATCACCACCACATCCCATATCCTTCAGAACCAAGTACAGTACAGTCCAACTTACCAACAGTAGTCCCCGCCGAATGCATACTATACTTCAACCCGCTCGCCTTCATGAGTCGCTGCACGTCCGCAATCTGCGCCGACACGGAAGCCGACGGCGTCCCGATCGGGATGAGGCAGAAGTCGGCCTGGCATTTGGGTGGTGTTTCGAGATTCTTCAAATCGGTGGAAGCCATAGTTCACTGTTTATCAGTTGAATTCAATTCAATCCGCACGAAACAAGATTGGATTGTCGTGTTGAATTAAACACCTCTGTGTACGCACAAGACAAAAATGGAATTTGATATCGAACGAGGCTGTGATTGTATGACTACGAGTTCTTAGCCTGAAGCTCCCCTCAACGCAGTACCCGTAGTAGTACCTTAGCGTACACCTCAGGAAAGATTTTATGGTAGAATAAGCATAAGCAATTATTTTATCATAAACTCCGAACTTTAGCATAAACTCCGCGCTTCAGCATAAATTTCGAGATTTATTATAAAAAAGCGCTTATCATAAATCGTTAGCGCTGCGCCAAGTACTATAGGTGGGTCCTAACTATTAGCAGGCCCATAGATTAAAGTTGCAAAATTTTTACGTAAATCAAACTGCTGCCGCTGGGTCGAATGGCTCAGTGGTTTGAAAGTACTACCTACGTAGAGTAGTAGTAGTAGTGCGGCTGGCCACCCACTATCTATTATCTATTTACTTAGTAAAATTCTCTATTTAGAGGGTTTTACTAGGTAAGTAGATAGTAGGTAGTGGGTGGCGAGCCTTTTGCTTTTTAAATTAAATAACGATTTTTATACTAATTTTATGATAAACCTCGGAGTTTATGATAAATATCGTACTTTATGCTAAGTAACTCTTTATGCTAACTACAATTTTATCGACAAGTTATCTCTACTTATTTTTTCTGCTAAAATGGCGTTTTATACTACGTATAGCCTATATCTAGCATAAAAAATTATCGTGGGTGTTCGGTGAGGTAGTCGACGCTCCTACTACTAGGGGACGCTAATAAGCCCTAGCGGCAGTACCCTAGCCCCCCAAAACCGCCCACTAGCATGAAAATCGGCTTGTTTCTGCGCCTGTCGCAATTTTAGGATTATAAACTAAAGCAACAAAAAAAGCTGTCAATTATGTACTCCAATTGGAGCATGTATCCTGTTCGAATGGTGTAGTGGTTATCACGTGTCGTTCACATCCAAGTGAATACATATTCTCCGACAAGGTCCCCGGTTCGACCCCGGGTTCGAACATTTCGTTTTTTGCATTTTTGCATTTTTGTATTCTTCAACTACAACATTGTACGCATGTATAACAAACAACAACACAGTCATTATACGAGGGATCTATGCCAGCAGTTTTTATTTGTTTATTATTATTTTTTTTGACAAATTTTCTCTGGTGATTTGATTGTGCTCTGAGAAATCATACTACTGCTACGATCAATCACTGTACATTGCGTCTAAAGGCACTCGGGCTGTACATCCTGTGACCCCTCGGCGACGATCAAGATGGGCGGGATTGACTGAGAAAGTTGTGCGTTGCGGTCGAGTTCAAACTTCAGCCCCCTTTTTTCTTACTTTTATCCCACCACACTGCAGCACATGCCAATGCCACACTGCACATCGCATATCGGCTCATCGAGCCATCAAATAGTAATACCGACACCAATGCAACAACAGCCACTGCATCTTCCGGCCATACTAGTAGCTGTACCAAAGTCCCACGGTACAATGGGGACACCCTTTTGTGCATAGGTGGCTAGGTACCAATTGCCAGCCAATTTTCGCGCGCAAAACCCTCAACCAGAAAACCATGTCACCAACTTTTTTGAGGATCGTCAAAGGTAAGTTCCGCGATGCGATCGAAAAATGCAAGCCCCGCCTTCGCGACCTGGTTCGCAATCCCCACAGGTAAGGAAAGAGAGGCGACAAATCTGAGCAATCCCCTTTACCTCGTCAACATATCCTGCGGCCGTGGAGGGGCACCATGAGTCGCGGAAATGCAGCTGGCGAGATCGCCGTCGAGGAAAAAAGGGTTTGCTCAAGCATAGCCCCCTGTGGCATCAGGGTGTGCCCGGTAGACAAAGTGCAAGAATTCCAAAAAAAGGAAAGATATACCTGGGTTGCTGTTCAAATCCATGACAATACAAGAGCATACCGAGCTGATCAACACAAATCTCAGAACTTACACCGTGGGACGATCGACTTGCCCCAGATCGCGGGTCATGACGCGTTGAGGTTGGAAAAATGCCGACTTTGTGGAGGGGTGCGCTGCTGGCTGCCAGTGCGCGAAATGGGTTTCCTGGACATCAGTGGTGTTCGACATTGGCCAAACCTTGAGGCCGGGGACATTGCCACTCACCAGCCCAGCCTTCCGCTTCCTGCCAATGATGATGATTCACAATCTGTCCATCTCCCCATCAACAGGCAAATCTGCACCGCTGGTACTCAAGAGGTTGGCAAATACCTTACGCACTAATTGACAGGGGCGTTTTCCGTGCTGGCAAAACAAATAATCAATGAATGGTACGTGGTCCTAGCTCTTCGGCCAGTATCATCCAGCACTCTGGCAATTCGAAGGTTGTCATTCAGCGTCGATCATAACGTCCCTACCTGCATACCAAAATGTGGCGAGCGAACTTTGCCTGCCGGTTCGGGTGGGCTGGGGAAGTCCGTAAGAGGAAGCGATGGCCTGTATCAGGCTTCGGTGTCAGGTTTCTATGTCGGAAAACCAGGTGGGTGGTGTGTTTGGCGTGGATGACGGGTGAGCCTGGTATGAGAGTGAAACTGCCGTTTGCCTCCCCTTGTGTGTAAGGTCCACAAGCTACCAGTCTCTGATCCATGTCGATATTGCATGGTTGCCCAACGCCTTCTTTAGAGCGGCAGTCACTGCCACTGACTTGGGGGTTTTTGGTTGAGTAAAGATAATTCGAAAGCACGGGGTAAGACAGCCATGCCCATCTTGGAGAGTCGGGCATTGGCTTGGTCCACAGGACAGATATCGAAAGCGTCTTCCGCGATATTGGTCGCGTCACTACCTCAGTCGGACAATATTTCCGTGTCAAACTCCAGTATGTGTCCGCCCGAGAGTCCATGGAGAGAGGCGGTTATTGATAGCATAGTGAGAGTGGGCATGATTCGAGGAGCACAATTCTGTCGATGTGCAACTCGACTTCAGAAGCTTTCATTTCATCTGCACGCACGATATGGGCCGCCTCTATTTCCGGAGCCTTGGAGAGACGGCTCGATGCTGAATAATATTCTGCATTCAGCAGGTCAAAAGAAACAACAGTATGCACATGTCCCGGGGCGGCACGAAAAACTGCCAAAGTGGAGCCAGTTGTGATGGCTGTCGAGATCTTGCCGACATATATCCAGCTCCATATGCACTAGCTTGGTGGGTGAATCTGGATGGCTGTTTACAACAAACTGAGTTCATGCGAGACAGGGTTCCTGGCCAGGCGCCTCACAAGGGTATCCACGGTACATCTGAAACAGATCCAATCCAGCGGTGCGTAGCCGGAAACCCCTTTGGTTGACTCAAGCTCAGGGAAGCGACACTCTCACCGCTACCGCAGCAGCGCTCGCGGCCCCCGGATGGAGGAGAATTGTGGTTGGGGAGCATCGATGCAATCGGGAAGCGAGAGCCTGATCCAGCCAGATCAATTTGGAAACCCCATGCCCGATCCGAGACAGTTATGGAAGAATATTGGACCGCGTGACCATCCTCAGGATCTTTCTTAGTCGGGAGCAGTGTCAACAGGGGCTTTGTGACAGGCCTTTAGCGAAAGGGGCGGTCTTTGTGCGGGTGGAAGCGTCGTCCTCATTCCTGATATCTGTCGTGCTACACAGGGCTGTGATACTTCCGCGAAGATGTCGGTATCCAATCGGAGACTGCTGTCGGCTCGATTACTGTATGCAGGAGTCGTTATGTTCCTCAACATTGACTCAAACCGTGGTACTGTTCAACGATAATGACACCGCTGGAGGGAGCAATATTCACACAACAGATTTCCCAAAGGGCAAAGGAATCTTCTTGGTAAGTGGCCCTGAGAGTCAGCATACAACGGGATCTCTGCTCCGCCCTCGCAACCAGGGCCCCGGGGCTTCTTCGCATCTAAAACAGGAACCTCCCAGAACGATGAGTACGACATACTCAGCCAATCTTCGCCGCCACCACCGTGATTGTCCAATTCGTTGGGCCTACCAGGATGTCCTCTGGGTTTAAACATTCCCTCGATCTCATACGGTGGCTGTTGAATGTGGATATCCAAGAGTCGCACGTGTAGCCTGGTCGACAATGTCAAAGCCAGGATAGCCTTGTGCGCCCTTGATGCAAGCCATGAAGTGTATTCGTCACCATTGATTAGTTGGAGTTGATTTTCGCGTACAAATGGCTGAATCCGGCGGTGTTCCGGGCAGCCGTGTGCCCAAGCATCCCTTACGCCCAGAGCCGGCCAGAATCCTTGAATATTGGACAAGGCATGACTGTTGCGTGGTACGAAACAATTGCCATGAGGCAATAGTGCTCTCGCACCTACTGTATCATACAAGGGTGCTAGAACCAAATGGATGTTCACATGTCGAAGTGAATGCTGGCACGGGAAACGGCAGACGCGAGGCCTAGGTGGACTGGCCTCCTTCTGTGAGGACGACGCGAGCATTTTGAGGTAAGGCACAATTTCACTTTTTCGTGGATGACCCGGGAAGGCCGAGCGCCTCGCACCGGCGCCCTACCGGCCGAATCCCCTCGGAGAGAGCAGCACGCCAGATGGACCCTACTGCTCGTTGGTGCTGTTTATCTAGATTTATGCTGAAGAATTTGATGGAGATACCGTGCACTGCATCAAGAACAACCCCATGCACGAAAGATCTGGGTAGAGTTAGGGTACCAGCCAGGCATGCTGACGCCTGGAAGCAGGCTGAGTCAGGCTGTGGCTCTTGGTATTCTCATTCATCAATGGGAGAAGGACTTGGCTGGTCCAGACCAAGGTCCCACCGGGTTATTGACCTGCCACTTCAGTTCCAGTGGCAGGCCTTGCATGTTAGATGCAAATCAGCCTGAGGTGCCTTCAGGGCTGTACCTGGCTGGTATTGGTGTCCTATCAGGGTTTGGCTAGGATCCAACAAGTAGCTCCTTGTTAGTGGGAGGCGTTCAACAGGGAAAATGGAGGCATCGGTCGGCGATTCCCCAGATTCCACGCACTAGTTGCAAAGAATAACAGATGGTTTGTGTCATGGGTAAACGGTGTCAAACCCTTCATCTGGAGCGGATAACGCTCTTATTGCATTATTGACTGAGAGGCGACAGCTTCCATGTCACTCTGAAATCGCCGAAAGTCGCTGGGCCAAAGCAAGAATGGCTGTGTCCAGCAGATATCGTTGATTCATCACTAAACTCACAACTGATAAACACTTTGAGTATGAAACTGTGGGGAAGCTTCGAGAACTGTCAGCATTGCCAGCGCAGAAAGTTATCATCGCCCAAGCTTGAACACTCGTGTCTCGTCTAACCCTGGTCCAGATAACCTCTACGGTTCTGCTGGTGGGGTTGTTCCCTTTCGTGACAATAATAAGGCCGATCAGAGAAAACGCCATCCGGTTTCAGAAACATGACGCTGTTTGTTTGTTTGTTTGTTTTTCGAGGATTTTACCACGAAATGATGGAGATTGGTCAAGGACAACACCCCAGGAGTCTAGCTCAACTGTAAAAGTCTTCTGAACGGTGCCTAGTTGTCTAAAGTCGTCAGCTGCAAAGCCGGATCGCCAACTTACAAAGTATCCCGTCCACGAGTAAGTCCTAATATTCTGGTTGATTTGACTCGTATTTGCGAGGTTCGCCGCAGCATGTCAACAAAAGTCCATCTTGTAATGACAGTACCCAGTACTTTTTGGAAAGCAAAAGATACCAGTAGTTCCTCCCTGCCACCCACTTCTTAGGTCCCAATTGTGAGGACTGGGACTTTGAGGCTGGTTCATCTGATAACGCAGGCGGCTGGGCTTGGTAGAAGTCGCCGAGAGGCTAGCTTAGCGAGAGGACGAGTTGCTCCTCTTCTCACCACTTCCCATTCTGGAGGATCGTCGGCCAAAGCACGGGAATGATCTTCTCCAGTGTCCAATCCGGCGTGATGACTGTACTAGTAGGTAGGTACAAGCCATTGATGAGGTGGCATCAGTATCGCAACATTCGCACTACTGGAGTGGGGGAGTTGGACGGGCAGCGTACAATGGCTCCTAAGCATTCTGCCACCTAGGCTGGCAATGACAAGGAGTGAATACGGTAGAAGATGCAGCCAGTGTCAACGTTCTGGCGCTGTGCGGCTCAAGCATGGCTGGCTGACAACGGTGACGATCTGTTCAGCCTAGCCCGTTTCCTCTTGCCGTTTCCTTGGTCAGAATGACTTGTGAGCGAGTGAGCTTGTGGTGGTCGACGTCGTCGACTGTGGAGAAACACGAACAGCGCGACCGAGCTGCCCTCGAAAAGAGCACATGCAGGGCGTAACCGGTTGACGATAGTAAGCAGCTTAGAGCGGTACACTGGCGGTCTCTTGCTAGCTGAGAGTTTTGCACTGTAGGCGGGCGCGGCTGATTGCGAGACTCAACGGCAGCAGGAATTGGCACAAGCCTGCTTTCCACAACAACACAAAATGTGGCTTGCAGGCCGCTCCTAGTTGTGGTTGCTCTGGCCCCAAGCGTGCATTCCCATGAGATACAGGCCCCCAGGGTCCAACATCTCAGCAGCTGTCACTATCTGGTGTAACCGACCGAGAAAGGCACAGTCTGCCGGTCATCTACCAAGGACAGGGCTAACTCGCATCCGGACTCGATTGTTGAGGGTGGCCAGCGATATGAACCGGGGTCTGATGGAGGAGGACGGCACCAGAGCGAAAGTCTAAATGGGTCAAGAGAGAGGCGCACAAGAAGATTTGACATACTAGTATAGAGTGGCACTGCATCCAGCGCGAAGTAGGTACGGCAACCGAGTCGTTGTGGTTGATGCCCAGTTCAGTGCCTGTGCAGTCCTGGATGATGTTTGGTTTGATCAACTTGAACTTGCCAGCCAGGATGAACTCGGAGGACGAAAAGACCAGAGCTTACTACAACTTGAATGGCGGTAGCTTTGAGGTGGTAGCTTGTGCAGACTACTAAGGTACCCAATACTGCCCGTTGTTTACGACCGGCTTGGTACTGACGGCAGCGAGCCACTGAGTAAGCACAGTGGCATGAGTACTGTACTGTAGCTGTAGCTGTAGCAGGACAGTTGTAGGACTCGGAGGTCTCTTTGACCCTTGACAAGGACTTGAGAATACGTTCTTACTACAGCTGGGCTGATGTTTACCCTTGAATTTAAGCGTCTGGCAACATCAGGCCCAACATGCCCAAGGTAGCCGACTCTCCTCTTCTCAGCCGATGTTTTCATGGATGGTGAGGTCACCCATTGCTTCTGCCACTGGCATTCCAGCAGGGCAAGACAGCCGTTCAAGTTGTCCACAGTATCCTATTTCGAGGCACGACGCCTTTCTTCAAGTGTTCAAGGGCCTTTCGGTGGTGCATAGCCGCCCCTCCATCATGTATAACCATTATTGTTACGGGTGCAAGGGTCGAGGTGTGCAGGGAATGCGGATGGTGATGATGTGGGCAAAAGGCACCGCTGTCAGAGGCGTCCAATGATCCAACGCGAAGTGCCTGAAGGCTGTCGCCCTGGGTCTCGTTAGCCGCTCCCTACGCCCCCCTTCTCAGCACCCTCAGGCTCAACAAAGCCCAAGTCTTTCGTGGGGTCTCACTTCGCGCAGGCTTATTCGCACCGCGGCAGCTTGAAATGCATTCCCCGCGGCGCGCGCTGTGGCCCTTGCTTTTTCCCACACCGGCTTGGAAGAGCCTCCTCTTTACTATCAGCCCTTGTTCTCGTATTCTGGGCTTCAGCGCAGGCTGTAGGCGGGACGGTTCAATAATAGAAGGGGTGGGCGCATATGTGCCTGGGGGAGGACGATAACTAGTGGCATTCAAGTTGTTCAAGTTGTCGTTCAATTTGTGCAAGGTCTCACCAGGGCTACTACCTAGTAAGGGCCCGTAAGCCTGTCTGACAAAGGATCCATGGTGTTCGAGGTGCATACTACTGCTGTCTTGTTCCTTCAGCAAGTGGTTCTTTGTGATCATGATAGGTACAAACTACTGCTGGTACTAAGAGTAGCGAGTGTATTGTCCATTGTCCAGTGGCTGTGGTTGTGGTTACTGCCGTCATCATCTTCCTGCCAGTGAGCCTCAACTTGAATGGGACAATGTAGTACTGAGGTAGCATGGCCCAACAACCCATCCAACTTGATTGCACCCTTCTTCGGCTGTCCAAGCCACCTGCGCCGGCTGAGCCGACCTTTGTCTTCCTGTACGATCGGAATGACTGCCTGGGCTCGCTGCACTTTTTCAGGATTGGCCAGCAAGGCAAGGTACCCGTCACCGTTATCTGTACAAGTCTGTAAGGGAGTGGTGAATCATTGGAATACTTTACCGTAAATCAAATTCAAATTCGGTGGCTGACCACGACTGACGACGTATTCTTGAATTCGAGGTCTCAGGGCTCGTATGTGGGCTGAACTTATCCTATCTTTGCCGCGCTGTGTGGTGGGCATCCTCATCATCACAACACGAACACCAACATCAACACCAACCAACACTTGCAGTCACATTTTACTGCTAGCGGTTGTAACGCCCAGGAAAAGTCCCAGCTATCGGCAACCAAACTTTACCTTGCCTAGCGACAAGAACAAGTCAGTCGAGGGGGGGACAGTCTGGCTGACTGACCGCATACATACCTTACCTTAGCTGCATGCATGGATAAATGTACAATAAATAAATACAACAATCATAATATACCGCGTCTGGCTGGTGGTCAGTGGTGAGTGGTCAGTGTTTAGCGACTCGAGTGGATGCTGTCAATGATGCCAGCCCGCCGCTGTCCCCTGCGGCCCCGGCAGCTTCGGTGGCCGGGTCCCCCATGTCTGCCAACGTGCATTGTCTCCATCCCATCGTCGTCGATCTCTTTTGATGAATCTTGCAAAAGCTGACCTGACCCGTCTTTTTGCCTGGTGGCTGATGCTTTCCTTTGCATTGCTCACCATTTACACTCACTCTCGTTCGCAGGAGCAGAAGCCGTGAGCGTGAGCGTGGCCGTACTAGTAGTAGCAGTCCCACCACGACTACGTCTTCGTCCTCGTCTTCGTCCTTCCCGCATTGGCATTGGCACTACACGTCGGGATTCGTATATGCCTTTTGCTTGCCTCTCACTCTCGCTGATCCTCGTACTATCGCGTTCTCTCTTGTCTCTACCCACCTGCCTCTCGTTGCGCCTTGTCGATTGTTTACGCTCGCTCGCATACTCCCGATCTACCCATCGACACACCATCGTTCGACCTCAGTCCTCCCCAGATAATGCTAATGAGCACGCACCCCGTCCACTCGCACATCCCACTGCCAGCGTTCCGATAATTTCAGTCCAAGCGTCCCTGCCTTGAGTTGAGCTCATGTTGGCACGAGAAGGAGGAGGAATCAAGAAGGCCTCCAAGACTGCCTAGCACACGGCCACTGCTACAAGATCTCGATTGTCCTCCACGGTGCACCACTCTTCATGGACTCTCCAACAGAGCGAATGCCTATTGCTTGCGTTCACTGTGCGAAAGCCAAGGCCAAGTGCGATAAAAAGGTCAGTGGGACACCTTCTTGTCAAGACTCCCCCAGTGTGCAGCGGTCCTCCAGCTGGCGGCTTGAAGAGCATGGGAATTCAGCCGGAACAAAGCAGAGGCACTGATATCAATGCTGCTGCCACCCAATGGGCCCCTTCCTGCTCTGGACTTGCGTTCGAGTCGTTCTGACTCTGGTTTGCAGGTTCCATGTTCCAGATGTGTGAGCAAGCAGATTGTCTGCCAGTCTCGGGCCACTCGACGCTCCTCCCATAATCCTACTCGACGTACTCCTCTCCCTCGGGCAAACTCCGAACGTGCTATACACTCGTCAGCGTCGTACCATGTATCACAACTCTCTCACTTTGGGGCTGCCACTCCGGCGGTCAATGGCTTACCGCCTAGTGAGTATCCACATTCCCTGCTCCGTAGGGGTATCTAATTTTCAGTAGATACCATGAGCCCGCATGCTATTCCACCGCACCGGTTGAGTCTGCCTGATAGCAACCACCATGTGCCGATTGCACCCGCAATTTTCACCCAGGAAATGGAGCCTCAACTTTTGCGGAGTGGCTATACGCATACCCCTCCAGATATGGCCATACCGATCACGCCCATGATGCCAGCCATGCCCCAGATGGAGAACTTTATGCAGATGCACGGTACTCCGTACGATTATGACGGTGACAACCACTTCCTAGCCATGAGCGGTGGACACCCAAGCATGATAGAATTTGACGCAGCCAATCTTCTCACTGATTTCATGAGCCCTCCTCCGGCCATGATGCACGACCCGAATGATCAATTCCTCATGAATGGGAAGATCGGCCTGCAAACCCCTAATCACATACCTTTGAACATGCATGTGCATGAAGGGTCCACGCCGATGGGACTGCGACTTGACCTGGAAAGTCCACCTAACCAAATGCCATATAGGCCGCCAGCTGGTCTGTCTCCTTCAAATTCTTCCGTTGCCAGCGGTCTGCAGGAGCCTGATGCGGTGTTCGCCGCCCACCACGCATGGCCTTTCTTCCAGTGCAATGTCGTTGAGAAATATTCCTTTGCTCCGCCAAAGACTGCAGCCATCTACCTCGAAGGTCTTGCTCAAACTCTTCGCAACCAGGCCACCTGGTCGGCTTGGGCGTCTCAATTGGACGAATCCTCCTTGGATATCTCGACGGAGCGCAAGATTGCCACCGAACCCATCGTGGGCTGGTCGCGAGAGAAGCTGCTGGCCATCACGCAGGGCTTCCTTCACAAAGCGCTGGATATCCATAAGGCTGATCACCAGAATCGTGAGGAGACGCCGTCGAGTCCCGACTCCAGTCGAGATACGTTCCTGATGCTACCTCCCCCTGATGTCATGCAGTATTTCCTGCGGAGTTATGTGGTCCGCTATGAGCCATACTACTCTTCAGTGCCAGCTGGGCGGCTTGATCCTAACACTCTCATGCAGTCCAACAACAGTAAGGCAGCCAGTTTGCTCATTCTGCTTATGGTAGCCTCCGGGGCCTCGTCAACCGCGACCATTGAGGCGCGGTATGTTGCCAGTGGACTTACCGAAGCATGCCGTATCTCGCTCTTTGACACAATTGAAAAGGATGTCCTCCAATCCCGAGAGGTACTGGTACTTCGCTCCGCACTGTTGTTCACATCGCTCGCCGCATGGTCAGGCGATAAGTGGCACATGGATGTAAGTCGTTCTTCTGCACCCGTTAAAAGAACCAGAGTATTAACCTGTTTTGCAACAGATGGCAATGGGGCAACGTGGGATGTACCTGGCTGTAAGTTGTTTCGTGATCACTCCAAAGTACTTACGTTGACATGTTGCAGATGCTGGACCACTCAGGCATGCTCAACGCGGCCGACTTGCGAATCGACATCGACACGTGTAGACATGATCCTGAAATGACTTGGGAAGAGTGGAAGGAGCATGAAGGCAAGCACCGGTAAGTCCGCCGTAAATAGTCTGGCTCCATTGCTCACTGTGACTGATCTGTGTCACAGACTCACCCACTCCTGGGTCATCGTTGATCAAGAGATGAGTCTCTTCTCGGACACGACACCTTTGTTGTCGGTTGTGAACCTTCATACGCCCATGCCCGACTCAGATGACCTGTGGCATGCTGAGTCGGCAGTGGAATGGCTCGAGCTCTTCGAGAAGGTCCACGGCTCCACCTATCAAAGCCCTGCGTCAGTGCGAGACTTCTTCACCAGCTTTGTCGATGGCGAGATGGCCGGCCAGGAATTGTCGCCGACAGAGCTGCGGTTGCTGCTTCACCCACTACAAGGTCAGGTGTGTCAACTTCGCCAATTTATTGCGTGTTTGCCGGACGGTGCTGGCAACAGCCAGGGCAAAGCATCCCGTTCGGTCTCCCGCGTAGCGACCAAGGCTCGATTGGAAGAGATATCGTCACTCCTGCAGCAATGGTATGCTATCAGCAAGCAAAGCTTTTCCGGGAACAAAGGAACATGCTGGACCACCTGTGCCAACCTAATCATGTATCACTTGATTTCGCTCAACGTCATCACCAGCTTCAAAGATATTGAGCAGCTTGCACGACGGGAGGTGGCCCTAGGTTCTTTCCGATTCGCATCTTGGCTTCAGATGAGGTGTATCGATCAACCAGAGGAAGCCTTCTTCCACTGTGGCCAGATACTGCGCCTGATTCGATCCATGCCCCGTCCTGTCCGGCCTCCCTGGTGGGCCGGTGCTGTCTACCGGGTCGCTTTGACCGGATGGGCAACCAGCATGGCAGGTGGAGGGGCCCGGGTTTCCCCTGGTCATGCGGCAACGGAGCCCGATCGACAGTTTGCCATCGACGACCTCACTCCTGAGAACGAGGCCATCGGTCGATATATGAAGTACCAGGAAGGTACACCAATGTTGTCACGACCTGACGGCACATTGGCCCCCATGGACGTGCCTTCCAACATCCTTCAGCACTGCATTGAGCTGCTTGAGGATGACTCTTCAATGCGGCTGGCAGATGGCATCAAACGCAAACTGCGCATGTTCATGGCGAATTGGAAAGACAACTAGTTCTGCGACCAGGATGGATGGGTCTTTGCTCTCTGATCCATGTGAGTGATGTAACTTCACCTATGGAGATGAAGACAGAAATGGGGTGTGGTATTCCCACCTGGGTGATGAACCCGGCCCTTGTATATTTTGGCAGTGTGCCTTTTGATGATGTTTATGACGTATACGACGGCATGCTCGGGCGTTTGCCAGGAAATAGAAGGGGACAAAAGTGCAGGAATTTAATTGGATATAGCATGACACCACCCAATCTCGACGACGACCATGGCCGTTCGGTCGTCGTGGCTGAGAGATTTGTCGTGCTCGGGAGGCAGGCTTTTTGGGTTGGATTGGATTGACTCTTTTTGAATGAACACTGGGGAGTTAGGTTGGCATGGCATGGCAGGGCTGTCGCACTGCAGCGCAGGTCAAGCGGTGCCAAACTTGGAGGGCCATCATCCATGGAAGGTCCGAGTCGGTCATTAAATCGCCCTGTTGGTTAGGTTCAAGTTGCGGGAAGTTCTGGACACCACTGCAGTACCAGTAGTATGACTGTGTTTGTGCTTTGTGATTCGTATGAGCTTTGCCAATACTGAAGACAATTGTTTGCAAATTATGATTCCATGCTTTCGCTTTTCCAAAGTTCTAGAAGGGACAGGGCCACGGCTCCGGGGGATTGATGATGTCTTAAGAGTGGAAAGCAGGTACTAGCAGTGGTACTGGTAGTGGTAGTAGCGCCACGGTCAGTGCTGGAACTAGTGCTTGTTCGTCGGAGCTTTCTTTTGACGGAGAAGACTAACTTGAATATGAGAAGCATGGCCCGCCCGGTCGCCCGCTCCGGAGTCGGTAATGACACGGCCGGTGGTACTGGGCGGGGAAGGATGTTTTTGCGGCTTGCTTCAAGTTAGCACTAGTAGTAGTGGGCAGAGATGGAAGTGGTACTGCTGCTACTGATGCCGCTGCTTGATGCTGCTGCCATAGGTATGGTTACGGGAAGCTTATGGCTAGGAGGATTGCTACGATCTTGATGGTAGCACTGACACTGACACTGGCACTGGTACCGCGGCGGCGGCAGACGTTCGTCCACGCTTCCATTTTCCAAACCCTCGCAGTTGAAGTTTCAAAAACCTGGAATTAAAAGTTCCCTAGGAGTGGTACTAGTCATCTCTGGTACCTAGGTGAAGTACGCTACGGTGTTGTGCCGTCCGTTGACCTCCGTGCCGGCCGGACTCGATACGGGAAAGTGGTGACTAGGTACTACTAGCGGTAGCGGTAGCGGTAGTGGTTCTGGTCTCCGTGGAGGTGGATGAGCGAGGTGATGATGATCGCAAGCCGAGTCCTACTACTACTGTATGTAGAATGGCGGGGGAATGATAGACGGGAGTAGCTGTGTAGGTACAAGACTGATATCAAGGATAGTTAGTGGTCGTGGTCAGATCGAGACGATCAAGAGCAGAGGAGCATAAGGTAGTAATGATGGGCAGACAATGGGGTCTCAGAGTACTATCAGTGAAAAGAACACAGCTGGTCTCTGCGTCTGTCTGTATTTATGTATCTCGAGGTTCAAGTTTCGTTTCGAGACTCGAATTGTAGTTGAATATGAGTACCTACGAGGTAGTCAGGTACATAGTCGTTTACTACTACTGTGGTAACGATTGATAGTGTCGGGCAGTCGGGGGAGGTTGTCGCCGATACAGTGCCATCCCGCGACAAGGGTCGACTACAATGCAATCATGTAGGTACACTGATGACACTGTAGGAGCGGCTTCATATTCTCCTGTATATAGCGGCTGTCCATGTGCCCAGACACTCACAGTACTTACCTAGGTACCTACAACGCCTTCTGGCAGAATGAACGCTGGTTGGGGTCATACTAGCACACTGTAGTACCGATGAAAAGGGAACTTGAATGTGATTTGAGACGAGAGTACCTTATCAATCATCACTGGCAGTCGTGAGCCCCATACAGCGCGGTGAACCAGAGACTGCATTATGTCAGCTTGGTATGAGATCACGTGACTGTGGATATTCCTCAATCGTTTGTGACTGGCAATGCAATGTGTGAAAGAGTTGCTGATAGCAGTCATTGAGATAGGTGTGAAGAGTATTGGCCCAGTCTGAACGAGCATGACCTACAAACCACAGTACTCCCAAAGATATTTGGATACTAGCCTAGGTATGGTACGTACGTCTCTATCCGGGGACAAGGCCGCGCAAGGCCAGACACTTTTGAGGGCTGAAGCTAAAAATAACAATGACGAGCCGACGTGCCAGTGCCCCTCGATTGAACCTTAGCGTTCGGACTGCCAGCGAGAATAGCAATAACAAACCAGCAACAAGAGGCTGCTCGGAGGTGGAATGGGGATGCAGTGGAGATGAGAACAGTGGGTAGGCAAGGTAAAAAGGTCAGGTCAAGTTTGTTGAAGCCTTGGAAGCCCACAACGAAAACGACACACGAACCCTCATGCCCCCCATTCGGACCCTGAGGACCCTCACCGCCTGGCCCTAAAGGCTGACTTCAGGGGAAAAGTAAAATAACAGTAGTATGTCCCAATTCCTGTGAGAGGTGCAGCGGGTATACGATTAGCAGAAGGAGATATACCTACCTACCTAGGTATTTTCTGCCGTTTGCTAGTATGGAGGCACGGCGAGGTGCTGTACTGTGTATATCCCAGGGTCTCTCATTAGGCTGCTCGTAGATCTGCATGCAGCAGTACCAGCGCAATGGGCCATCTTGCGGCAGAATACCTAGGTACCTGCTGTTTAGACACTGTGGTATCCCACATTGTATACGAAACTTGGCCATCTTGCCGTATCAGTTGGGCTGACCAAACAGACAGCCTCTGCCGCTGGTTGTTCAGCCCCTCAGGGGAGTGATCAGTGAGTACCTTGCCACTGTACATTGTGTTGTAGTGCAGTGTCCACTACTTACTGTCTCTGCGCCTTGCCCCGCAGCCTTAACAATAATCGGGACACACTGGCACCAGCGCTTTAGGCTCACCACACCACCTCATACATTGTGGTGACAAACTGCAAGGCCTCGGAACAAGCCCACTTACTACTCCTTCCACCGCCAAAGCTACCAGCCGGACGGGAGAGCGACAATCATAACTACATCCCAAATAAAACCATGTCGACGTACCTTATATAGGACAATCGCAGTGTATTTATGGGGCGGCTATATAATAATCATAATTAAAATCTAACCCTGGGAGGAGCCGAAGGGGAAATGGTGGACAAAGATCGACCACCCACAGCAGCCGTAGCCACAATATTGAAACAAAACAGCTTGCCACCTTGTGTTACTGGTTCCTCTACTGCATCATATGTTTATAATTACAGTGTTCGCGGGACCAGCTGATCTGATCTGACCGCCGTCCGGGTACTTGTAGTAGGAGGAGGAGGAGTTTGCTAGTGTCGGGAACTTTGAAGGGGGCCCAAGGCCACTCTGGTTCTTGGTGGTGACTGCCACAAACACAAGGCGCCGGAGGAAGGGCCGGAGTCCTCCTACTCCTCCAACTGGCCTTCCTGGCCCCTTTTCTGCCACGGTAGTTTATTTAGGTATTCTTTTATCATCAACACATTTTCCATCTTTCTCTTCACGTACATCACCACCAAAAGTATCATTCTCACTTGGCTTTGGGTCTGTCTTTTCATCTACTACTGATCAGCACACGGTATCCCGCCCCCGCTCCATTTTTCGTCTTGTGCAGTCGCCCTCGATAGAACCCCGTATAACCGTCCAATATGAGCTCTTCATCAACCATCCGCCTCGACGGCAAGGTCGCCCTCATCACCGGTGCCGGCCGTGGCCTCGGTGCTGGTCTCGCCAAAACCCTGGCTGACCGTGGTGCTGCGGTCGTGATCAACTACGCCAGCTCCGCCAAGCCAGCTCTGGCGACCGTGGCCGAGATCGAGCAGAAGGGCGGCCGTGCCGTTGCCATTCAAGCCAACGTGTCCAAGGTTCCCGAAGTGACCAAGCTCTTCGAGGAGGCAATCAAGGCTTTTGGCAAGCTTGACATTGTTATCAACAATGCCGGCATGGAGGCCTTTTCCAAGCCCGAAGATGTCACCGAGGAGCTGTACGACCAAGTCTTTGGCCTCAACACCCGTGCCCAATTTTTTGTCGGTCAACATGCCTTGAAGTACCTGAGCGGTAAGTTAATTTCAAGCTATCAAACCGAGTCCAGACGCTGACTCATCTGCAGAGGGAGGACGTATTATCTTCATGTCTTCTATCGCTGCCGGTCTGGGTGTTCCCAACCATGCTTTGTATGCCGGATCCAAGTCCGCGGTTGAAGGGTTCGCCCGTTCTTTCGCGGCCGACGGTGGTCCCAAGCGTATCACTGCCAACGCCATTGCCCCAGGTGGCATCAAGACCGACATGTTCGCCCAAAACGCATGGCACTACGCCCCTGGTGCCACCAAGGATACTCCCCTGGAGCAGATCGAGGCTGGCATTGCCAAACTCATTCCTCTTGGCCGATGCGCCGTTCCTGATGACATTGCCAAGGTTGTCATGTTTTTGTGCCACCCTGACAGCGAATGGATCAACGGTAAGAGCAGCATCTGTCTCTTATTGTCCGTTGTTTTACTGACGATCAACTTCAGGCCAAGTCATCCGTCTCACTGGTGGCAGCGCCATTGCCTAAGCGATGGTCTTCCATACACTGACTTTGAACGAGTGCTCTTCGCTTTAGAGGGATATTTTGGCATACAAAAGCATGCTAGCGTGGAAAAGTGATTTTGGTTTACGAAGCTGATCACGCTCGAAACTTACTCGACAAACCGATGCGGCGGATGTCGGGATCCTAGAGGCGCTGGGACTCGTTCGTGATATATAAGCCATGATTGGATCAATGCATAGATTTATCGTCAACCTGGCCTACGTTATGAACCCACACGGCAATTTGTTTCCCTGCAACATCTCATTCCCTGATCTGATCGAAGTTGTGTGCATTCCGCAGAAGAGCATACGTTTCAAATCAACGCCGATCAGTCTGACGGACATTAACGATTAGCTGACTGACTGTTTGCTCCGCCGACGTTGCCAAGGGTAAGGAGGAGAGGTTGGCCCTGAACTAACTGCCTGAAGGTCTGATGCAGTCAGCATTATCTTTCTGCCACTAGACTCCAATTTGATGGGTAGGTTCATTGGAGTCCTGGAGCAAAGCAACACGAGTCTCGGCAGACAGACATCATGTTTGTGTCTGCCAAACGCAACAATTCACTGTCTAGGCAGACAAAGAGAGTTCATCCGTCAGCTTTCACACACTTGCTTTTGGAATCTCCAGTCGCCTCTTTGTTTCATAGTCATTACAATGTGCCTTGTAGCCAGCGGCGGTCCCTTTGTCCCTTTGTTCAAGTCATACAATTCTTGCTTTGTGATCTTTTGTCGTTGTCTCCTGGCAGTTGAGGTCTCGGTTGCCCATCGTTCCATTGTTCGACGCAATGTTGAATCAACGAAGATGAGACACGACACCCAACTGATGAGACAACTCGAACAAACCGGGCCGCTGAAGCCTCAAAGGCCGTACGGTACTCAAGGCTACACTGAGTGGGGTTTCGTGTTCTGGTTCAAAAGGGCGACCGATCGCTGTGGCCCTCGACGAGTTTTCTTGCTGTTCTCTCATCACTTCTCTACAAGGTAAGTTGGGGTCGTCCTGCTACTACTAACTAATAGTTGTTACTAGGAGGAGCAGGAATATCCATCAGCATTACCTACCGGTGCAGGAGTGGTCATCAATTACTACCTAGCTACTGTTTTGTCTCCTTTTCTTTCGGACTTTTGAATCGAGGTCCAATCGATGCCATGGCTACTGCCCAAACTCGACTTGCAGGTTGGAGTCATAGTGGGCGAAATGGGACCGGAAATGGACGATACAAAGCTGTCACTACTATTATCACTCCTCCTGCTGCTGCTGCTGCTAGTAGCAGTACTGCCGCAAGTCGCAAGTGGTACACAAGATGCCTACCGGCTTGTGTCACGGGCAATCACAAGAGCGATATCAACACCGATTCCGACGACGACGACAATGGAATTGGAGCCTGGACTCAACAGGTGCCTGTTAGTGTTACTCAGATTGATGATTTTCTTTCTGCTGGCAGCAGCAGCAGCAGCAGTGGTCGACAGAGTATGGTTGGCGTAGGACAATATCGGCCTTTGTCGGAATCAAGCCCGAACTCGAAGTTGCAGCAGCCAAAGGTTTCGTCTACGATTACTGGTCCGATTCCGGAATGTTTGGAAGAGTTGCCGTTTGAAGCCAGACCGAGCACCAGTCTGTCGAAGTGGTTTGGAGAGGGAGAGAAGGAAAATGCGCAAATGGAAACGAAAAAGAAGAACAACGGTGTTGCAGTGTCTGCTGCGAGTGAGATTTCATTGTGTTCGACTCTGTCTGGGAGCGTGGTGGTGAATGAGTGGGAGAAACCATTTGTGGTACAACAACAACAACAACAGTCTTCTCGTATCGAGACACCAGATGACTTTGATCGGTTCCGCGTCACCGAGTTGGACTCACGACCAGTCGAGTTTTCGGCCGCAGCAGCAGCAGCAAATGCGCCCGAACGCGAAGCCGTTGTGATCGATTCGACCCCAATACCTGTGGAGAATCATCGGTTTGTGGCGTATCCTGGCAGAGAAACCAAGGTCAGTCTAAACAGTTACATTCCTCCCATGCTCCAAGCCGGATGGGCGGGCGGCGTGCCCCGGATGCTCATTGCGGGTCGTCCAACGGTTGTTGAAGAGGTTAATCGGTCGACTCCTAACTTTTGTGTCTATCAGGGTCAATATCAACAACTTGAACAAAAAGCGCAGATTGTCGTCGGGTCAAACGGGTCGAAAAGTCAAGCGCTAGAGCCGCCTCCTAGGTATTCGTGGCCCTTGGTCGATTTTGACCAGGAGTTGTTTCTCAATTCGAATCCTGCGCCGGTGGTGGGGAGGAAACACCAGGAGCCAAGGATCCCGTTGCTCGAGTTTGAAGAAGATGAGGGCCATAGAGGTTTGGGGCTTGAGGGACATATGTTGGAGAAGACACAGACACGACCCCGACAACGTGGACGACGTGATGCTGTTGTTGGTCATGTTGTGGCTGGCGCTTTTGGCAACGGCTCACCTGTTTCGCCTTTGAGTGGGGATGATGGTGTTTACGAGATGGAAGCATCGGCATCAGCATCGTCGTCGAAGTCTACTGTTGGCGGTTGTCGTTGGAGTCATGCTACCACTACTTCCGATCCAATACGACCATTGCTGTCGCAAGCGCCGATGCAGAATGCAGGGCAGAGCATGAGTCCGGTGTCGCCAATGGATGATGACAACGCTAGAGCAGCCGGAGTGCCAATGGTCAAGTACCATGAATACAATTGGCCTAGGTTCAGCGATTTCCATGAATATCAGGACCCGGCGGACGAATATAGTCGACGATATCGGGATCGGAGACGAGAGTTGAGGAAGAGGGAGAATGGGAATGGTAAGGAGAGGGTGCCAGTGCCGAAGAACTCTAGGATTCCGCGGTTGCAAGTTGGAGTGCATCGTTGACTTGGGCGTGGATCTGGATCATATACTGTATACTATGGGGACGCTGGTCGTTGCGGTCAGCTGCGAATATGGAATAATACAATATTGTAGCACTCAGCTACGATCAACCTCAGAGTTGATGTATTTCCTTTCTGGCAGCGAGCGGCACGGGCTGCCTGATCTGGACATCCCGGCCTTTTGCGTCTGATAAAGCGAAGACTCTGGAAAACTTCCAGTTGGCGGCCTTGCCTTGGATCATTATCACATGCTGAGACTGGACTTGAATGTTTTACCTGCCAGTGGTGCAGTCCGTTAGTAGAGATCTACCAGGTAATATAAATATTGAATTTGACCACCGGCTTTAGGTACCTCTAGGCTCTATCTGGAGGTGGTGTAACCGGCATCGGCACCCAACGACCTGACTATCAGTGATCGCCATGCCTATCACGCCCATCACTACCACAAACGACTTGGACTACAGTATAACGCACCGCATATCGAGCACGCACCGGATCTGGCTTCTCGCTAAAGGTAGGGAGATAGAGATAGCATGGCATTTGAGCATTTGCCCATCTATCGTATCGCTTGAATCTTCCCTATCGACTCCCCCGACCTCACCCCCACGTTTGGTGGTGGTCCCAAGCAGTGCATCGTTGCCCCGTTCGCCCACTTCCGATGAGATGGAATGGTACGGAACTCGACTCTACGATACACTCCTTTGGCTGGGAAGTATGACTTATTGTGGTATTTATTGTAGGCGTAGGAAGACCATTGACTCCGGATGTTCAACATTGTAGGTACCTAGGTCCTATCGGCCATACTGCTGGGAGTGGTACGTACCGGGTGGTGCAGGTGTTGACGGGAGATACAGAAGTAGTGGTCACGCTGTCGCTCACCGCTCTCGGTTCAGGGCCGCGGTCCAGGCCTCGGCGGGGGTCGAGGGGCTCGCACGCAATAATCGGATAATAATTGCCCGACATTATTGAACACCTGGAAACCGCAGGTATCTCATGCCCACTCATTATTATTTGATTGACTGTACATTGTACAACACCTCTGGGCAATCTTTCGTTAGTGGCACACTAGTACATAAGTAGATTAGCGCGTAATCATTTCTCACCTTTCCCAGTTGATGCTAGCGTATTACACATTTCTTGCGCTTTAGTGTGGCAGTTGTTGTCGAAACAGGTACTGTACTGTCATTTTACTGATCCTGACTAAGCTGGCGGCCAATTCGGGGAAGTCTAGCGAGAGCGCACTAACGAAAGATACCCCCGGCGTCGTTGTAGTGATCAGGGCATGGATTTCATGGTTCAAGCTGCCGGTGTCCCTCGGTCCAAGGAAACACAGACCACAGACCACATGCTAACGAGAGTAGTAGCTGTATATCCCCCTGATTTCGAGTCTCGGCCTTTGTTGTCCCTCGTCGGTTGCAGCCACTTGCGGTGCCAGTACAGCTAAAGTGTCGTCTATCTCGAACACCTCCACCATCGCGGCTTGAGCACCGCGCCCGGGCCCTTTTCCCCGATCCACAGGAACAATGCGCTCCGAAGCCATGAACTTTCATCTTCTCATCTCCTCATCTGCTACGAGTGAGCAAGTACAGTAGTACATAGTAGTATCCACGCCCCCTGCGCCATCAGTCCGCGTCGACATTGCGGTCAAACAGCTCTCCACTTGAGCCCATTCCCACCATTCAGATTTTCGCTCGACCGCCACCACCACATGTGGAAAATGAGAAAAGTGGGGGAACAACACTTTTTCTTCGAGCATTTTCCATTTTGCAGACTCTGTACCCGGCGCTTCTGGGTCTGTGTTCTGTTTGTCAGTATTCCGCCCGAGCTTGCTTTCCCCCGAACCCTGGACAAAATCGGGGATCCAAGCCACTGCCACACGTCCGTGGGTGAGACAAGATTTCAGATTCGACGATTCGACTACCTAGTACTCTACGGCTATACAACCGTCTCGGGTGTCAAGATAGCATTACGACTTGAGAAGGAACCTGCCACTGGCCAACGCCATCTGTCGCCGTCGGTGTAGGCGACAGACATTGATTGATCAGTGACTCCCATCCCACCCCGGAAGTCAAAGGTGCGGAATCGTGCATTCGCTGGACTGCAATCCGTTCTTCTTTTACCCGACCCTCGGGACTCGCTTCCTCCCACTCCTCGACCACCAGGCAATACGAACAAGGACATCTCTTTGATTCATCTCGCTATCCCTTTCGGCCGTCGCATCGCCGCTCGTCCAACAACCCTGTCCAAACCTTGTTAACCGGTTCCTTCTGCGTCATCGCCTCGCATCCTTCCAATACCCCTGCTCCTGATCCTGGTCCTCGTCCCTCCTCCTCCGACACGGTCGCGTACTGTCGTACCTGAGATTTTATTTTGGGTTACTCACTATAATCTGACGACGTCGACTCTGGAATTTTTCTTTGGTCTTGTGGTTTCAAACTCTTACCAAATTCGCTTCAACGCAGCCAACCAAGCCCACGCCTTCATGCACACTCTATTACTTCTCCTGCTCCCTCGGTGTGATCTGGTCCAGATAGTGGTTGGATAGTCGCAAAGAAAGGGCCCAAACCGAACCCGGACGGACTCACGCAGTCTTTGACACATCCGCCATGTATAGACATTCGGCCCAGGTCAACTGTATACCCAGAAATGCCCCTCCTTCGCCCGACACCACCAGTGACTCCGAGTCTGACATCCTCGATGCTCTGCAGCGAAAGAGAAAGCAATTAGACGAGGAGATTGCCCGATTCAAGGCGGCAAAGGACCGCGAGTTTCGTGAATTCGAGAAGGAACTTCGACTGCATCGGAAAAAGGCTCGAGGCCTCGAAAGTTGCTGTTCGAGCAATATCTCGTCATCCTCGTCTGCCAGTGCAGGAATCCTGACCGCGCATAGACCGGTGGGCCACCATAAGTCAAAGAGAGCGGAAGTGGGGGTGGGAGCTAAAATCGTCAAAACGACACCGTTGAGTCCAGCAACTTTGTCTCTTGCGAAGTTGAACATAACTGGGGAGACGTTGCCTTTGAACAACGATTTGGTGACACCTTCGTTATTGACCAAGACAAACTCTCGGTCCACTCCTCCGGGTTCATTAAATACTACGCCCTCAAGGTCACAAAAGGATAGTGTACCTAATCCCCAGCATCCGCCTCCGCCCCCTACGCCGACGAGCGACCGAACGGACAGTTTTGCCGGCGTGTTCACGCCCTCTTATTTGCCCCTTTTGGATTCTCGGGATCGGACTCCTCCGCGAAGCAGTCCACAGCCCTTGACTCCGCAGGAAGAAGAAAAGAAGCAGCTACAACATCCACAACAACCCGACGCCGCCGATAGTACTAGTAAGCAAAAGGCCGAACGAGACCGACAACGACCGCCCTTGAAATCATCACAGTCTCTCCCGGAACAACCGGTCTCGCCGCCCGTGGTGGTCACCTCGACCAAGCGAGCCAAGTCGACCGGTCAAATACCCACCAGCGCCAGCAGCACGAACAACACGAGCACGAGTCTGCCGCCGAGCGCATTGAGAAAAACGTCGAAAAGTGGTGTGCGCAAGGATGCGAAACACGTGCATTTCCAACTGGCCGACTCTACTGTCGTCGACCCAAGCAGCAGTTATGAAGAATCCAGTCCGGGGGGGATGAGTAGTCCGGAAAAGGAGGATTCAGAAGACAGCCAAAGCGGCAGTTTAGGTACTACTAGTAGTGGCACTCTGAAGAAGACAAAGACGAGAAAAGGCAGTCCGAAACACCTGAAGCTTCCCAGCACGAACGACGGTGGTGGTATTGCCGGTCGACGAGGCCGATTCCTCTCGCCTATCCCGTCGCCACTACCGAGTCCGTCGCCTTCTCCGTCGCCTACGATTCACGGGACTGGAATGGAATTGGACTCGGAATCGCCTTTTTCAGGCGGTCTGGTCATGGCCGATGACGGGGGTAGTGGTGTGGGCTTCTTTGAACTTGATGAGGAACTGGCGAGTCCGGGGTTGAGAGACAGGCCGTTCGAAGAGGAAGCGGAGATTGAAGAAGTGGAGGACATCGACGTGGATGCGGAAGCCTCGACTACCGAGGATATGTGGCGCGATGATGATGATGGTAAAAGGATACCATTTGGGCGGGACGAAGGAGATGAAGGGTTTGGGGCTGCGGCTACTGGGTTGGGAAGCAGTGTTGCGGCTGGGAGTGTGCCTATTGATATTGTCCGGCCGACGGGCAGTTGGGTCGGTAGTTTTGGACATTGATGTTGACTTGGGCACTGCATGATGTATGCGGGATTTGCAAATATCTATCTCAGCTATTATGATTTTATTATGATTGCCTACCTAGGTACCTACAGCAGGTGGGTACATTAACCAGAGAGGAGTGAGGAGTGATGAAGAGGACCTCAGAAGTTAGGTAATGTCTCTTCTGCTTCAAGTTTGGCTTTTCTTCTGCCAGAAATAATAGTAATAGTAATGGTAGTACAATGGGCATAGAGCAGGATATAATATAATGTACAGGAGTTCAGATATGTTGTACACTTGCTGACTGGACCATATAGGAGGTACCCAGCAGAGGACTTGACAACCCCTACTCAGGTACAGGTACTTAGATACCTAGGTGTATATTATATGCCTTCATGACTGCAATCAGAGTGACCTTCTTAGATCAATGCTTGTCCCTTATACATTGCCTCCCTCACTTCGCGGATGATATCCTTGCGATCATGGCGGCCCATCAAGACAATGGCGCGGCCCCGACGGTTCATGCGACCCAGCCGACCTAGGCGGTGGACAAAGTCAATGGTGGTATGGGGCACATCGTACAGAATGACATGGCGCACGGCTAGAGTGTCGACTCCTCTGGACCCTAGGTCGGTGGTGACCAAGACCTTTGTGTCGGGCAGGTGACGCGTGGGTTTGCCGCCGTTGGCCGAATTGTCAGTAGTGGTGGTGGCGCTGTCAAAAGGCACAAAGTCGCTGAAGAGTTTGGTCTTTTTTGCGGAAGTGTTTGGCTTTTCCGACCCTTCGACCACCGAGGACGACGTGAATGTCGACAAAATCTCGGCCTGTCGTTGCTCCGTGGTGTCGCGGGTCAAGGCGACGGCGTCGATTCCCTTGGAGGCCAAGAACTTGGCCAGCTCTTCGGCTCGCTCACGTTCATTCACAAAGACTAAAATGTGTTTGACCGTGTTGCGCGGGTTCATGTCTTCGTGCACGGCCTTGCCGAGTGTCCAGATGACGTCGGCACATGCGAGGTCGCGGGAACCCCGGTAAGGATCTTTGTCGATGTCGACGGCCCCCAGCTGGACGCGACGGGGGATTGTGTGCAGTTTCGGTGTGACGATGCGCTTGGTTTCGGGGAATCGTTTGTCGATGAACCGGTCGAGCGAGTTGGGCACGGTGGCGGAGCAGAGAATGAGTTGTTTCAAAGACGGGGTTGCTCGGTCGATGATCTCGCATGTCGTCTCGCTGAAGGATCGGTCGAAGAGTGAGTCGGCCTCATCCATCACTAAATACTGCACTCGGGACAGGATGTTGGGTTCCTTTTTGGCGATGCTCGCGATCAAGTGAGGCGACGATACAAGAATGTCAATACCGTTCGGGTTGAACAGTCGTTTCCGGATCACTGTGGGGCTATTGTACGATGAAATACCTGCCGACTTGTACTTGACTGTATGTCCGATCAGTTTCACCACCTTGGTGACCTGCGCGACGAGTTCGGATGAAGGTACTAGGATTAGTGCTCGTGGTCGCCCCATGGATGGATGCACTTTCGGCTCGTCTTCGGAGGGGTCCGCTTCGAAGACCAGTCGCTTCTCCCGGTCTTGTTTTGCTTGCTCCTCGCGCGCCTCTTGTTCCGCCTCCGCGATTCGGTCTAGCTCTTCCTGCTCTTTGACGTGGTGGATGATCGGGAGGAGGTATGCGAGTGTCTTGCCGGATCCGGTCTCGGCGGCGATTAGGAACTGGTTGAATTTGGGTTGAGGTTGAGCTTCTTGACCGTCCGCTGTTGTTTCGGTTGTTGTCTTCTTTTGTTTCTGGTATTCGTCCTTTTTGCTGAGGAGGGCGGGAATCGCTAGTTTCTGCGCCGGTGTAGGTACGTATTCTGTCAGACCGGGGAGAACTTGTGTATAGACTGCACTCGCCACCGAGGGCATCAATCCTAGCTCTTCGAACGAGTTGATCTTCTCAAGTTTCTGTTTCAGCTTGTCCCGCTGGCTGTAGGATAGAGGCGCCAGGGTCTGTTGCATCTTGAGGGCGTGGAATAAGGGTCTTTCGTCTTTGGCTGATTTCTTTTTGGGGCTTGTGGAGGTCTTTTCGCTCGTTGTGCCGTCTGCTGCTGCTTCACCCGATGTTTGGGTCGGAGCCGCTCGTTTCTTGATTTCTTGTCGGACCGCCATCCGAGGCCTCGAGGGGAGCGTGCGAGGCGCTGCTCTTCGTTCACGATCCGCCGGTCGGGGTCTGGCCACTGTCTGATTCATTCCTGCAAATGGTCCCGCCACATCGTCTTTGCTTTTCTTCTTTTCGGTCTGCGACCTGCTGACATCTTGACTGAGGGTCATTCGCGAAGGTTTCTTGCGTTGGCGCATGGCCGTAGCCATGGTCCTTTGCGTCTGCCATGGCCTTGTGGTTGTGGGACGAAGAGCGGAAATCAGGGCTCTGAGTTGACAGGCCGGGCAAACGGCCAGAGAGGATGACATGGAAGCAGTTCGGTTGAATTGATACAATAATAAAAACAAGAGGTCTCTGTACAGTGTATGATACCTAGGTATAGTAGTAGTAAATGGTGTATATCTGGTGTATGTCTCGACTTCGAAACTTTTTTTGATACTGCGACGGGTATCGCCTTGCACTAGCCGTACAGGGCCTAGTACAAACGTTGGTGGCCGGTTGCCCGTCGCAACTTGGGTGTTGTTGTTTTCCCCGCTGCGCGAAACTTGGAAAAGCCCGTTTTTGCGGACGCCAATTCACGCCAATAATAATAGCAGCAATACGAGAAGTACTAGCAGTCGCAGTAGCACAGTGCCGCAAGTGGTCGTAATCCTGGTATCACCAATGCTCACTGTAAATAATACTCACCTCGAACCTCTCCATCTCAATCCTCCTTCTTATCTCAAGCATCACATAGAAAGCGGCCTCCATTGCGGTCGCAGACGGCGCGGCCCTTACTTCAACTCTTCACTGTCTTTTCCATCACTTTGATCTCGGGCAGAGACCTCGTGCTATTTACGTGCGCTGCAGCTGGTCTGCTGCCCATTTCAGGCTTGACCATCTGTCACTCATTCCTGGCCTGCGCACTGTTCATTCCATTCATCATTCATGGTCTGAGCGTGGCCCGGTGAGCTGCTAGATACAAAGCCATTGTTGTCTGGATTCTAGTCCGCCATGGCCTCAGAGGTACGTGCGATGGTCATTGTTGACGTTGCCTCCGGTCTGCCCACGCCGTACGTGACACTAATGCCCTCATCTCTCTGCTACAGGTTCCACCTTTACGCATCCAGAAGGGCAGCAATGGCGCCTCGCCGTCCAAGCTGCCCCGAGTAACGAATCGCCCCTTGTCAGAGCTGAGTCCCATGGCCATTCGTCGAAACTCTCCGAGCTTTCCTCAAGTCAAGGTACGTTGTTTTGGGCGGTGCCTGTCTGCTGTTGATTCGAACAAAACCCTCACACAAGTCGCAGGCCAAGGTATTCGGCAACGAGAATTCGCCAGCAGGATCGTCTCCGTTTTCGAACGCTTCACCCCGTCTGTTCTGGCAGGGACGAGATCCCAACTCCCCTGCCAGAGAAATCCGCGATAGCCTAGAAGGCCTTCCTACCTCGACCTCGCCCAAGAAACGCTCGTCGATTGAGAATCTCAAAAAGGCCTCGCGGGTCAAGAACAGCAGTATGTTCGCCATCGAACAGAGCAACCGCTACGATCCTTCTCGTCCGGCCATTCTCGATGGCCGTCCTCACAGCATGCAATTCTCCAGAACACAATCGCCGTTTCGGGGTTCCGATGTCATTCGCAAAGAGAACGTCGTCCCATCCGACCGAAACAGTTCCCCAATGCAAGCACATCAAAAGCCAGAGCCGAAGGAACCGTCCGCTATGACAAATACCGTGACTCCTCTTTCTCCGAGCAGGTTCAACACCTCGCCTGCCAAATCATCACTCTCGAAGAAGACCGGTGCAGCATTCAGACGAAGTGGATTCGATCCCGAAACGGGCATTTGGGAAGACGAAGATGATATCCAAAACAGACAACTCCCCGAGGGTCGCGGGTTGCATCGTCACCAGAAGAGTGTCACATTTGACCAAGCTCCTCCGCAGGTCAACGAGTATGAAGAGCCCACGCCGGCGCCATCTTCCTGTGCTTCTGGCTCCCGAGAGGGCAGCTATGAGTCGACTGAGGACGACGATGAGGATCAAGAGGCAGGCCTTGACCGAGGCTCCTCCATTGACCATGACGACAGCTTTGATGCTTCTCTTGAAGATGCAACCAAAACCCCTGTTGTGTTGCCTGAAGACTGGCGTTTCATGAGCCCGGACAATGCCAACACTGACTTGGCTCGAGGCGAGGAAGATGTCTTTCAGGACGACTGTGGCAGCCCAGCCCCTACTGCTATGCCCAGCGCAGGGGCCTATCGACCTCAACAATCTAGCACAGGTTCGGTTGACTCTGAAGGACGGTCTCGTCCTCTCCCACCACTTCCACCTTCGGGAACCCACCGTCATTCGAGGACTGAGAGCTTATCAGGCGCCTTCGAACGTATGAGTGTCAATCGTCGTTCTCTGCCCGCCCCACCGCCAATGTCCCCAGGTACCTCTAAAGCTGATATCCTGAAAATGGGGGCGTCGAGCTCGCTTTCAGCCGAGGACAGACTCCGATTGATGGCAATTCAGGAACAGGAGCGGGAACGCCGTATGAGAAGAATGGACTCCAAAGAAACCAGCCCTGTCCGCGGTGGCAGTGCAGAGGACTCTTCAATAGACCACGGCGAACCAGGTCCAGAGATATCTTCTGATTCCAGAGATTCGACACCACAGCTTTCCAGAGCATCCATTCTTTCAGGCCTGCGGGACCAAGAAAGTCGAGAAAGCAGCGAGGAGTTTGTTGAGGGCACGAACCACTCCATGCCATCGTCCTTTGACCCGGATGTCCCAATTCCATCGCTGGAAGATCCCACTCAGCCAGCAATCAAGCAAGAAGAGGGTTTGGAAGAACCTGACCTCTATTCTATCCCGGACATGTACATTGGCCGGGAAGGGTCGGACTCAGAGACCAGTGCCAATCAGGACGACGACCTCACGAGTCAATACTCTCAAGCTTCTGTCGCGCCGTTGCCTCCGGCACCATTGCATCAAGGCCAAGAGACTCCAAGAGCCCAGACTCCTGTACAGGAGCAGATTTTCAAACAGTCGGCTCCTGAACATCGGGTATCGCTGCCCGAGTTTCCTGACTTTGGAAAAGAGAGTAGCTTCGACATGGGCTTTGGTCCGTATCTGACAAAGAAAGAGGAAAAGGTTCAGCCTGTTGTTGCAACCACGCATACAATGGTGACGACGAGCGACCTTCCCGATCTTGCAGCCTTGCGCCAGTCTATTCAACGTTCTTACACCCCGGATTTGCATCCGAAGCGGTCTGAAAGCCCACTCAGAGTTGAGGTCGACAGAGCCACGGCGGGCACACCAGACTCCGTAGTTCGACATACAAGTGTCTCTGGCTTTACCGACAACGTGGACACTAACAACCATGACAAGGAAGCAGACTCGGAAATTGAGAGTAGTGAGAGATCAGTCTCTCCTTCTGACAGTGGTTCTGTGGTGGTGAATGGACGTGAGATTTCCCCAGTCTCCCCTATCTCAGCCGAGTTCAACGAGAAACCGGAGGCCACCGAGGCTGGTTCTGCAGACGCCGCACCGGGTGACGAAAGCCATGATGCCCAGAACAATGCTCTCCAGATCGAACAGAAGCGAGTGAGCAGCTTGGTACAACTGGACATCCCTCATCATGAACTGGAGGACAGTCTCGAATTAGGCCTGGAAAAGGAGTTTGACCGCGTTGTGGAGGCCCAAAAGGTAGAGTTTGAACGCTCTTTGCGACGCCTGCATTACCCTTTCAATGGACGCTTTCCTTCTCACGAGTACCCTGACCCGAAGGGCTCCAAGATTGGCAATCCCTTGCAAAATATCCCCCTGTTACCCAAACCCCGTGGAGCGCGTGTCCTGGTTTCCAGCACTCCTGCAGCACAATCCGTTCCCGAAGAATCATTTGCTAATCGGTCTGGCCCGCGACAGAGAGGTTACGTTATGCGACAGAACACTAAGATCGTCGTTGCAAGTGAACGTGTGCCCCAGGACGAATGTGTATCCCCCGCCCTGCCAAGCACCGAAGGCGAGGGAGTGTTAGCAGCCCCAACCCTGGAGGCAAACAAGGTTCAGCCATCTCCTCGCAAGACAAGCCAACCCACCTGGAGTACTGAACCCTGGAATGGTAAGGTCAGACGCAAGAGCATTCGCGTGGGAGGCGAGAGGGCTCTTAGCAAGAGGAAACCCGTCGAAGGGCCTGTACCACCTCTCCCCGGACAAGCAAGCAATGCTCAAGAGAGCCTGGAGTCAGTTGCGGAAGACGAGCTGGGAGAGGAGGAGGATTGGGAGGACGGCATGGAACGTGGTCGACTGTTCGTGAAAGTCGTCGGGGTCAAAGACTTGCAGATGCCGTTTCCACAACGTAAGCAGACTGATCGTCCCCTGTATCTTTGTTCCCCAGCTGACCATGCCAGATGAACGTACCTACTTTGCTCTTACCCTCGACAACGGCCTGCACTGTGTAACTACTGCTTGGCTAGACCTCGCTCGAAGCGCACCTATCGGACAAGAATTTGAATTGGTCGTCCTCAACGACTTGGAATTCCAGCTCACGCTTCAGATGAAATTGGAGCCACCGAAAGTCGAACGACCTCAATCTCCTTCGAAGCCGCCTCCCTCGCCCAAGAAGCAGGGAGCCTTTGGCAGACTGTTCGGATCCCCCAAGAAGAAGAAGGAGTTGGAGATGAGGGCCCAACAAGAAGCCCAAGCCGCCGTCAAAAGACCGGTGACGCCTCCGTCCGCATATGAACTGGTTCAAGGTCTGGTTGCCAAGGACGGCTCGTTTGCTCGAGCCTACGTTGCACTGAGCGAGCACGAGAAGCACGCGTACGGCAGACCATACACGGTAGACATTACCTGTTTCAATGAATGGGCTCTGGAAGAAGTGTATGTGGGCAGTTCGAGAAGCAAGAAGGGGGTGACACAGCTGCGGCGACGTCCACCTTACGAGATAGGCAAGCTTGAGCTGCAACTGCTGTATGTGCCCAAGCCAAAAGGAGCCAAAGATGAAGACATGCCCAAGAGCATGAATGGTGCTATTCGTGCACTTCGGGAAGCCGAGGAACGGATGCAACAGCAAGCCAACATCAAAAGCTTTGAAGGGTATTTGAGCCAACAAGGAGGAGATTGCCCAGTAAGTTTTGCGCAGCAGCACCTGTAAAGAGAGTTCACTGCTAACATGAGGCAGTACTGGCGACGACGATTCTTCCGACTTGTCAGCACCAAACTGACCGCGTTCCATGAAACAACCCTTCAACCACGGGCCACCATTAACCTTGCCAAGGCCTCTCGTCTTATTGACGACAAGTCCTCTCTCACGCAGAAAGAGACCTCCACCAAGGGCGGCGGTCGTCGAAAGAGTGGTTTTGCCGAGGAGGAAGAAGGCTACATGTTTGTGGAGGAGGGATTCCGAATCCGCTTCGCCAATGGGGAAGTTATTGACTTCTACGCCGACTCGACGGCTGACAAAGATGAGTGGATGAAAGCACTCTCCCAGGTAGTCGGCAACAATGTCCAAGGAAACTCCACTGCCGTCAAGGGATGGGCCGATATGGTTCTCAAACGGGAGAAGAAAATGAAAGCCGAAGCATCCGGGGCACCAAATCTACCACGGCCTGGGGTTGGACACATGCGGACCGAGACGTACCATGCCGGGACGGGCAGTGTTCAGACCAGCAGCCCGGTCAAGTCGAGAAGCGTGCATGAGGCCTACCATCGCAAGACGAGGAGTATGCATGCGTGAGAGTGGTAATGAACATGATTCAACAGGTGTTGAGCGCAATCGGGGTCGGGTTTTTATGGCTGTGTCTGCTTCTGGATGGCGTTGGACAGAGATGGTAAAGTCGGCGGGCGATTGTTCAGAACATGTCTGTGACCATGGCTTTTGCTATGGATTTTGCCTTTTTGCGTTTTTCTATGGGCAGACGCTTCACGCAGCACATGCTTGATGGAAGTGACCGTGCCTGATCGAATGTGGTTGTGCGCAGCTCGTCCTTTAGTTCGAGTCGTTGGCATGTGTGAATACATTAAGTTTTCTCACCAGATCAAGACTTCAAACACGATGAGATGTAGTGAAACAGAGACACCAACGAGATGTAAAGGTGAGCGAGGCTTTGGTCGATGTTCAGAACAACTTGGAGTTGGGTGTCGTCGTCAGGCGTCCAATTACAGGCGACCGTCTCGACCCAACTTGACAACAAATATATTGTCCAAGTAATAAATATCTTTCAACCTATTGAGTACCAGCGCTTCTCTACTGCTGTTCGTATGGTTCTGCGATGAGCGCCGTTCGGACAATAGCAATTGTCATCCTCAGCATCTCATTTGTCGTCTTCATCGCGCTTTTTGGACGACTCCCCATTTTCAGGTAAGGCCGCGTGCCCCAGCCAGTGTGTGACACTGCGTGTTGCTGTGTTATTGTTGCTGAACCAAAGTCTCGTCCTCTCTAGACGAACACCAGTTGCATTTCTCCATCGACTAGTTTGGAAGCACATCCCGAATGCCTTCATCGCCGTCGACGACCGGCTCACGGGGCGGCGGATTACACGGAGTCTCGCCCGAACAGGCAACTATCTTATGAATGAAGCGCATCCGATAGTACTGGTATGTTTGACAGCTACTGGATGTGAGTAGAATTTACTGACGTGAAGGTCTCCTGGCAAACAAGATCTTTTTCGTTTCACTCCAAGTCATCGGCGAAATTCTATTCATCCCCGCGGCATGGGATCGATTGTCTTCATCTCAAATCGCAACCATTTTTGTGCTCGTACCATTACCTCTGATATTTTTGTATCTATCAGCCACGACCTCAAGCACAATCACTCCAGCGAACCACCGGTCTTCAATGCTAGCATACCCCTACGACTACGCATTGTTCCACCCAGGCTACTTCTGCAGCACCTGTCGCCATGCGAAACCCGCGAGGTCGAAACACTGTTCACTCTGTCGGGCCTGTATCCAACGCCACGACCACCACTGTATCTGGATCAACAACTGTGTCGGAAGGAACAATTACCTGTGGTTTTGTCTGTTGTTGGCCAGCATTGCGGTCCTGCTCGCTTATGGAGCGATATTGGGTTATGTGCTGCTTGATGCTGAATTACAACAAAAGTTTGTTCCCGCGGAATTGACGAGGGGAAGTGTCACGGCCAAACGATGGAGTACGACCTTGACTTGGGCCGAGTTTGGGCACTGTTGGGCTTGGGTGATTTCCAAGGAGTGGCGGGTTGGTGCGGTGACCATGTTGATGGCCATGTCGTGGCCGCTGGCGTTGGCGTTTTTGATGTATCATGGGTACCTGCTCTGGGCCGGCATGACGACTAATGAGAGTGCAAAGTGGCAGGAGTGGAAGGAGGATATTAATGATGGAGTGGTGTATAGAGCGGAAATGTGGAGGATTAGAGAAACGTACCCGCCCCTGCCGGAGGATGTTGAGCCGAGGGAGGAGGATGTTATGTGGCCAAAGGGGGTGAGGGCGAGGTGGTGGTTGATTAGGACGAGGGATGGGAGACCGCCTTTGAAGAAGGTGAAGGTGAAGGAGGGAGAGGATCGCGAGGAACCTGATGAACGATGGGTTCGTGTCAGGTCCATCGCGGACGTTGAGAATGTTTATGATTTGGGGTTTTGGGATAATTTGGTCGATGGGCTGTTTAACAGGGGGTGAAAAAGGTGTTTTGGGATCTAGTATTTTTAACAAGTGTTGTTATACTGCGATATAATGTGGGAGTATCACCTCCGTATCTTTAGATGATAGAAGTTCGGTGTCTGAAGTTAACTGTAGTTGTAAGCTGTAGTACGTTGCTGATTGACGCGGTGATGGCAATCACGTGGGCCCGCGGTCAACACTTCAACTTCGTAGCCATCATCAAACCCGATCTTCAATCTTCACGCAGCCACTTGTATGCTTCTTGCACCAGCGACATTCGACAAGCCAACAGTGGCGCCTTGATTGTTCATTTCTGAACATTCACGATGCCCGCAAATGGCTCCACGACCTGCCAAACGGCAGCGCAGATCGACCATCATCGTCTCGGACGATAGCGACGAGGAATACCAATTGCCCACCGGACCCTCGAAGCCTGCTGCTGTCCAGCGCGAAATAACCCTCGATGGAAAGACCTCAGCCACCACCTCGCCGGCCAAGGCTGCTGGCAAAGGGAAGTCCAAAACCAAACCCACCGCAACGAGAAAAGGAAAAGCCGCATCTACAACAGCATCCCCCAAGTCATCGCCGGAAAAGGCAAGAAATAATACTAGTAATACGGACAAGAGTACAAGGTCATTGCATTCTTTCTTCGGCAAGGCCACTGAGGAAGAGAGATGGCGCAAGAAATCCGCGACGCCGGATCCAGGGGACTGGGCGAATGGAGAGTTGGACGATGCAATTGAAGACGATGAGTTGTCGGACGAGACACTGCAGGAATTAGGCCTTGCGAAGAGATCCCAGCCACAGCCACAACCACAACCACCTGCGGTCAAGGCTAAGACTCTCAGAAGTCAAAGCAGCACCAGAGATACAGGCAATCTATCCTCTAGCCAGCGATTCTTCAAGACAGCACCAGCACCGTCGTCGAGTCAACCTGCCCATAAATCTGGGACGGGTCATGTCCCTGAAGTCCAGTACCTTCCATGGGCCGATCGATACGGACCCAGCAACCTCGACGAGCTGGTCGTACACAAGAAGAAGGTGTCTAACGTTCAAGGCTGGTTGCAGGGCAAGATCAGCGGCCGAAATAATCAGAAAGTTTTAGTGTTAAAGGGGCCTGCGGGCAGCGGAAAGACGACGACTTTATCATTGCTTGCGAAAGCCATGGGTTTGCAACTGGTCACTTGGCATAATCCTGCTGTTTCCGAGTTGGGCACAAGTACTTCGTCGATCGCTCATCAATTTGAAGAATTCCTCAACCGTGGAGGTCGATTCGGCAGTCTTGTTTTCGACAACGACCAGGCTACCGACACGGCATCAAGCCAAAGAGTCCTCGTCGTCGAAGAGTTCCCTGCAACCATATCGAGACAATCCAGCGCCCTTCAATCATTTAGATCCGTCATCTTACAGTTTCTGGCACGGAGCAAGGCTACACCGTCTGGATTTTCTGGTACTGACAACCTCCCACCTCTTGTCATGATCATTTCCGAGACTCTATTATCGTCAGCCACAGCTATCAGCGACAGCTTCACCGCCCACAGACTGCTAGGTCCCGAGATATTGAATCACCCCTTCGTGACAGTGATGGAATTCAACCCGGTCGCATCGACATTTGTGACCAAGGCTTTGGACCTTGTCATGCAAAAAGAAGCCAGAGACTCTCTGAGACGACGGGTTCCTGGTCCTGCCGTGATACAGAGGCTCGCAGAAATGGGTGATGTTCGAAGTGCCGTCAACTCGCTCGAATTTCTCTGTGTAAGAGGTTCTGGTGCTGGTGGATCTGGTTCCGCAGATTGGTCCGGCACCGTGGCTGTAACAGCAGCAGCCAAAACGAAAAAGAAAAAAGATAGTGCGGTTTTAACAGAAATGGAAAAGAACTCACTTCAAATCGTCACCCGCCGCGAAACCACGCTCGACATGTTCCACGCCGCCGGCAAGGTCGTGTACAATAAGCGCGAAGATCCTTGTGTTCTCGACACTCGAGCCGAACCACCGCCCAAGCCTCCGGACCATATGATGCATTTATATTACAAGTCCAAGGCTTCACAAGTAGATATCGAAGCTTTGTTTAATGAGACGGGTACAGATATCCACACTTTTATTTCTACCTTGCATCAGAACTATATTTTGTCTTGCAACGGCGATACATTTGAAGAATCGTTCGATGGGTGCGCGGACGTTTTGTCTACTACGGATGTATTGGATCCAGAAAGTCGGCCGGCATTACGACGTGCAACAGGAAATCCGAATGCAAGTCTCATCCAGGCCAATTTGCAGACAGGGTCATCGGATACATTGCGTCAAGATGAGATTGGGTTCCATGTCGCTACGAGAGGGTTGTTATTCAATCTGCCGTATCCGGTCAATCGAGCGAGTCCCCCGAATGGGAAAAAGGGCGATGCGTTCAAAATGTTTTATCCGGCTAGTTTGAGGCTGTGGAAACCGATGGAGGAAATGGATAGTTTGATTGACTTGTTTGTTCATGATTCTGGCGTGGTAGCTCGAGGAGCTACTTTGTCGAGTGGTGTTGGTGATCATGGTGTTATCACTGATGGTTCTACCGCCGGCACTGGTGTCGCAAGTTGGCAAACTAGAGCATTTGGTCCACCACAGGACGAATTTGGCAAATCTCACGGCGATGATGACGGCAAGGATCATGACGACGATGGTGGTTCTCCTCCGGATGAGGATGAAGATACTCCACCACGACCCGTTCATCGTCCTAAAATCACTCTGGTTTGTGAAATCCTGCCGTACATGGCGCGGATCATGGCTGCAAGAAATCAGGATGTTACTGTACTCGAACGCATCACTAGGTTCAAGCCCGAGGCGTTTCTTTCGCAAACGGCTGGTGAGACTGAGGGTGATGATGTTGACGAGGATGCTGGGACCGTCAATGAGAGTGTCAACACCGCCCACTCCCAGCATCGTCAACAACAACAACAACATCTCCATCAGTCATCTTCTGCGAGAGATATGGGAAATGGCATAGCTGGTCACGGCGGTCCAGGGGCGGCCGCAGCGGCGGTTGAGAAGCTGTATATCTCGGACGACGACATTGAAGATGATTGAAGTGATTGGGTGATTGATCAAGTAACTTCGGAACGTCCAGGCGATTGATGGAATGAAATGACTAGATTACATACAGTAGGTACCCATGATTAATTAGATGATCGATTGATTGAGCACCCATGTCCTATTGCTAATAACAACTAATGAGAGAGTAATCTTTCCTCCTTGGATAGGTATGTATTCATGGGTATGAATTCTAGTATCAGGTCGAACCTGGAAGCCCAGGAGTCTGTGAGTCTGGCAATGATAATGGCATGGTGGTACATTGATACAAGACTCATCTACAGTAGCTTATCTAGCGACGCGATAATTCCCTCTTGCCTGTTCGGCCTTGAACCCATCCTGCTGACTGGGCAAGGGAGCACGTCTGCGGACACTTCCGGAACCTCCACTTCCACTTCCACTCCCGCCAGCACCAGCACCGTTTGTACTTGCACCTGCACCTGCACCTCCAAGACCAGGTATGCCGCCACCACCACCACCACCTGAGAAATCAAGACCGGGCAGACCACCACCACTAGGCCGCGGTACTTGTAAGCCAGCCGGGAGATTCAGGTTTGAAAAATCGATTCCCTGAGGCAAGCCTTGAAGATGTTGTTGACCTTGAGGTTGGTGTGATTGTTGTTGTTGGGACATGGCAAGCAGCCGCTGGAGAGATTCGGCGTCCATACCTGGCACGGGTGGGAAAGGTGGTGGCTGTTGTCCTTGCGGTCGGCCAGATGCTGCTGCTGCTGCTGCCGCCGCCAGGCCTGGCATAAGAGATAAAGGCGGTGGAGGAATGTTGGTGATTCCAGCTGGACCGCCACCAGAGGATATTTGTTGCTGTTGCTGCTGCTGCTGCTGTTGTGGTCTAGATGTACCGTTCATGTTGGGCCCCGAAAGACCAGGAAGACCAGGTAGACCGGGGATGGAAAATCCACCACCCGCGGCCGCAGCAGCAGCAGCATTGCTCGTTCCCTGATCTTCCAAACCCTCTGCTTCGTCTTCTGCTTCCTGTTCTTCCTGTTCTCTGGCCTGTCTGCGGCCGAACTTGCGGTCCCAAGTCCCCTGGGCCTCGGCGCCTTCTTCGCCAAGATGGAACTGGTCTTTGAAACAAGTAGTCAGACCTGGCTGGGCTCGAGACCAGAATCGAGTGTAATGATCATTGGACCCCGATGCTAGAATATGACCTAGGGGATGCCAGTCTAGAGACCAGATGGATGACTCGTGAGCATGCGGAATACGGTGTGCTGGATAGATGGACTGCGCCGGCGCAGAGCGGGGGTCGGAAGAAGCATAAGGAGAGGTGGTGATTGAAGAAATGCCGCTTGGGGTATTTGGTTCCGTAAGGAGATACGTGTGTAAAGAGCCGTCGTCGCCGCCTGTGCTGATCAGGCTCGGGTGGATGGGATGCCACGATAGCGTGGTGACACCCTTCTCGTGCCCGCGTAGGATCGCCACGTCGCGCATCAAACGTAGATCGAAAATGCGGATCTGACCATCGCGCCCAGCCGTGGCAAGTAGCTGGTCACGCAGACGGCTGAACACTGTTGCCGTGATGGCGTTCTTATGCCCGTGTAACGTGGTCAGATTGCGCGTGGTGCGCGGATCCCATAGTCTCACACTATGGTCTTTGCTTCCAGACACTACTAATCCTTTACTCGGATGCCAGTCGCACGCTTTGACGTCCCATCCGTGTTCTTTGAAAGTCGACTCGTTGGTCGAGGAAGTAAAGTCCCAGATTTTCAACGTGTTGTCGTCGGATGCCGTCACGAATTTCGTGTCCGAGGGCGCAAATGCTATGTCTCGGATCGGAGCGTCGTGTCCTTTGAATTGGTGCGGGTTGTTCAGCGTCGGTTGCAAATAATACACTGTTCCCTCGTCGTTGGCCGCCACCAGCCAGTCCTTTCGATTCGACCATTCCGCTGCCCGTAGTGAGCTGGATCCCATGGCAGTTACGGTTTCAAAGTTGAACGACATGCCGTTCCAGAGCATGAATTCCCCGTTGTGCACGCCCGCCAGCAGCCGTCGACCCTCGGGCATCCACCGGACAACCGTCACGGGCTTTTTCGATTTGCCTAACGACGTGTGAAGATGTCGCACTGGGATCGACTCGGCTGGCGCATCCCGTCGCGCTGCCGGTGGTAGCATGTCAATAACATAGCTTTGGCTCGGCCGCTCTTGTTCATAGTGGTAGCTGCCTTTGTATGCGGGCTTCCGATGGCTCATCCACTGGACCATCGAGGATCCATAATCGGTGATGGGTCGCGGTCTTCTTCGCCGTAGAAGCCCGCCTTCACCTTGGTCATCGTAATGATTGGCCATGATGAACTCGCTGTGAAGTCATGTGCGCCCCAAAGGACAGACCAGACGAAAGGGATAGATTGATGGGAGCACAGTTAGAGGCCCCCTGCCTGAAGAATGAATGAATCAAGCTGGTATCAAAGAGAATAGTACTGCTCCTGCGTAGTCGAAGTTGTGCAGAGCAGTCCAGCCAGGCTTTGGAAACAGGAGATTAAAACACGCAGATTGAATAAGACCATCTATTGAAGCGGGTGTGATGTGAAGGGCCAGGTGGACATTGGCATGGATGGAGTCTTTGCGCTGTAAGTTTGGGGTTGCCGTCTCAAAGGTGGCACGTGATGTGATTACTCATCCACCTACGATCAATGTCCACGGTGGTAACGACGTCAAGGATACAACGAGTTCGGACACAGTACGGATTCACATATATTGCAAACATTATAATAGGCTAGATGTCTCCTTAAAACAGAGTTGGAATTATATTTATTTTATCACTAATTCTTGTTTATTTTAGCAAGCTGCCCGAACTTCGAGTGCCATGAGAAAAAGTATAGCATGGCAGCCAACGGTTGACCAACAAAGACAAAATTGATCCAGAAGATACAATTCCCGATCACCTTGCCTGTGCCATCTTTTCTTGTCAATGGCTCTGTACATTGAATCAGAGGCAACTGTAGAACCATTCCCAGGAAAGCAACTCCGAGAATGTTGTGGCAGGGCACTCCAACCGCCAGTTCGTGCAGGAACCCAGAAAACACAAAGACCAAAGCGCTGGCGGCTTGCGGAGACCACCCGCGACCAACAAGTGGCGAGTAGATATGTCTCCGCATGAAGTGGTACACGGGCTTATTCCAGGTCGACCAGTACTCCTTCAGGCTCGTGCTGTTCCACCAGTCCTCATAAAAGACTCGGTCGCCAAACCTCATGATCTCGGCAAGAGCATTCAAAAAGGACTGGAAGAGTGCAAAGAAACCCGCAAGCCAGACGATCAGAGAAATGGTCGACAGTTTCATCAAACGTTCGGCAATGGTGGAAAAGTCAAGCACAGCCATGCCGTCGAGAGAGTTGCGCAATACAGGCACTGCATATTGAGCACATATGAGCCAGATAAAGACACACAAGGCCACGACCTCGCTCAACCGTTTGAAGAAGAAAGTCCACCGAATGTGATCTGTCCGTGGATAGTAAGGTTGATATACCAATGTCGGTGCCCACCAGAAATAGCACAGATTGCCAAGCGTGACATTGCGCGGATAAGGACATTGCGAATACAGCTCAGGTAGCGCAGACTCTGGGCCGCCCGGATGCAACATGGCATGTCGTAGGTCTCGGTTGGTGAACGCATAAGAGCACGTCTTCAACCAGACGACGATCGCGTGGAGCTCGCAGATCATCCCCAAGCCAGGATTGTAGATATGGTAGTAGACAACAGCACTCGTGATCAACAGTGCCATGGAGGCGTTCAACCCATGAGCAAACGCAATCCACCACCAAGTATAGTAGAAATCCTTCTTTTCCGTCTCAGTCTCGGGCTTGCTGCCGTCCGGATCGTCTTTCTTCCGCTTGCCAACGGCTCCCTTCGCATTTTCCATCGCTACTCGTTCGATGATGTAGGCAACGAAAAGGTGACATGGCGTGAGGGCGTAGAGCACCAGTGCGGTCTTGATGTCCTGGCTTCGTAGGTTGAATTGCAGCGTGATGAGGAGGCCATACTTTTGGGCATTCTCCACCACCAGACGCAGGTTCATGACGATGATGGTTAGCACCATGAGATTGCGGAAGCCAATGAAGCTGGGCGTCTCGGTTGCTTCATGGCTCAGACACGATGGCCGCACCTTGGTATGTAGGGCTGCGACATGGCGGTACTTGGGTCGAACTCGGGGTTTCGAGGGCCTATTGTCGATAGAGCCATTGGGCACTTCAACGGGAGCTTTCACATTGCCCAAGTTCTTGTTGGTGACATCCTGGGCCTCATTCAAAACTGTCTGTACATTGCTTGACATGCTGAATGTACTCCAGCATAACCTGGGACTCTGTTACTGTATCTCTACCACGTGAGCTTCCTGTCCAACTCTTGATTGAGCTGGGACCGTCAACCAGAGACACTCATGAATCCTGGCCTACAACGTAGAGGGTGGCAGAATGGGGGACGGAATACGCGGCGGGAGGGGAGGAGGAGCGAGGCGGTGGGTGCTGGTGCTGGTGGATGGCATGATGAAATGTTTAGAAACTTGAACGTCAAGCTGAGGATCCATCGCTTGTCCGGGCGGGATGGGACATGCCATGGCAAAGCATGTTCTGGCGACGATTCCATGCCATGCAGTGCCAGGAGGAATGATGCATGCGTATCCATCGCAGGGACCTACAGCTGGGGCGCTGTCCCAACACTACTACTGGCGGATGGTGGGGGATCCAAGCTGCCAACCCGACTGGCGTGCGGGTGGAGGGAATAGATCAGATCTCAATGTTGGGCCTGTATCGAACGGCAGAATTGCTGTACAATGTTGTACTTTGTACTACTAGCAGGTCAACCTCCGAGCCTTTCCCTACTAGTATGCCACTCACCCACAGGTGTGCTTCGTCTACTCGTAATCCTTGATACTCGTCGTTGCGACAATGTACTACGTTGCTTCGCCTCATCCTCAATGTCCTGCCACAAGATGAGTTGGGAAGATTTCATTCGTCTGCAATATTCACTCAAACAAATAAAGAAGTAGACACGGAATCAGGACAAATCGTTCTATGACGCCGTCCCACCGCTTACTATACAACTTTTCCATGGACTTTGACCGGCGCTGATGGAGGGAGGATCTGCTGGTTTTCCAAACTGCCTGCCACTCGATCTGATGCGGCTCTGCGGACCTAGGTCGCCTTTATTTCTTCTCCTGGATGGCTTTGTCCACCGTCTCCTGGACCTTATTGCCCTCAATATCATCCTCCGTATCTGCTTCGTCCGTTTCGTCGCCTTGTTCCAAGTCCACCTCGATCTCGTCCTTCTCGCTGGGCGGCCCGTTGACTCGGGGCGCATCACCGCCGCTCATTTGCCATTCCATCAATTTCGTGAACGCACCGTCCGGTCGACTACTGAGGTCTCTATACGAGCCCATCTCAGCCACGCGACCGTCACTGCCCAAGCAAATGATGGTATCAGACCGTTTGATAGTGGACAGCCGATGGGCGATAGAGATGGTCGTGTTACTCCCCCTCAGTAACGAAGCCAACGCTTCGTTGACAAGGGTTTCTGATTCGGCATCGAGCGCTGATGTAGCTTCGTCCAAGATCAAGATGTCGGGTTCCTTGACCAGAGCTCGAGCAATTGCAATTCTCTGCTTCTGACCACCAGACAGCTGGGTGCCACGCGCGCCCACATGTGTGTCCAAGCCATCCGGGAAATCACTGATAAACTGGCAATTGGCTCGTCTTGCAGCTCGCAGGATTTCGGCTCGTGTCGCGTGTGGCCGGCCATAGGCGATGTTCTCGGCAATTGTCCCAGAAAAGAGAACGGGCTCCTGCGAAACCACGCCGATCTTTCGGCGAAGTGACTTGGCATTCAGTGTCGCAATGTCCTTTCCATTGATCAGAATGCGGCCTTCTGTCGGCTCGTAGAACCGCAAGATAAGGCTGGCGATAGTGCTCTTGCCTCCTCCGGACGGACCGACAATCGCCACATTGGAGCCTTGCGGTATTTCGAAGTCGAGGTTCTGGAAAATTTTGACAGCAGGTCTCGTAGGATAGCTGAATGAAACATTCTCGAAGCGAATTGGACCTCGGGCCGAGACCACCTTTTCACCCTTGGTAGGAGAGATGGTAGGCTTTCTGTCTTGAAGCTCAAAGAGTCTGGACGCCGCGCCCACTCCTTTCATGAGCTCTGAGTAGAACGACGACAGTCCGAACAGTGAAGACCCGGCATATGCTGTATACATAAGAAAGGAGGTGAGCTCGCCAATGCTGATCGTCCCGTTCGAGACCATTCCCCCGCCAACATAGAGAAGGGTAAGGATGGTCATGTTACCCATGAGACCTGTGGTAGAGAAGAATGTAGCACTAATGAGTGACTCTTTCTTGCCCAGCTCAAATATTTTGCGGACTTGGGTGTTGTATCGATGGACTTCCAGGATCTCGCCGGCAAATGCTTGTGACGTTCGAACATTACCAAGTCTTTCCTCGGCAATCTTGGTCAGCGTGCCCAGGTTTTTCTGAATCCTGCGGCTTAGATTGCGAATTGCGCGTCCGTAAAAGAAGGCCCCAAGCGCGATAGGCGGGAACAGCAAACCCAAGATCCCGGTCAACTTGAGCGAAACCCAAGCCATCATTCCAAAACCTGCAGCTCCGCTAACAAACGCGCGTAGTCCGTCAGACAGGTTTTGCGTAATAGATTTACCGACAATGATGGTGTCGGAGCCGAGCCTGGAGATCAAATCACCCACACGATTTGCATCGAAAAACTCGGCATTCTGGATGTACGTCTGTCGAAAGAGTCGCGACCTGAGCCTAGCGACAATCCGTTCGCCGACAATCCTAAGAATGACAATCCGGCCGTAGTTTGCTGCAGCGCCAGTGGCAAGGATGGCAGCCAGAGCAGCATAGAAGGTGGTCAGGCTGAGACCAAACAACATTTCACTCTTCTCTTCAGCCTCTGGACCTTCGGTCTTTGCCGCTCCTTTCGTGGCAATATCTAAAATCTTGCCAATAGAGAAAGGTATAGACATGCTGATGGTGGAAGAGATGAGCAAAAACAGAAACGCCCATCCTAGAATTTTGGCTTCTGGTCGAGCGATTTTGATCAACCGCCATACTTCCTTGATACCTGCATTCTTGCCCGTAGAGCCTTCTTTGGACAGTCTAGCACTGAGGTTGACATGCGATGCTTGTGCCGCTTTCTCGCTCTTCTGGAAAGGTTCCTCTTCCTCCGCATCGTCATTCTTCTTGGACCTGACTTGCTCCTTGATGACAGGCGTGGGATATTCGCGCAGAACTCGACAACTTGAAAAGTGTCTAGCCTGTGCGGCTATGCCCGAGCAGGACTGGGCTTGCTGCTGGCATGGCACCTGTACCACAGCGTCGCGAAATGGGGTAACGCCAGCATGGAAAATACCATGGTGGGACGCTACCGCATGAGCTGCTCGATATTGTATCCGCGAGTGTCTAGGAGATGAGTTGTAGAGGGAGAGAAGTATTTTCTGGTCGAGCTGATTCAATCGAGGCCCATGGTGAAAGGGCCTGAAAGCGAGCAGCACTGGGCTGCGGGAGGCAATCATGCCGCAGGCGAATTGGTTCGCGATCACTGTCAAAAGGACATATTCCTCCCTCGACACATCACGGCAGTAGACTGGTACCGTAGGGAAGTGAGCTGGTTGATGCGATGTGAGGACGATGGGCAAAAACGATTGAAAAGCGGCCTCGCACTCGCTGCCTCGGACGCGGGTCAATAATGACGAGACTGACTGCGCCGATTGACGGACGAAGCTGTGCTGCTGCTGATTGAAAAGTGACTTGGATCTCCGGGAGACCCGCCGGTAGGCATCTCAAGCTGCCTAAAGTGCCGCCTAAAGCACTCAACACAATAACGTCAGGGAGCTTGTCTGTAAGGGCAAGTTAGGCGACAAAGCTTCTCTGCACGTTATATCTCAGGCGGTGTTAGGCGGTTGCGGTCCGGCTAGCCCCTACTAGCCCATACCAAAAACCCCCACTATAGCACTTTAGTGAGTTACTATCGCTGCACTGCAGTGGGCATCTGTCGAACTACCAACTCCCCTCTTATTCTAGAAGGATCCCCTCGCCGCCAGATATCAAGGACATACTGTATACAATCAGACCAACAACAAAACAACGGCGAATGTTCACAGTTTAAATACAATCAACCACAAACACCAGCTAACACTCTTCGAAGTCTAACTTCGACCATCATGCCGATTTCGTACGACAAATGGGACAGGCTGGAGGTATCGGACGACAGTGACGTCGAGGTCCATCCCAATGTCGATACCAAGAGTTTTATTCGAGCAAAGCAACGGCAGATCCACGAACAACGAGCCCAAAGGAAGCATGAGATTGAAACGCTCAAATATGAACGCATCATCAACGACGGCCTCCTGGAGCGGATCAACGCCCTGCTGGACGCGCTGAAGAAACACCAGGCAGACGCAAGCACCAAGAATCCCGACGAGCTCGTGTTCCAATCTTTGATCGAGAGTGCAGGAGATCCCGCCAAAGATGAGCCCCCGAAACCACCTGAGGGCGTCTATACGCATCAGCAGGAACAACCTCGCTATTCCAAGATGATGGGTGCGTTGGTGGACCAGGTAAAGAAGGAGGTGGACGAAAAGAATTCCACAGACCGCTACAAGGACTTCATTGAGGGGGTGAATGGTCATCTTACCAAGGTTCAGAAGCTACAGCAGGACTTATTACAGAGGCTTGCGCAGCTGGAAAAGGAAGCACATGCAAAGATAACAAGTGAAGACATCCATGTGGGATTCGACTCGTCCTTTATCAATAAACCCAAGCCCAAGCCATCCTCTGAAAAATCGAAGAAGAAAGAGAAGACCACAACGGAAAGCGTAGAGCTGCTCAACGCACCAAAAGGGCTCAGCTCTCAGTCGCGCGATGCATTGAAGTCTCCTGACGGGGCGATCTCTTCCGGGGCAGAGGCTGATGTTGAGGATGATGCCCTGCTCGAGAAGGGCAAGGGTCAAGACGAGGAAGATGACGAAGAAGACGAGACCAGTCTCAAGCTCACACCGGAGGGCCAGGGATTTGCGAAGATCAAGCTAGGAGACTACCGCGCATGCCTCCAATACATATCTGAACATCCGGAAATTGTCAATGAGCGCACCCAAGATGCACTCATGATTGAAGCTTTCAATGCACAGATGAAAGGTCAAGATGCCTACGCTAAGCAATGTGTGCACCAGAGTCTGCTGATCCAGTACTGTCGTCAACTGGGCAGAGATGGTGTCGGTGTGTTTTTCAAGCGCATCACTACCAAAGGCCACCAAGCGCAGGAGGTCTTCAACAAGGACCTGGCAGAGACTTATGGCAGAATCAAAACTCGCGCTGCAGAGTTGAGCAAAGAAGAAGGGAATGACCCGGCAGGAGTGGAACAAATCCAGCTGCATGCGGTCGAGCCGGGAACAGAGATCCACATCAATGTGCCGCAAGCTGGGTCGGATGATCCTGTCGAGCAGCAAGCGCGGGAGATCTTCGATCGATTCCCACCTGGTTTGCAGCGAGCTCTGGAAAGTGGCAGCCTTGATGAGGTGAACAAGGTACTTGGGAAGATGAGTGTGGATGAAGCTGAGGAGATTGTCGAGCTCCTGGGCCAAGGCGGAATGCTCAGTCTCCAGGAAGGGGTGATTGATGCGACCAATGAAGAAGGCCAGAAGCGGTTGAAGGAGATTGAGGAAGAGGAGAGACGAAAGAAGGCTGAGAAAGGCAAAGAAGTTGAAGCGGAAGGTGAAGGTGAAGGTGTAGGGGAGCCTGGTGAGGCTGTTGAGGCTTAGCAAGGGGCCAGAGGTCTCTACAAAGCTACTTTCTCGATAATAAATCCTGTCTCTGGCATGCAGTGCAGAATTCGTCCATGATGGGGTTTGCATGTTAACAATGTGAACCCAGATGCGTACTCTTCCAGCAGCCCTGAGTGAGTGCTTTTTATGATCGGGCGCGATTAGGGTCGACGACAAGATACTGCAAAAAGCCAGTTCAGGCGTCCAATATAATTAATGACCTTGACTTTCTCCCCAACCCTGCGATAAACAACCCACCTTGAAATTCCACCCAACAAGCAGCGAGCAGCGAAACTTGGAACGGGCTGAAAGAATGACTTGGGTCAAAACGCAGCCCTCAACATGGATCCCTTGCTATATTCTGGGTTAACACAGGAAGTTGCCCACCCTTTTCCACAAGCACGTTCAGCTGCGGGACGAGGCGTGGCGCGGGACACACCAGAAAACAAGCATTGAGATCCCGCTTTCAAAATGGTGTGCATGATACGGCTGAAGGTTGGCAGCCATCGTGAACCTCCAGCTGGCTGCAATGGCTAGACAAAGTTGTTACAACGCGACCGCTGATTGCTTGAACCATTTATGGTGTACATTGGGCTGGCTGAATATGATGGCCGAATCCCGGCCGATGGGCTGGCAGACAAGGCAGATCTGTACAGTGTGCCGCCTTCTCCCACAACATCGAGAAGAAGAATGTCATCAATAAACTCCAGAGCTGGCAGGCAAACAGAGGATATATGCAGACAGGACAAGACGGCTGAGAAAAGGATATGTATAGGTAGGTAGTGCTATGCGTCGCACCCTTTATTATCTTTGCCGCCTGCCAGTGAACCTGCTGTCCTTGTTCTGCTGTCACGGTTGGTACTACTATCGAATACAAACCAGAGCAGTGGTGGTTTGAGAAACCGAAAACGTCGGCACCAAGAGTCAAGAGCCCAAGTTTCTTGATCCTCAGTCTCTTCCTGGTCCTCGGTCCCGTCTCAGCCGAGATATGCAATCCTGAAGGGCCGAAAGAAAAAGGATGTCCCATCGACGGTAACAGCGACTACTATGGACTGGGAGTTCGGATGGGCATCTGTAAGTACAGTTAAACCCCATCATCCAGCTACCTACCTACTGTCACATTACACCCTCTTTCCGGCCCATCTCCACAACTAACATGACTCTCTCCAGATTCATCATGGCTAACCTCCTGGTTCGCCAACAACTTCCTCCCCGAAGAAATCATCGGCAGTTTGGAGACCAACTCAATATTCCTGCTCGCCCTATTCGCCACCGTATTCTTCTACTCTGTGCAAGAAAACGGCATTCGCGTCGTCGACGTGCTAGTCATCCATCAACTGTGCATTGGGTTTCTATTCAGCGTCATGTCCCTATGGGGTTATCGGACAATGTACTATCGCACCGAAGGCCCCGGAGGACGGCGCCACTTCGGCGGATTCGGGACCCATTTCCGTCTCGTGCTGATGGGCATGATTTCCGCGTACGGGACCTGGTTCTGGGTCGAGGGTGTCGAGGATGGACTGAGTGCATGCGACAGACGTCGAAATTGTGGTGGACTAGACACATTTTTCCTCGTGCCTGTAAAAGTGGACAGTTGGGCCACTAGGAGTATTAATCTGGTCATCAATATTGGGGCCTCTGTGTATTATGGTATTATGGCGCTGGCTGCACTTGCGGCGGGGACGGCGTATGTTGTCCATCGTGTCCGGGGGAAAGATGTGCATTGGGAGTTGATCAAGGAGCAGGATTCGAGTGTTAACTTGACGAAACGAGAGTAAGTATCCAGCGACACTGCACTGCATCCCGTGTTTCATTCCACTTCTTTTGCCGTTCAGTTTGCTAACTTGTTGCCCAGGCTCACAAAATGGTACATCGCCCTATCATGCTTCAATCTCATCTGGATCGTCTTCGCCATGATCAGCATCGAATTCACTTTGAACTTGAACCACATGAACAACGTCATTGGGAGTATGGGGCTAGTCGGTCCAGGCCAATTGATCCCCCTTGCAATTGGACTGATGAGCCTGACCCGGGTGTTGTGGATTCTCGCCCGTCAACATATTCCTTTCCTCAGAAAGAAAAACGCCGAGGAGGATACAACTATGTTGTCGTCTCCGGAAACCCCAAAGTTCATGGGCGGCATCGGCTTGACCATGTTGAACACTCGCAGCACATATTCTCCTTACCCGTACTCCCCGGGAAAAGAAAAACCGTTGTCATCATCAACAAAATCCCCTGCTGCGACGACTAATACTGCCGGCAGTCCTCCTGGATCTGGGACTGGAGTATCTAGCAGCGGAGGCAGCGGAGGTAGGGATTGGGGTTCGATCTCGACATTACCCCCTCTCCCTGCTATCGCGACCGGTCCAAAAAGACATTCTCTGACACACCGCATTCTGCTGGCGTGGTTGCCTTGGCTGGGATTGTTTGAATGGTCGAAACATTCGCTTACTCGGTCGCTTGGTGAATATTCGAGCTTCAGTATTGGAGGCCGGCGGGGACATCATTATTATGGTCTCCAGGACCATGCACGACAGGTTTCAGAGGACATTGATGATGTTGGTGGTGGTGGTGGAGGAGGGGGAGGAAGAGGAGCTGCTGGCAGTGGCGGTGGTGATAATATTAAAGTGGATGTCATCGAAATGACTCAAGACATTGAAGCAGCAGCAGTGTCCACGGACACGAAACGATCGCATCAACCACAAACACAACCACAACCCCGGGGTGGATTCTTCGGAGCCGCCCGCTTCGATCCCATCAATAACGACAACAACAACAGCGGCAGCGTCCGACCACCACCACCACCACCACCACCACCACCACGACGGGATCAGTCTAGGCCGTGGCATCGGAATCCCTCAGACCAAGAGGGCCTGCTGGCCCCTGAAGCAAAGACCGAGGATGAGATGCGGTCGGAAAATGGAATGGGAATGGCATCTAGTAATCAATCAGTCGTATCGAGCAACGACGATGATAATGACGACGATGACGAAGAGTGTATCTGTCACTCAAGAGGGATCTACGATGGAGAAGGGTACGATTGAAGGTTGAAGCATTTGAATGATTGATGAAGCTGATACTGTGTTGTGCTCATGATGGAGACGTCTCCAAAGCATATTCGAACAGGTATATAGGAAGGAGGAGTCGGAACGTTTAGTACTAGAAGGCTTGATTGAATGGTTGATATGCACATTGCCTGCGCTTGACCACTTGGCCCCTTGAGGAATATATGTACTTTACGTACTGTAGATGCTGCTTACACCTCCTCGTCCACCAACCGTCCTGCACTGCACTGCACTACACTGCGCGTGTCTTGTGTTTCGATTTCACGGTACCACTGTACCAGGTACTGTCAACGTGGTGGCCAACAAAGTGGTTTATCCTCGGAACGAGCCACTGCCACTGCCAGTGATAGACACAGTGGTAGACGCACAGGAAAGGGAAACTTGGGGTATCTGTTTACCCTGTCTACCTCTCACTTTCTGGAGTTCAAGTTCATTCCGAACCACAAGGCCCCTTCGCGGGAGCCCTTCCTCTCCCTCTTTGCGCTCCTCTCTCCTTGCGCTTTATTTCTTCCCCAACCTATCCCCCGTTCCCGTTCCCCTTCATCTTCACCCGCGACAACATACATGAGTCCAGCACTGGCAAGCAGTATCCAAGCAGACAGCGACACCAAACAATCCTGTCAACGCCCTCCCATATAGCACCCGGTGGAAACCCATTTAGCACCCGTGCAGTGGCAGCAAAGAGTGAAGCAGATAAAACAAAAACCCGGTACCAAGGTGTACTGTCACCAAACCAACGCGTTCATTCGCCCGAAGAATCATTTCCCTCCCGGCTTGATCAAATACTCCTCGAAGCGAACGCCAACAGCACAGCACGCCAGCACAACACCGTACCCAAGGACGTGACCCATACGTATTCAAAGAAACATGGCTCAACCCTTGCAGTTTCGGTACGAACCTCATAGGAGCAAAAAGTTGTTATTCGGCAAATGTCCAATTCCGATGCACTCGCCAACTAACAAGAAGCAACAACAATATAACACCAAGATAAAGACGCAGGTTAGTAGGGTATATAGTATTTCCCTACATCATCATCATCATCCTGGTTGCCCGTTTGCTGCTGAAGCTTGGTCTCGGAGAACTCTCCCGAGCCCATGGTTTGTGCAGAAAAGGTTGGCCATCGCCCTCCATCGTCACCGTACTTGCTCGGTTGGAATCGTTCATATGTGCTCTGGGCATGGGCATCAGGTCGATGGTGCTGCCACGATACAAAGGACCCATCAGCCGGTCCTTGACCGACTTGTTTCTTCGAGGCATCCCCGAGGTCGATGGAGGTTGTGTAGGAGCAACAGTGGCTGTAGCGAATTTGTCCGGCTTGTCAGAGCCGTCTTGGTTCTTCTCGCCGGCAAGAACGGCTCGGTCTCGGTTGATTTGCGCCAGATGCCTTGACCGACGCAGGTGGATGACGAAAAATGCGATCAGCCCCAGCGCTAGGACTGCTGCGACTGCGATCCCGACGCCTAGACCAGCTTTGGCGCCGGCGGACATTTGGCTGCTGCTGCGTTTGTACAGGTGTGATATGGGTGAAGCGAACGTTGATTGTGGTAGGATGGTGATGACGAGCGCGAGGATGGTGGAAGAAGAAAAAGGTCCCGGAGTTTGAAGTCGAGTCATGATGGTTGACCGATGGACGCCGTTGGGAAGGTGTTGTGGAAGAGATGTCACCAGTAGTGGGTATAGTCTAGTTCGATGGAAGGACTTTGTAACAGGGCTTGAGAATGCCGATCAATATGTCGCCCGTTCGGCTTGTAAATGATACTTCATAGATGTGTGTACTGGAACCTTGGGGAGGGTTGGTTGAGTGTTTGTAAAGAATTGGAGTATATGGCCCGAGGACTGTCAGCAGCAGGTTCACGAACGGAGGAGAAGTTGGCTATGGTGGTCAGCACTTGTTTGAAAGGGATGTGTAGGAACGAATAAGGAGCAGTAGAGGAAGAAGGAAAGGTGAAATGTATGATGAGACAACGCGCGGTGAGATGTTCATTCATCAGTTCTTGTTCCGTGTGCCTGACACAGCCAGCTGCAAGACGGGAGAGACATGGGGAAGTTGGATGTGGCTAGCCGCAATCAGTCAAATGGACGATCTTTGACTGGAGAGGAGGCTTGGTCTGAAACGCTGGGACCGACGTAGGTTGGATTGGTGGAGAATCGATGCTTACTGGGCCCTGGGTCTGTCAGGCCTTGCGAGTCGGAAATAATAATAGAAAACCACAGTCGTTTAAGAGCTGTCAACCAGTGTCAATGAGGTGAAGTCTGACAATGGTGCTTTTGATTGGTGTAGGGAAAAGCCACGGGCCAGAGACGGGAAGGAGACATGTCATGCCTTATGCCGGGGGCTCAGCACAGCGGTACCTCGTATCTTGATTCAGGTCGGAGACGAGCAGCCACAAAAACCCCCAAGGCTCGATGATCATACTGTTGCTGTTACCCTGCTGTTTTCTCGTTGGATCTCCACCGACGCGCCTGTGCTCCTAGCTGCATTGCTTGTCTCTCGCCAAAGTGGGTGCATAGATCCAACACCGTTGCTCTTTTTAGTCCGGGAACAGCAGTACTAGAACTCCTTAGGTCTCGACAATTGACATTTGCTCCTGGATCTGTATTTTTCGCGTCTTCCGATCGTGCAAGGACGGTATCCCCAGAAGCGTTGTGGTCCTTGGACAAATATGAGGTTTCAGGCTACGCTTCTCAAGGACAATATGCCATGGGCCGCAGATTGCAGTCACAGCCCTAGTGGTTAATTCGTCTGGGTCAGGCCAGGCGGGGAAGGTTTCGTGGCTTCGTAAGCTCTCGTAGAAGGCGCCAGATAGATGCTGGCATTGGCCAGGTCATGATCAGGTCCCGTTCAGAGCTGAGGCACCCGGGATCATGGGGTTGGGTTAGGCGTGACAGGGCTTAGGAGGCTCTTGAGCCAATGCTACATCAGCAGCAATAGTGGCAGCAGCAGCCACACAAGTCACAGCTCAAGTATTGCCAGTGCTATTCTTACAGGGCCGAAGTTGAAGGGGGACAAGCGGCAACAACAATGGAGCATTGCCAGTATTTGGCTGCGGCGCTTTTCCCGTTCCTGAAATGATGGACCGCACTACGGACTCTCGAGTTTGTAGTGTCGGTGCTGAAACGCCGATATTCCGGAGCTAGGCCTCTGACCCCTTGCACGTGATATCAAAGCAAGTATCCCGCCTGCGCAGCGTAGTAGTGGCGGTGGGTAGAAAGATCGCTTGGTATTGCTGTCCATGCTCAACAACTTGATAAAGTCGTCAAGAACATAACATGTTGCACAACCGCCACTGCGTCGAGTAATACACTGTGTTGTACACCGGCACGTTTGTCCTGCGTAATAATGCTCCGGCCAAACCGGCGCCGACAAGTCCTTTTTGACACCATTGGCACTTCATAGATGTCCTGTCACAACAATATAACCCGTTCGTCCCTCCTGTCACACTCGACCTGCAGGTACCCACGAGGCTGTGTACCCTCCCCTGCCTTACTATGCCGTGTCTGAACCAATTGTCAAGTATTTGTGGTGGACCACTGGCAGCTTCCTGCGAGTAGCTCCTAGTCGTCGTAGGCGCCGGTGCTGTCGTTGAACGGGAATTTTCCCTGCAGGTGGTCTCTTTTCTATTCAAAAGTTGCTGCACATTTCAGGGGGAACTTGGATGCAGTGGGAAAGAGCACGGCGATACGTCATGGACACATCTGTCACGCGCAGTCAGTGCGCACAAATGTACCAGGAAGCTTTGATGTGCGACTATGCTTCTGACAAGCTCTATGACAACTTGTCGTGTTAGTCAGGCCCAGAACATGTGAGTTCTCAGCAGAGGTGAGCACGCTCCACAGTCGAGAATCAGACGACCGATCGAGTCGTCCGGAGCATATTTGCCGTGACCATTTGGTTGTCGAAGCCCTGCAGCAGGGGGCTATGTGTCTTTTTGCTTGTGAAGTTCAGCTCTGCTAGACATCTCCGAGCAAGAAACTGAGCAGGCTTCCGACAGTGAGCCCACCGACAAGCATCAATCCCATGAATCCGCCAGCCGCCTCGCGTTCCTCTGGCGCAACCCAGTCTCCAGAGCCCATCATACATTCACTGCCTAGATAGCCGTTGGTGAGACCAAACAGGAATTGGACGATAGCCAGGTAGAAAAAGTCACTCTTGATAATGGCTCCTCTGTCCTTCACGTTGCATAGAAAATACAAGGGGATAAACAGGAGCCTTGCCATGGCCAGGCAGCACAGAGCAAATGGATAATGTGTGAGAGATATCCGCTTCCACAATGTTGCCAGCCGGCCGAGGAGATCTCCCGTATTCCATACCAAGAAGGCGGTTGGAATAAATATTGCAGCGTCGATTCCTCTTACTGACCGAATCGAAGCCGTGAAAACCGGGAAAACCATCGTAACGGCGAAGCAAATGAAAACGGCTGCAGAAAGGAATGGCAATTTTCTGAACAGCGTCATGAGAGGGACTTGTGGCCGGTGTCCGGCATGGTCAACTTCAGTAATGTCAGAAACTCCAGAGCTACGAGGAAAGATTTCTCCCGAGGTACCGTCCGGGGTCGATTTTGCTGCTGCACGGAGGGCGCGCGCACGGCTCTCCTTTCTCAGCAGATAGAAAAACGCAAACAGAGAAATGACCGAGATGATAGTGGCAGTCAAGAAATATACCAAGGCCGAAGTGGGTGATTCGTCAGCGCTGTCTGCACCACCTTGGTTCTTTTTGGGAAAGGCTGCCACCGAGATGATTTGCGCCAGTGGTGGCAGCACTCCTGCGACAGCCTGCCCGGTCATAATTGCCTGAGTGTACTCGCTTCTTCCAAACCCAGATGCGAAGGAGAACAGCCCATTCTGAATGAGCCCTGTGGAAAAGCTCGCGCAGAAAATGGCGATGAGCAAAAAGCCGAAGTAGACTCCTGCAGGTGTAGGAATCAAGGTCGACAGGGCCAGGATTCCAAACACGACGGTGTTGATGATCAATGATGCTGTAATACGCTTGGGGTAGGATGCCCCCTTTTGTAGCTGGGTCAGTGCTATCATCGAGGCAAGGTTGGTGACGGTCGACACGGAGATCTCGGCAGCCTGGAAATGATTGAGGATCCATTCGCTTGTCCGGAACCGATGCTGGAAGTATGGTGCCGCGGCTAGAAACATATTCCTATTTCTGTATCAGTATCGCCACGGCTGCATTGGCTCGAGCCAAGCAAGTCCAACTTACCAGGCCCATAGCATTGCAATCCCCAATAACAGGAAGATGGCATATTCGACCCATGAGAAGGGTGCCTCCGCCTCGACCTCCTCCGACTCATCGTGTACGTCTTCCTCCTCTCTTTCTGCGCCGTTGTCCAAGGGCTCATAGTCCGGGCTGGAGCGGAAGAAGCGCTTGACTCGCTCCATGTTGGACAATTGGTGAAGCTCGAATGTAGTTCTAGGTTGCGGTGATGGCGGCTGAGTGGGCATTGATGGGACGGACAGCGCCGTTAAGGATCAGGTCTACCGTGTCATCTTCCGTCCGAACACCGACTCTCTGTGTCCCGTGGGATCCTGACGATGAATGCTCAGGGTCCGCTCTTTCTGAGCGGTTCAGTTGACAAAGGGTGACTGGTATCAAGTTGTCGACGTGATAGCGTCCAAGTGACCATCGTGAATGACCGCATTCAATCTCGACCCCAAGTACGGCGGAGCAGTACACCAACCGCATCCTGTCCCCATATCCCCCTGTCGCGCTCTCAGTCCAATGTCGTCCCACCACAACTTCGGTGTCACGCGCCCTCCCTCGACATTTCTGACTTTATTCACGATACTACAATGGTTGTCAATCGAAGTAGAAGGTTTGTTTGTTCAGCAATCATCATTAGTCATTATTCATGACGGCCGCCCCCCGCAGCAGGCCCATCGGGCCAACGCCTCGCTATGCATGAACAAAAGAGAACAAAAGAGAAAGGAACCCCGGCCTACTCGCCCAGCTGGTCTCGGAACGCCGCCAGGTCTGCATGCGACAGCCAGCCATTGCTGACCGACGTCGCCAGCAGGTCGCTAGCACTCTCCGGCATCATCGTCGGGTTTTGGGCGTTGACATAGGCGTGGACACCTTCCAGCGTCCGCCATATGTTCAACTGCAGCCTCTTGGCCGCCCTGCTGCTCCCCGGCAAACAGGCCCCCCTCCCGACGGCGCTCCTCGACAGCAGGTCACCAATCAGGTACCCCAGCCACATCACGTTGGATTTGGGCAGGTACCTGGCGTACTTGTGTACGTCCAGGTACCCGACCCCCTCCAAGGCGGCAGTGGCCTTCGCCCTGTCCTCGACCACTTTCGCCCAATCCCGTACCTTGCGGTACGTGTCGTATTGTTTATTGTCCGACTCTGATTGGCCACGCGCGCTGCAGTCTTCCCAATATTCAATTGGGTCGAAAACAACGCGGGCTTCGTCAGAGTCTTGGCCGACTTTGGCGCGGGCGAAGGTGAAGTCGATGATGGTGACCTGCAGATTCGAGAGACCCAGCGTCACCTCTGGTTCCTCCTCCATGTCCTCCACAACCTCCTGGCGGACATCGGTCGGCCCGTTCCGCCTGCTTGCCTTGATGCAGATGTTGCCGTTGTGGAGGTCCCGATGCTCAAACTCCAACAGGCCCTCGGCATTGGCTAGGGTGATTGCCGTCTTCCAAAAGATATCGAAGACTTGGAATGCCGAGGGCTGTTTGACCTTGTGCATCGGGACCCCCGCGTCGTCCATCTCAATGACGACGTACAGTCGGTTGGCTGCATCCGCGTTGCTTGGCTCTTCATTTATAGCCGAGTGGTCGTGCTCGTTCTGGTAATCACGAAAAGCGTCGATCAAAACGTCTGGGTATTCACCGCTGACAACGTGAACACCTCGGCAGCGAGGGAAGCCAGGAAGTGGGTCGAGCGTTTGCAAGATAGTGATTTCCCGAGTGACTGCCTCTAGATCTGAGATATCGTCACTATCGGATTGGTCGACGGTGAATGGAATGACTTTGATCACAAGTCCGCCGCGTTCGCGCACGATCATGGCTTCCTCGAGGTCTGTGGGTCTGAGTCTGAAGACATCGCCATATGCGCCTTCTCCGAGCTTTTGCACAAGGTATCTTCGTGCCAGGACTTGACCGAATTCCCAAAAGTCTCGCACATATCTCTGCTCAATCTGTGCCAGCAAAGGTTCCAGTTTCTGACGCTTGTCTGGGGTGAGAGTCTGCAACATTTGATTAATCTTCTTCTGTTGGTATTAATAGATCGATCCATCTTTGAGACTTACAGCCATTTTCCGGGATGTTGCCACCTTGCGCCGTCCTCGAAGCTTGGGGTTCTGTTTTGCTGGGTTTGCTTTCACCGGCAATGCTTGGTCTTGATCAAGCTGGACAGGCGGATCTGGATCTGCTTTGGGTGGCACTGTCTCCTCTTGGCCAGGGTGGATGGGCGGATCTGCTCGTCGCGCTGGACGCTTTGGATTCTGTTCTGCTGGACCTGGATCTGCTTTGGCCGGCAATATTTGTTCTTGATCAGGCTCGGTGGGCGGATTTGGTAGTCGTCCTCGAAGTCTTGGATTCTTCTGTTTTGCTGGATCTGCTTTTGGTTTTTCCGGCAATGCTTGTTCTTGCTCAGGTTGGATGGGCGGATCTGCCCGTCGTCCTCGAACCTTTCGAGTCTTCTGTTTCGCTGGATCTGCTTTTGATTTTACCGGCGATGTCTGTTCTTGACCACTGGCAGGCTGGAGGGCTGAATCTGGATCTGGTTTGTGTCTGACCGGCAATGCTTGCTCTTGCTCTTGACTACCCGTAGGCTGTGTCGACGGATCTGGAACTGGATCTGATTCTGTATCATTCTCCATCGTCAGTTTCTCCATCTCGTCCACGATCTTGTTCTCGATCTCGTTCTCCTTCTCGTCTTCTCCGCCGCCGCCGCCAAACAACTCGAAATGCATAGCACGAGTATGTGCCGCCGTGGCGGTCTTCTTCTTCTTGCCATAGGTCTTCTTGGCCGTAGTTGGCCTGTGGTAATTTTTGAGTTCTTCCAAAGGCCCCGAGTCCGCCATCTTTACTGTGCTTTTTCTGTGCATTTGGACAAAGGAAAGATCAGATCGGCTTACCAGGGTCTGGGATATGTGAATTGATGCCCGTCTTAGTCCAAATAACGTTAGCGTCGGATGTAGCCGTGTGTTGCCGGGTAACAGTGGTGTTGGTAAAAGCAGCGTGAGTGGTTGTGAAGGAGGTAAAAGCGGCGTGAGGTGAAGTGAAAGAAAGGTAAGTGGTTGTGCGGGAATGCCAAGCCATAATTTGCTTTTTTGCATGCTGCTTTAACGGCTGGTCATGCGGCCAATCATGGATGGACAAGGGATTTCCGTCTACATAGGTAGTAAAACGTACAGTGGACAGTGTCAAGCTGCACAATGGCCAAGTTACAATGCTACTGTAGGAAGTGCCTGATTGATGCTGAAGTGGTAAAGTACAGAATAGGACGTCTGTCTATTGTACCTGGGATTTAGTCTACCAGGAACACTTGTTTGGTTTGGCTTGCTTGCACCTATTGTTCATTTCATTTCAATTTCTGATAATCTTCCCACGAAGCATGGAAGAGGTCTCGATACCCTACAATATCCTCCTTCTCCCCATCCTCTTCTTGAAGACCTTCAAAGGCATCATCATCGTCTTCATCCGATTCTTGAGACTCGGACTGTCCTTCAGTTGTAGTACCAGGAGGTGTCTTCAGCCGTTTCATATACTTGACGAGCTCGCCACGATCATCGCCGAGATTTGCAGGTGGTTTCATATCCCACATTTTATCATACAACTGCCAGTAGCGATGAGCAGAAGTAGTGTTCCTCAGACGCATGCGCAAATTGTGTCCCTTTAGTCGAATACCTGAGGCGAACAGCCAGCGTAGACGACGAATAAACATCCAGCGGACATTATATTCTTTGACCTCAACGCCATAAACATCCCTTAGTCTCTTGAGGATGCGAGTCCATCGCAAGCATTGTTCCGGCGAGACGGTCGTCATGCCCTTATGAGGCAAGAAACACCAGGACACAAGGGCTTTCTGGAACTTGTCTCCAAAGAGGGGTTCCAAGACATGACCAAACTTGGGACGTTCAAGTTCTGCCTTTTTAGGCTGGTTGCCACGTTTTTTCTTGGTTTTCATTGGCTTGGGTGTGTATTGTTCGGCAATCCAATACACCAAACATTCCAATTCTTTCTGTCGACCGAGACTGCCTAGTGCTCGGAGAGGCCAGCGCCAAAGTGTGATTTCAAACTTTGTTCCTGACGCGAATATGTCTTGCAACGAACCGATCAAGAAAGCAATCCGATCGTCGGTTTCTGAGTCAAGGGCAGCGGATTTGACTAATTGCGGTTGTTTGAGTAGTTGGACTATGGAACGCGCGACGGTCGATGATATCGGCAGGTTTCTGGTCTGTAGATTCCGAATCAGCTTCAAGGCTTGCGCCCAGTCACCTGCTTCAAGCATGATCTTGATCAAAAGGGATCCAGCATTCGCTTGAGCTTTGTCGTCAAAGTCCCCGTTGTTGAGGATGACAAGTGTCCGATTTAGTTGCTCCCAATCTTGGGTCCGGTAGTATTCTGCCAGCAGTCGTTCTTGCAGAAGAGAATCCTCGAAAACTTCGTAGTGTAGATCATTGTGGACCAGGGCGTGAGCCATTTCCCATCGTCCGGCGTTGCACACTTTCCTGAGGATCCGCACGAATGCCGATGATCCTGTGTCGATGCCTAACTCATCAAATTTGGAGAATCGTGCTTGCAGCGTGGCGAGGTCGGGTGCGGTCAGTGCCGCTTGACGGACAGCCAGAGGTCCTACCTCGATCAGGCCCACCATCCGCAAACTGTTGACGATGAAATCAAACGAAAACGCCCTTGTGGCGAACGCGCGAGCGACGAATTGATCGCTCAGCTTCTTCGGGTTCACGCCAAGCGTGTTGCTGGCAACAATGTTCAAAGACTCCAAAGACAACCCGGTAACCCTGCTCCGCTCACGCGACCAGAAGCGTCGAGCCTGAGATTCAAACGATGCCCCTGCAGACCCAAGTGAAACCAGAAACTCGTCGAGATTATTCTCATCTTGGGCTGCTAAATAGCTCAGGAAAGGCTCGATCACTTCAAAGCGTGGAGGTAAATCGCCCTTTGAGACCAGAAAAGAATGCATTATAAACGCATCTGCAGAGCGCTCTTGCTCCCATAACCTCGTTGCGACGTCGCTATAGATTGAGGTTTTCGGTACAATCTCATAGATCTTGCAGAAGTGTTTGAGGCTGTCAGCGGCGTTGGAGCGACAAGCAGAATCGAAGATGGCCAAGAGATCGTCTCTGCCTCTGTAATGGGTCTTCATGAGGAAGGATGCAAAGCTGACGGCTTTGTCAGGTGAGCTGCCCTCTAAAGCAGTCCCTACTATCTCGACGAAGAGGGCTGGCCGATCGAATTTGGCACGTCTGGCCACCTTGCACAACGACCATAGGAACCCATGATCCGAGGCGCCGGCAGACAGGAAAATCCGCCACAGAGCGTCGACCTGGGGATCCGTGTCGTCGAACCTGATGGCCTGGCCGCGAGACTGGAGTCCGTTCCAGATGGCTTTGATTCCGTCGTGACCATTTTGCAGCGCTTGAGCTCGTAGCAATAGGCGCCATATGTCGAAGTTTCGACGAGCCGGTGGCCGGTCAACGAGTCGCGTCCCTATACTGCCATGGCGTCCGACATCTGCTTCGAACAGCAGTCGGTCTTTGCTTCGGATGCCATAGACGAAAGCGTCATCCAAAATTCTTTCCCATTGCGGCTCAACCGGGTCGGGAGTATCGGAAGACTCAATCACCAAGCCATGATGATCTGATGGCCCTGGTCGTTGATTCGGTTCTGACACTGTCGATTGGGTTCGTCGCTGACAGACTGCCCGTGGATGATGGCAACTGATTGACCTAGTCGGGGGTCCAAACGGGCGCCCAGTCCTACAAAGATTACGACATGTTGGCAATGATAGACATGGTGCCCTCGGACGTTGCACTAGACGTCCCCAGGACACTTTCATGTAGCGTGCGAGGAAGGATGTACCGTGGCTCCGTCCCCGTCAACGAGATGTAATGCCAGCGAGCGTCGACATAAGGAACACAGTAGACTGGCGTGCACAAATTCCGAGAGTAGCAGTAGCCAATGTGGTTCGACATAATTAATCGAAAGATGGATCAGGAGACGTTGATACCAATGATACAAGCCGGTCACGTGAACTACATTATTGGCTTGGCACGAGCTTCTGCTCTGCAACTTCAACTGCATCTTGAACGTCTCCCCGGAACCTCAGGTCACGACGATTGTAATCTCCCCTCCTGTCATCGCCATTGCTCGTTTTCGCCGGAACCGTCGCTGAAACGCAAACATGGTCGCCCCTACAGCTGCCCGCATGATGCAGGCCACCCGTGCCCGCATGTTCAACCCGACACAAGCTCAAAGATGGGGGTAAGCTCGACCCGATTGCGCAAAGTCCACTACAACGCCAAAGCCGACACGACCGAGGGTCAATTGGCGGTCTTACAAGAGCCGGAAAATGCTGACCTATGGGTCTTGACAGATTTGTTTACCGCGAGAACCGAGTGCCTTACTACCAGCGGCTCTTCCAGAAGCATGACGGCAAGCGACAATGGTGGAAGGTCAGTCATTTTTGAATTTCTGCATACGCTTTTCCTTGCTGGGTGGATGGCAAGAGGTGGAAGGATCCCAGTTCACGAGCCACCTCCGGGAGCTACTCCTACTGCTGGAGTATACCAGACCCATGAGCTGGTCCGGTGTGAACTGCGTCATACCTATTCCACGAAGGAAACGGGTTCCCGCAAGACATGTACAAGTCCAGACCTGCAGCTTTGATGATGCGGTGTCGCGAATCATCTCATGTCTTTTCATCTGGTTTTGGTCGTGTATGACTGACAATTGTCCGATTTCTAGACCCACCGAAGCCCATACATCCTCTACCCATACTACACCCTCTTGCTCGGAAGCTTCGCATTCTCTTTCTACGGCATGCTCCGCATGACTTTCGGCCACAAGACGTTGTGGTAGAGTTTTGGTTGTTAAAAATGATGGTTGGCGGAAGATATCGGAGTGTGGAAGATGGGGGACCCTGACTATAGGCCCTGCTGCACACAGACGTTTGTACATATGCTTTGCAGGAGCTGAAATCCGAAACGAACCAATTCAAACATACCAATCCGCTCAATGTTTCGTTGGCTTGCCATATTGACGCTTTTTACTTTGTTTTCCGGTCTCCGCGTGTCCGTTTAGCAATTCACAAGATCGATTCAATTCAACCTGATCATACCTAACCAGCAAGGGATCAGGCTGGTGATGGTGTGAACCTACACATTTCGGCAGAGGCTCCAAAACGCCGGAAGTATCTAGCTGGATTGGCAGGTAGACATGGAGCTGACAAAAGAAATGATGTGCAGAAGCATATGTATTACCGAAGGACAGATTGGAAATCGATTTCAACAATTTAAATAGTATTAACAATGACCAAAAAATGCTACCTGGGAATGGTAGCCTGCGTCTATCTATCTATCTATCTATTCCTCTCCACTGGTCAACGTTGGCAGTTTAGCAACGGAAACGCCCAACTAGAGGGCAAGACATAGTATTACAATCTAGTCTCCATTAACCCTGCACATCGATGACACTTCCAAACCAGCCCTTCAGCGCCGTTGCCAGCACACCAGGCAAGTCTCTCACGTCTCTGACGACCAGATAATAAGGGAAAGGGAAATCCTCGAGGTACCTCTTTGTGCGGACCCTCATTTCAACAGGACCACCATCAGCACCGGCTGCGGAGTTCGGATCGGGCTCGAAGACGGCCTCTTTGAGATCCAGGATGCTCTCTGGGCCGGCATCGACAATGACAAAGACGATGACGATTTTCTCGGCCTGGGCCTGGCGGACGAGGCGGGCGATGGCCTCGTGGTCCGAGCAGTGGCCGTCACTGACGACGAGCTGCAACTGCCAGAGGTCCTCGGACGCCGAGTGACCCTTAAGACGGGCGTCGCGGAACAGCTGGATACTCTGGCGCACCAGGTTGCGGACGTTGGTGCCGCGCTGGGCGAAGCTGAAGGCGCGGAAGACATTGGGTCCGGACTCGGAGGGCGAGAAGGGCGTGCCGAACGGGTGCGCAACAGTGATATTTTCCTGGTCGCCGAAACCGACCACGCACAACTCCCCTACCTCCAGCATCGACAGGGACTTGGTCAGCATGGCCAGCGTCTCGAACGCCAGCAGGTCCGCCCCGGACTCGCTCATCGATTTGCTGTCGTCTACGGCAATCATGATTTGGTAGTTCCGCTTGCTCGGCACGGAGCGTCGCATCCAGATCTTGTCCCGCTTGTAGTTGGACGCTATGTACGGGATGATGCGCTTGATGTTGAGCCGCTTGCCTGTGCGGTAGTCGCCCCGGAGCTTCGTGGCCGTTGTCGGCGACAGGATCAGCCGGAGCTGCTCGGTCAGGACGAGTGAAAATTGATGCGTGACGGCTGAACAGTGGTTCCATAGCTGTACCGCGTCGGACGTGCTGGTCGGAGGCGACGTCTCGGTAGGTTCGTTCGGCTGCAGGTCCAGGTGTTCAATTTCTGGGGCTAGATCGTCCGAGGCAGCGTCTGCCTCTGTTGCCGGATTGTCTTGCTCATTGCGGCGGGTTTCCTGGCCGGGAATGAACCCGCCGGCGCCTGTTGACTCTTGTGTCTTTGGCTGCGCCTGCAGACGATGGAGCCGTTCAGCCATGTTATCTGGTGCTTCCGTCTCTGGAACGTCGGGAAGCTCGGTGTCTTCGTTAATGGGCACGTCTTCGTCTTCAATAGCTCTGCTCTGGTCAAGGTTTTGAGCCTCGTCGCCGGCAGCGGCGCCCAAAGCCTGTGCATCTCTTTCAGCCTCGTCTTGAACGTGCTCAAAATCAACATCAGCCATGTCAACATCATTATCTCCGTCTGCTTCTTGATGCTCGTCAGATGCAGGCAGGATTTCGCGCTTCTGATGATATTGGTCCAGTACATCGGCTAGCTTCCGCAGACCTTCGTTCTGCTGGCGCTCGAGCGTATCCGCTCGGCCCGACCCCTGTTCAACGGCACCAGTGCCTGTCTCGCCCTGCTCTTGGTTCTCAGGAGCCTTTCCCGGCCGTGACTGCTGCGGATCTGGCTCTTTGTCGGATGGATTCATCCCTTGCAGGTTCTGGTCCGGATCCACAGAGTCCTGGATCTCGTTGGCGGCTCCGGTTTCACCACCAGTGGGTTCGTCCATATCGTGCGCTTCGTCGTCCTGACGGGTGTCATGTTTGGATTGCTCTTCGTCCTCTTTGTCAGAAAGCTGATCTTCCACGATCTCGTCATCTTGAGCCGTACCCCCGTCGAGTTCTTCCTGGTCGGACGTCACCTCTTCAGGGAGGTCAGCCTCATCCCTAGACTCCTCTGACATTGTGCCGTCATCCTTTTCCACGCCATCGACCTCTTCCTTGGCCGCTTCATCAATAGCAGAAAGCTCATCCATGCCGTCATCCGAGATGTCATCCTCTTTCATCTCATCTTCCCCGTTCAACTGAAGCTCCTCGGGAAGCTCTAATGCCTTCTCATTGTCCAAATGTGGATCCATGTTTTCAGCCTCAGGTCGTTCCCCGCCGTCAGTCTCATCGGGTCCTTCCTCCTCGACTTCGTCACCCTCCAACCCGTCCATATCCTCCCCTTCTGGCTGCTGTCCATCAGCTGCTGTCTGATCGTCCGATTTCTTGCCCTCTGCCTTGTCATTTTTCAGCTCCTTATCTTTCTCGGATTCGTTCTTCATATCATCCCACATCTTTTCGTCCACAGCTGAGGGATCGAGGTCGTCGACTGAGCCGGTCTCCTCATCAATCTCGTCGTCTCCTTCCTCGTCCGAGCCATCTCCGTCCTTGTCTTGGCCCGACTCCTGCTCACCTTGATCTCCTGTGTCACCAGCAAGATCGTCGTGACCCATGTCGATGGCATCTTCAGCATCCTCAATCTCATTGTCTGGCTCCTCTTTTTGACCTGACTGGGCTAGCTCAGAGAGGTCCTCGTCATCTCCAACATCCTTACTGATGTCTTCGGCACCTTCTCCCTCACCGAGACCGGTTCCGCTCTCGAGCTTTCCAGACTTCTCTTCCCCTTCGCTAGGCTCCGAAGGTCGACAGAAGCCCTGGCTGGCGAGTGTGGTAAAAGACCGAGCCAGTTGCAGGGCTAGCTGACTCGTTTCAAGATGGAGAGCCGCTTGCTGCCGGTGGAGATGCTCCAGAATGTGATAATACTGTTCAATGATGGGCAATGCCACACGTACTAAGTTGCTGATTGTGACAAGACCGCGTGGGTTGCACGAGTGGACTTTTGCAAGTAATTCGGCAAGGCCAGTGCTAATTGTCCGTGGCTGCAGGGATCGCACGGCTCGTGCAAAATGCCCGTCGAGTTTTGAAAGCCAGCTCTGGTCCTCGACTGTTTGCGGTAGGTCGTGCTGAGAAGAGGACAATCTTTGCAACGCCACGAACACTTGATCAAGCAGGTTTCGGAGGTCATCATCGAATGATTCCACACCCATATCGACCACGCCATTGGTGGTCTTGCTCTGAGCTGTCGGCAAATGCTCAACCCAGGGAATGATTTGCCTGAGAATGAATTCAACCCGAGGCTCCTTGATTTTCCACTCCCTCAGGGTCAAGCCGAGCTTCGAGAGGGTTTCTGATGTCTGTTCCACTAAGGAGTATTCATCCTTCGTCTGCAGTCCTACGGGCATCAAGGGCAAATCATCAAGTTTGCTCCTTATCTCTCTTACTTGGCCGCTGTAGGAATTTATCGACTCGATCAACTCTTTGACCTCAAACCCAGCACTTTGTGCTTGAAAGTCCAGGAGTCGGACAGCCAGAGTCAAGATCTCACCAAGCCATGCAAGACGGAAGCGAAGTTGTTCGCTTTCTGCTGAAGTTGTGGTCACACTCAGCTTATCAGGCGACCATGTCTGGAAGGAACGAAGCGTTGAAACTTGATCGTTCAACTCCCTCAACTCCTGGCTTGAAGAGGCAATGTCCTGGCGTTGCCGTATAGTGAGATATAGCAAGCCTTCCAATAAACCTACACTGCGATTGATTTCGCCTTCGGTGAGGTCATCGGAATGGGCAACCCTGGCAGCGCGGACCTCGGACATCGCGTCAAGTAGATCGTGAAACGAGTTGTCGGCCGCAGACACATCTTGGGATGCATTGTCCACCAAAAGATCCGGCGACGAAGAGAGTACACTCGCCATTGAAGACTGCTTTTCGAGCTCAGAGGTTGGCAGATTTCTCCTGATACCCATCTTGCTGACTGCCTTGAGGGTCTCTGTAAGAAGGCGTCGCTTTCTCTCCTGCAGATGCCGGACAAAAGCAGCGTTCTCATCTGTTAGTGCGGATGGTGTCTGTGCCCTCAACTCTTTGATCGCATTGAGCAGATCCTCGCGGAACGACGCCAGCTCAAGGTGGGGTTGCAATTTGGCACAGCTGCTTGAATAGAGTCGACGCATGCTCTCAACGGCTCCTAGTGGGTTGACCAATCGTTCTGGTCGACTTTCCCACCCTGCAACTAGCTCTCGACATTGTTTTTGCGCCGAAATGACTGCTGTCTTGTCGACGAAAGGCTCACTTACCGTCCCCAAAGTTTCTTCTGTGCTTTGTACAGAGTTTGCATCTTCAGCTGTCTTGAACACGGTCACAATTTGATTCAAAAAGTCGCGGTACTTTCTGACGATCTTGAACAGCTTGTGATGGGACCGTCGAGCACTGTCACGGAGAGCGGTGACATTGGTATCTTTCCAACTGGCCAACTTGATTTGCTCGTTCAAGGACTTCTCAAGGTCGGCACGGCCATTTCGAAGGGAGGCGGCAACATTTGATTCGTATCTCCGATAATGTTGAATGACATTGGCCACACAATTCCGAACTGGCAGCAACTGTTTTTCATGGCGTGTTATGTTGATTAGTAAAGTTTTGAGTGTCGAAAGCAGTCTTAACCTTGACGAATATTGACCTAGAGTCGTCGTCTTGAGGAACTCTTCCAAGGTTCGAGCGAGCGACGTGCAGTAAGCTTGAAGTTCTTCATTGTCGCCGGCCAGCCTCGTTGCGTTGTAGACCACTGCTTCATACGCCACAAAATACCATGCTTTTGCATCTGCCTCATGTCGAATTTGTTCGTCGTCCAGAAGCCTGGACCAGGAAAGCAGTTCCAAGCGTCGCCAGCTGATGACCAGGCTGGAGAGCTGCTCGATAAGGGAGCTGACGGACCACTCACGGCTGGCCACACTCTGCCATTGTGACACCATTTCATAAAGCTTTTCAGTCTTCGTCAGCAGCTTAGCAACCGGGTCTTTCATGCTCAAATGCCAGATCTCTCTGCAGAAAGACAGAACCTCTGCCGGCACAGCATGCTCCGGCCATCTCTCGGAAATCTTTTGAAACCTTGCTTCGACGTGACGGACCAGGTCCAAGAGTTTTTGTGTCTCGATCACATCGCAGTCTGTGTATATGTTGAATCGGGCGTCCGATCGGCGGGTGTTGAGTCCCGTAAGCTCGGATTTCATCTGCAAGAGAATTCCGGGCAATAAGTCGGTAAATCCTGCTGCGGCGTCCTCACGCTCGCCAGCCTGTATCTCGGGGATAACTCTCATTGCCCCTAGGATGTAATTCTCTAGAGCTTTTGAGGGATCGTCGACACCGTAAATCTGTTCATGTGCACCAGCCAGCTGCACGGCAATCGTGCGCGCATCATACGATTGAGAATCGTCAGTGGTCTTTGTTTCCAAATGATCGAACTGCGGAAACATGTCGTTCATCTCGTGAAGCTCATTCTCTTCCTCCTTCTCCCCACCACCGCGGTAGGTATAATATCGAGAGCGGATAGCAGATTCAGCTTGACCACTGGTGAGGTAAGCTTTCCAGTCTGTGTAAAACTGATTCAGTAGACTTAGCAAGCCGTGAGATTCTGGAAAGGCATGCTTTGCGAACAGGTTCGTGGCCACCCCGGCGTATTTTAACCAGAGCAGCTGGAGTTTACGTTGTGCCACGAGGGGAGCGTCCCAAGCCAAGAGATCTTCGGGAGAGGCGCCCAGCAACGGGGTGTGTCTGATAACGACCTGTATCGGGCCTTCACTGGGACTTGAAACAGCCGTTGCCGACTGCAGCTCTAATGCAAGAGATAGAGTTTTCAAGAACCACTCAATGGGTTTCACGAAATCATCGTAAGCGCGGTTTGAGTGCTCAAGGCGCTCGATAATAACTGCCAGATTTTTCTTGCCATGGGCGCTGGACCACTGAGCCATCCATTCCGATGTACCTGGTTGAGGAGAGTCGACAGAATGGACTGGGGCAACAACATTTGCGATCCTGGTGAAAACTTCCTGGAGTTTCGGGAGCTCAGTGCGGCTTGGTCTTATCACAGTTGGAGGCGAAGCTGCAGTTCCTAGGTCGTGCGCCTCCTGTTCTAAGATTCGAATGACCAGACTGGTTTCCTGGCCCAGGACAAGCCGGTGGAATACTTTTTGGCCATTTATCCTGCGGTGCAGCTCGTTGATCCTCCTTTGTTGCTGGCCATATGCAATGTGTGGGAGGACGGCTGGATCGAATGCTTTATCTGGTACCATCAGAATTAAACCAGCCAGCGATAACTTGATCAGACATGTTTTGATGTCGTCTATGGAGACCGGACGGCGACCAGCCAGAATTTGTACAACCGGCAGGAGGTAGAGATGGAAAACGTCTCGGAAATATGCCCTGTCCTGTCCGTCCAGAACAACAGGATTCGTCTGGGAGAGACTAGCAAGGCTAGCCAGATCCACTGAATCGAAGGCAACAAGACACTCTCTAACCTCTTCTGTAAGGAAATCCCGGTGCACAGACACGAGACCGGACAACAGAGTGTGGATGTTCCCAACGAGAACTTCGGTTACTCTGTCAAAACTGACTGGAAATGAAGTCGTGGCCTTTATCAAGGTTGATAATTCTTCTTTGGCATGGTTGAGCGCGCCAAGTGGTTGATCTTGGACTTCGCACAATCCTCTAATGAGGTCCAGCCCAACGCGTCCATGATCGGTCACAACGGAAGCATCCAACGAGGCGATCTCGGACAGCGAAGCAGTCACTGACATGTCGTCTCCAATGGTAAGCAGCTTCCTCTTTGATTCTGGTACGAACATCTCCAGAATGCTCAAAGTCCCGGAGTCAGTCTGCCCACTTTGTAACTTCAACACCTGATAAATATAGTTGAGCACCTTCTCAAGTTTGCCTTGCAGGAAGAAGCCTCTCTGTGACTGCTCTTCAAGCATTGCAACTGCCCCTTGCAAAGCCGTGATAGATGTGTCCGGGTGGTCGGATTCCACGATTGAAGTATAGGTGGCCTGTAACTTGGACCTCAGGGCCGATAATGTGGCCCTGGAATCGGGAAGATAGCGACATAGTTTGTCGAACCTGAGGATCAACTCTTCTAGGCCCAGTTGCGTTTCAAGCTGTGACATGGATTTTGCGGTCTTGGGTTGGAAAGGCTGCCACATGAGCTGCAGGCTCAAGCCGGTCCTGAGCCCGCCCGCATGCAGGGAAAGGATTTGCAAACACTTCGAGAATATCCTTGCCAATTCTTTAAAGTTGACCTGCAGTGAACGAGCGAGGCTGAAGCCGATCTGTAAATACGCATGCATCAATGCAGTGTCCAAGGACTCCGTGTTAGATCTGTCCACCAGATCTTGGGCGAAGAGAAGCATACATTCGATGGCCTCTACCGATTGTGCATCAAGGCTGGCACTAGGACCACTCTTCACGCTCGACGACAATTCTGTAAGGAGAGAATTGGCAAACGTGGCAATCTGAGGAACTGTATCCAGGCGTTTCTTGTCGTGAGTGAGAGCTGTCGATTTCTGAAGAACTGTCTGCTCTTTAAGAGGTATGGCCAGACGCGTGGAGCAGGCATCCCTCAGTTTCGCGCGGATATCCTCTGCACGGCGACAGACGTACCAGCCTCGAGTGAGAACATCAATAGGCACGTGGCGCAAAAAGTCAATGCCACGCAGCCCATCAAGAAGAATCCATGGTTCGTTTAGCGTAATCAACTGAGGAAGTCGAGTGGAAGCCAGAACATCAACTGGAACAAATTGGGGCAGGACCTTTTCATCAAGTGCTGACCTCTTGCTGAGCTCCATTGCAAGTATGGGAGAAGCTGCACCAACGGGCAGGTCATTCACACTTTCCACTGCTAAAGCCATCTCTTCCAATGATAAATTGTCCACGAAAGACTCAACAACTGCCTCTTCTGAGTACACTTCGCAGGATGCTTCATGCATGTATCGCAGGCGAGCGACAGATGACGTGTAGGGGTATTGAATGGCTGGTGTGTCAACTTGCTCTTCTGGTACATTGCCCACGTAGACCTCCAACGACCGATTTCGCATCGCCCGTGAGAGTTCTCCATATTGTGGATCGAGAGTGAGGAAGATTCGGAAGTCCTTATGTGGTATGATCACTCTAGCGTTACTGCCAGTATTGTGCTGCTCGCTGACAGAAAGCGTGCCATCTGGTTCTAGAAGTGAGTTGAGCCGGTCGAGAACAGACGGGTTGCAAAGATTGGCATTGTCGAGAACGAGCCAAGAACCTCGCTCTACGGCGTCAACGAGAATGCCGTCGTTCCAAACAAAGCGCGAGTAGGAGGCATCAGCAAAATCAAGCAGATCTGACAGACTGGCCACAACATCTGTAAGTTCTGGAAGGGTCTCACAAGCAGAGGACAATATTCGTTGAAGGGCCGAGGCGTCCATGTCTTCAGACTGTAACCTGTCCCATAGCTCTAACAGCTGGGCCTTGACTGTTGTTGGCCTGGAATCTCTCAAGGCGTTGGCAAGGTCATGTCGAATAGCCTCTTTGGCCTTCCTCTGGCAGACAACAATGTCGCGACGGGCATCATATTGCTCAAACCCGCCCACAAGGTCGAGTGTGTCCACGTCCGCGTTCATGGAAAATTCCACGAGTTCAGCGCCAGATATAGCGGCAAGGAACCGAATGACGGAGGTTTTCCCGGAGCCAGATGGCCCGGCAAGAATCACAGGCCATCTCTTATTGATAGCAGTGATAATGGATTTGGCCGCGGGCAAATGTGCAACCGGTAGTGCAAGGTTATGTGCCTTTGTCTGCTGTAAGATCTCGTTTCTTGCAAGAGTAGAAGTCCCAAGCTGTAAAGCTGTTGTGGCTAAGTCGCTGTAGAAGCTCTCAGGAGGCGGAGCGGAGAGATTTGCGGGTAATAATGCCAAAACGTGTTCCTTCTGAGCAGCAGTTCGGAATCGTTGCACTGCAATAGTGCGGAAGTGATACAAAGGAGAAAGCGTTGGCTGGCCTTCGCATAAAGTAAGCCAGCGGTCAACGTCCCGAAGATTGAATTCCCATGGCCCTCCAAGACCGAAGGCTGGGACACGTGAGATTGCACGCTCAAGTTCGTAAATCGAGTTTATCACCAAGCCCAGTTGATCAACCGGGATATTTGAATACTTGTGCTGGCAAATCAGCATCAAATCCTCCTTTCGGAAAGAGTCCGCGTAGACGACTGTGAAACGATTGACGAATGACGCTGGAAGACCTTTACGCCCCCCACCCTGATGATGAGGATTTTGGGCAGCGAACAAGGTGAATTCGGGATGGCATGTGAAAGACTTGTCCAGCTCAGCAATATAAACTTCTCGCCGGTGATCCAGGCAAGAGTTGAGACCTTCCAAAACAGACTGAGACGCCAGGTTCATCTCATCCAAAAGGACCCAACCCCCATTTTGCATCGCGTCCAGGAGCGGGCCGTTCTGCCATGAAAAGTTCCCGAGTTTCTCATTCTCAGCAGGCGTATCCGCCCCGAACAGATCCATCAAGTCAGTCTGGTCCGACAAGTTAATCCGGGTAAATTGCTTCCCCGAAGCTCGAGCAAGAGCTGTGACGATGGCGGTCTTGCCAACACCAGGACTTCCTTCTAGGAGAATTGGCCTGGGCATCTGCAGTGCACGAACAATCCTCATGGTATTTTGTAGAGTTGTTGGCGCGCCAAACACAAGGTCTGGCTCTTGTCGGGATTGGATCTCAGCGCAAGGGAGTAGGTACGGTCCCACGTAAAGACCTTGGGTGGTGATATTCAGCTCCGGCGTCTCCTGATAATTTGAATAGACATCAATTTTGACAAGAGTTTGGAGATGTTCCAGACATCGCCGTCTTGCTTCATAGAGATCTGCAGAGCCTGTTGCTGTCATGCCCGCTGGATTTGCGCCTATAGAATCCACATACACCATGAAGGCGCCCTGAGTGAAAGCTATGCTCTCTTCCAAAAAGGCAGTGTGATTGATGAAACCCGCCCAAGCCAGGAGATCGCGTAACGGGACGGCCGTGGACGTAGTGTTGTGGAAGTTTCTCCGGAACCACATAGCGAAGTCAAGCATTGCAGGGGCAAGGTGCTTTCTCTGCACACTTAGCTTGTTTTGAACAATGGGTATTATGTCCGCTTCATTTGACAAAGGAGGGACCCAGATCTCTGTTAAGCGGTTACGGAGTGCCGCTGACAATTCCCGTTTCCCATAATCACCTCCGGGATTCATGGTGGCCAAGAACTGGAAGGTCGGTTGCGCAGTGACGAGGTTATCCACCGATCCTTTTTCCGCAAGTAAAATCGTCCGCGAAGGCTCCAGTGCGCTGTTCAAGCGTTCGAGTACGGAATCATCAGCCAGCGAGATTTCGTCGAGCAAGAAATGCTCACCAGCCTTCATGGCCCTCACGAGGCTGCCATCAGACCAAGTAAAGAGGGACTGGTAAGCTGCGATACTGGATTTGGTCCGCTGCACAATGTCTGGGTCCAGATTTGAGGTGTCCATCCTGGCAAATTCTGCTGTGAGCTGCTCCATACTGAGATCCTCGTTCAATGAGTTACTGGTGCCTGCTGAGACCAAAGAACCCCAATTTTCTCGCACCCTATTTTCCAATTCGGAGCGATTGCGAACAGGCCGTTGTGAACCTATTAGATCACTGGTTTCGGTGTTCGTGTGTGCATTGTAAATGCGGAGAGGTCGTCCAAATGCTTCGCTCACCACCTGGCAGATTTGAGTCTTCCCACAACCAGTCTCCCCAACCAAAAGAACAGGCTCATTGTTCTTGAGCGCCTCGGAGACCAGGACGAAGAGTCGTCTCATCGCAGAGGTCCAGACAATAGTCCCGGGGCTCTGCAGGGGTTGCGGTATTGCTGATGGACCATACAACGAGTTCTCATCAATAACCACTTTCATGGTTTCTTCAATGGTTCTCTTGACAACAGCGCGCTCAGCAGGATCTCTTACCCGTTCCCCCAGAAGCATGAATCCATGATTTGCCAACTGTTGTCGATCATTCATAGGCCGTGCGGCCCATCGGAACAGATCACGCAAGGTAGCAAAGCTATTCCGCTGTTCGAACAATCTCGTCGACTGTCTCTGCAATGACAGCCGTTTGTATACGGCAACAATTTGACTGCAAAAAGAAGGTGCGAGCTGTGCACGTTCCCTGAGGATGATCTCCAATTCATCCTCAGGGATATCGTCGAAATGAAGCTCCAAGAAGCGGTTTCTGAACGCCCGAGACAGTCTTTTTCTTCCTCCATAAAGCCCAGCAGGGTTCTGCGTGGCAAAGAGCATGAAATTGGGATGTGGTCGGACGATCTCCTGGGATTCTGGTATCAGTAATTCCCTGTTATCATCGAGCAAGCGGTTGAGCGCCTCTAAAACGTCGCTTGGGGCAAGGTTTAATTCGTCGAGGACTATCCAGTGACCTTGGCGGAGCGCATCTACCAGGACGCCTTCTCGGTACACGAGCTTTCCATCGGCACCTGAATCATAGCTTCCAAGGTATTCCTGCAGATCGGTGTGTTCGTGGTTATTGATCCTCACAAATTTGTTACCAGACAGCTTCGCCAGGTATTCCACCATGCTAGTCTTGCCAGCGGAAGTTGGGCCTTGAAGGAGGATGGGGAAGCGTCGCATAGAGGCAGCTCGAGCAAGATTGAGCAGATTGCGTTCCACCGATGGTGTACGGATGTAATGTGGCTGAAGGTCAGGGCTCATGGGCCCTTTCTTGACTAAATGATGGCGGAAAGACACGTACTCGTCTGCGTCGTATGGCAGTTTCGGTTGTTGGCCAAGGAAGGATTTCTTATTTTTGACATTGGATAGCAAGTGCTTCTCCAGGATCGGAAGGGCCAAATTCTCGGAAACCCTGCTCAGCACCGTGAAAAAGCTCATTGCAAAACCTTCATACATAGCACGTCGAAGACCATGGCTGGCACTATGTTGCGAAACGTACAAAAGGCAGCGAACAAGCGAGCGAATGCTGAAGTGTGGAATATCGCCCGCTCCGTCAGTCAACTTGTTCTCGTGATTAAGCTTCTTGAGGTCAAGATAGGCATTTGCGAGATCGAGAGCAGCGCGTTTGTCGTTATCCAGTTTCGTTCCTAGATAAACGCGGATAATCCTTGTAAGGTCATCGACATCGCTATCACCAGAAGGTACATAGATTTCGGTGAAACGAGATCGTAAGCCTGGTGCAAGGTCCTTCTTCCCAGCATCTGTTGCCGGGTTCATTGCGGCAAAGATGCGAAAGTTCGGATGAGCAACAATGGATTCAATGTTGCCGGCTTCGGTGAGAAGAAGGGTTGGCTTGTCATCATCGCCATTGTTTAGAAGACTTACGATGTGGTCCAGAGTGTCAGGGGACGCTAGGTTGATTTCATCCAGGAGAACCCACTCGCCGTCGCGGACAGCTTGTACTAACCGTCCTTCAACGAAAGCAAATGTCTGATTTTTATTTCCATGGTCAACCTGCGCACGGATTCTGTTCAGGCTTTCAGCAAAGTCGGACCACCTTTCGCGCAAGGCCTCATATTTCGGGGCAGCCAGCTTTCGTCTCTTGGTGGCATGGACGGACCCGGGTGTCATAGAGGCTCCAGACGTGCCACTCAATGATGCCTCTGCCATTTGTACAGCTTCGCTCCATAAGATAATCAACCTTTGCCAGTTTTGCCTTGCAATCGATTTAGAAACCGCCACCTGAAATTTCTCGTTCCGTTTCGTCGAGAACGTGTCATCAAACAGTACATTGAACTTCTCCAGCAATGGGAGCATTAGAGATCTGGTGGTGACCGGTTTCAAGCCACCAAGCAAGTCGCTTGACTCACTTTGCTGCGAAAGATTCACCACGGTTAGGGTTTGCCCAACAAGTCCCGCGACATACTGTATCAAAGTGGTTTTCCCAACACCCGTCTCGCCCACTAGTAGGCATGGCTCAGCACGGCTTGCTCCCGCAGAAATGCGGCTGAGTGTTCTCTGAGCGTGCCTGGTAAGGGCAAACGGGGCCTTGCTCGCCGGGCGACGGTGGTGGGAGACCCGCTTTAGCGTGCTTCGACCGATGATAATTTCTGAGCTCGTCTCCGTGATAGTTGTCAAAGCTTCGTCTAAGCAATGCCGCATCTGTTGTGGCGATATGCCCATTTCTCGGGCAATGCAAGCAGCAACCAAATCATGGGTGCTGTCATCATTCAGGTAGCCGGCATAGCAGTCGACAGCGTCACTGAAAATGTGAAGGTTCACAGATTCTGGTAGGCCTGCTGACGGCGATGTCGATGAATGATCCCGAAGCCGCTTATCCACCCTTCGCGACCACTTCAGTAAGTCCCGCAGAGAGGGTGTCCTGGTTTGCAAAGCTTTGAGAGAGTGCTCATCTCGGTAGAGATCACAAAGACGACTGTGAACTCGTAAAATTGTGGGAATGAAGACGACCGCGCCTGGATATCGCAAGCGGAGCAATGATTCAATTTCTGACATCTCGTAGTCCATGATATTGACTGTAGACCATAATCGAGGGCTCAGAAGCCAGGAGTGACGCGAACTCGCAGGAATCGGAGAACGGCTGGCCGTCTTCAGTGTCGCAAGTATGCGGAAGCCGTACCTTGGGTGAATCTTCTCCTTCCGGTTTGGGAGGAACAACTCACCATTCTCAAGAATTGGACGAAGTACCCCCATGACTTCAGCAGGGGCACGGTCAATATCTTCGATTAATACCCACCTGCCCTGTTGGATCGCTTTGGTCAAAACACCCGGTTTCCAAGTAAAGGAGTTGCCATTTGAAGACGACGTGTACACTCCCAGCAAGCTCTTGGCATCTGTCTGCTCATTGATATGCAGAGTAACCATAGATGAGAGCTTGTTGAGGAGTCTGCCAGCTTCATGAACAAGCGAGGTCTTGCTCGATCCCGCCGACCCACAGACCAACACCGGACGACGATCCAACAGGCAGCTGGCAAGCCGGTTCAAATTGCGCGTCGCTGTAGGGGTTAGAACGAAACGGGATGCCGATGAGTCCTCCAAGGCAGCATTGCGGGCAAGAAGGACCCCGCCAACGTCGGCTGTTCGCGGAGAAAGACTGTCAGTGCTGAACTTCCGTTTCCATGATGAAGCAGAGGCCACTCGCCAGTGCTCCTCAACATTCTTCACCTCTCCAGAGACGTCCCTCCACCTCCTCTCCTCCCAGAGCTTGAGCAACCGGTAATCAGTTCTCTGTCCTTCCCAGTGTCCCCAAATTGGGCCCTTGCCCACGTAGGACTGAACCAGCTGCTCAGAGAGAGCGTCCGCCAAGTGCATAACCACGCATAGACATTGTATAGCCAAATACCGCAGTGGAAGAGAATGATGGTGGAGGAAGGAGGAGAAGAACATAGGAGAAGAGCTCTCAGCAAGGATCTCCGAATCAAAAGACAGAAGCCGGAATAAAGCGAGTAGAAGCATGTGAAGCCTCTCCTCAGTCAGTTCGGAGGAGCGGCCTTCCACAACCATAACATGACTCTGCATCGGTTCTGACTGCAGGAGAAGCGGCACATAGTGGCGGAGGTATCCCGCGAAGGGCAAGATCCTAGCCAGACATGAAACTGCGAGGATCGCTTCATTGAAGTCGGACGAAGACGAGTCGATCCACCTCGATACCAATTCGGGATACACGCCCTTGTAAAGCGGGAAAAGGGTGTCTGCGTGCTGGATCGAGCGGGTTGCGCGTGCCAGCGACTCTAAATATTGAGAGCCTGTAGATTGAGACAATACGGACCGCAGCTCTGTCGGTACCCTCTCAACCAAGGAGGGCTCTTCATTGAGGTACGAATCCGCCCATGAGCAGTATACTGCTATGTCGTCCATGGTGGATTGGGTCGCGGCTGTTCCATCGCAGCCCATCGCAGCAACACCTATCCTACAGAAGCACAAACTCCTGTGACGATGTGCCTAAGGGCGATGGATTGCAGTCAGTCGCCTTGGCCTCGAAGTTCGCCTTCACAAACCTCTTCAACTCGAACATCGCTCTTGGCGTCGAAAATTTAGCCAAGAATTCTAGCGCGGCAAATCCGCTGGATAGTGGAGCAAATCATTTCCTTTTAAAGTTAGTGCAATGCAGCCTTTTGAGGTGCCTCAGCCTTGTCATGGCTCGCAATCCCAGCCTTGCGTAATAGGTGTATTAATATACAACGTTGTAGGCCGTCCATAAGTCAGGCATCTAATTGTACCTGTAGGTAGGGTGGCCTTTAATAACGCAGGGAGCAAGTTAGATGTAGGTCGTTTGAAAAACCTCAGAATTGGTCCTACAACAGTGCTGCCTCAATTTCCGTGGTGTTGAAGCTGAGAAGGGGAATCTGGTTCTCGAGGCAGGCAATAATGAAACACTCTCTTTTCTTCTATTCGCCAAAAAGCAGGCGGATGAAGTAGGAATCTCTCACCTGTAAAATCCCTCTCGGCATTCGAGCTTTTCTGCACTGCAGAAGGCTCTCCGTGGACGCCGTGCACTGCAGGGCGTTATATCAAGGTGACCGCGGCGGAGGAATGCCAAGCTCACCCCCTGGTTCGTGAATCCGAGTCGCGTATAAGGTAAACTTGAACTTGAACCACTTTAAGGTCCGGGCGCGCAGTCAGCCAAACCTGCAGTTGCGGGCACCGAACCTTCATTGAGCCTTTGCAAAGCTGATGAGCTGTGCTTTATGGCGAAAGTGATCTCTTGAGTCTGGCTACAATGCCTAGCCCTGAGAGGCACGATAGCGATCAGTCAGATCTTGAACTCTTCTCCGCCGACGACGCGGTCCCCAGATCATCGTAATTGTCCCTCTGTTAGGCATATAGACTGAACCACCCTGACCAGACCTCCAGGAACTTGGCTGCAAAGCGGTCCGATCATGCTTCTCCCTCTCGGTCGACTCATCCACTTTCTCCCAATTCCTTAGACCTAAATACGCAGCCCTCCTCGGACCCGCCTACAAGACCCGACTCTGATGGTACTGGTCAGCGGGAAAGCGCTGCAATAGGAGAGGCAGGATACTACAATACGGCGGGCCAACCGCGAACTGACAAAGAGCCCTCCGACTGGTATGTTGAGGGGCCCGGGCGCAGAGTTGGTTACGATGACCTGACAGCCATCGATTGGATCTACGAGTATACGAAGGAGCGCCAACGGCTAAGGGCGCTGCTGGCATCGAGTAACAGCCTCGTCGGCCACCTCAGGCAACTGTTAGACGCGAGCCATGTCTGGGTCGTGCTTGTTGCTTGCGGAATTTCTGTCGGCTGTGTTGCAGCGTTCATCAACATTGCCTCAGATTGGCTGGGAGACATCAAAACTGGATTCTGCCAATCGGGACCTGGCGGCGGGCAATTCTACCTAAACAAACAGTTCTGCTGCTGGGGACATGACGACCTATCTCAATGTCAAGATTGGACGCCATGGCCATCTGCATTAGGGGTAAGAGGTGGTGGGGGTCAATACCTGGTCGGGTATATCTTCTTTGTTATTTTCTCGGTATGTACATCGCGGGCGATCCACTGGCGGGAGCTAATGTTTCAACACCAACAGATCATGTTTGCAGTCTCTGCAGCCGTCCTTGTCAGACACTATTCTGTGTACGCCCGGCACAGTGGAATCCCGGAGATCAAGACTGTCCTCGGTGGCTTTGTCATGAGGCGTTTTCTGAACGCCCGGACTCTCATTACAAAGTCTTTGGGTTTGGTAAGGCTCCTGACCGCTTCGAAATAATATAAACTCACATCAAAAGTGTCTGGCGGTGTCCTCTGGCATGTGGCTAGGGAAAGAAGGACCTTTCGTCCACCTTGCATGCTGTTGTGCCAACCTTATCATGAAGCCATTCAAGTCTTTGAGTCAAAATGAGGCACGGAAAAGGGAGGTGCTCTCAGCTGCTGCCGCATCAGGAATTTCAGTCGCTTTCGGCTCGCCCATTGGTGGGGTCCTCTTCTCACTCGAGCAGCTATCCTACTATTTTCCGGACAAAACTATGTGGCAGTCATTCGTTTGCGCAATGGTGGCGGCAGTGACTCTTCAGGCGCTGAACCCATTCCATACTGGAAAAATTGTCCTGTATCAGGTCACTTACACGACCGGATGGTACGCCTTCGAGCTTATACCGTGCGTTCTTCTTGGTATCATTGGGGGCGTGTATGGAGGCATGTTCATCAGGCTGAATATGCTGTTCGCACGTCTCCGGAGCGCCGAAAGCTACCCACTTCGCAACAAACCAATTCTGGAAGCTCTGATTGTCTCAGCTATCTCTGCGGTCATCAACTATCCCAACCCGTTCATGCGGGCACAGCTTTCCGAACTGGTGTATTATCTGTTCGCTGAATGTGCCACTATCGGCAACAACGATATCTTCGGTTTATGCAAAGCGACGACGACTGGGGCCCTGTCAATGGCATGGCTCTTGATCGCCGGAGCCATCCTGGGATTTTTATTGTCTAGCATTACATTTGGATTGCAACTCCCTGCTGGAATCATACTGCCTACACTGGCTATAGGCGCGCTCTACGGACGGACTCTGGGAGTTCTCGTAGAACTTCTTCACAAGCATTTTTCAACGTCTGTTTTATTCGCAGCATGTGAGCCTGGCGTACCCTGCGTGATACCAGGCACTTATGCCATCGTGGGTGCTGCATCAGCATTAGCAGGAGTCACGCGACTAACGGTCTCTATCGTGGTGATCATGTTCGAATTGACGGGCGCACTTTCTTACGTCTTACCAATTATGATTGCCGTGATGCTGGCAAAATGGATTGGAGATGCCCTGTCTCCTCATGGAATCTACGAGTCCTGGATTCATTTCAAGGGATACCCTTACCTTGAGAGTAACGAGGACGCGGATATCCCTCATATTCCTGTCGCAAGCATCATGACCAGGATAGAAGATATGACATGTTTAGACGGCGGTCGGCCATATACTGTGGAAGATCTGCAAAATATCCTCCGGACCACACCTTATCGTGGCTTTCCGGTGGTATTGTTTCGGAAGGCTGAGCATTCGATCACTGATTCAAGATCGAGGTCGCTTTCATCACATGCTAACACGCTTCTGGGTTACATCTCTCGCACTGAACTTTCATTTGCTTTGGAGCAGATCAAGAATAACGGCAACCGAGCATCGGACACAAGGATGGGTCATATTGATCCGAATGGACTCTGTTATTTTACCTACGACCCGGAAATTGCTTCTTCTGGAAGCATAGATTTACGGCCTTGGATGGACCAGACACCAATCACATTGAATGCGAACAGCTCCCTACAGCTGGCAGTTCACATGTTTCAAAAACTTGGGCTACGATATCTCCTCCTGGTCCAACGGGGAGGGCTTCATGGCATTCTGACAAAAAAGGACGTCTGGTGGATTCTCTCAGCAGCCGGATGCGACGAGAAAGCGAGAGATCTCATGGCAGACGTGGGAGTGATTCAGGACCCAGCCACAGAAGACGACACAGATGAAGCGAGAGGACTTCTCCAGACTGAACCGGAATCCAGCCTTGATCAGCATGAGAGAAGGGGCTGATTCACCTTGATTAGAAGCTCTTCTACTTCGCTCTTGTACACCGCGAAGTTATTGAAGACTGCGGTCACAATGGAGTGCTGATGATAGAAGCTCTTCTTCATCAAACCCAAACGGTCGCAAAGATGCGGTCGCGTGACGATTTCAGGCTATATCCACATCGAAAGCGAGGTGTTCTATCTGCGAGTATCACGCTACTTGACCAAAAATGGAGCCCGCTTTGCTACTATGGTTGCTGGCTGTAAAAGGGCCCCCTGAGATTTTATAAGCGAGCTCTGTCCGCAGCGATGATTTTCCAGCAACTTCATGCCTGGCTGGCATGATGGAGGAAACGGAGGCAGCACTGCATCAGGGGTTCAGTTCCGGCGCCATTTCCACGCCGATCATTGCAGGTGGGGACATGCAATAGTAATGTCGCTTAGAAGACAAAAGATTCGAAGAGGCAACACTCCTGAGCACATGGCCACTGGGACTTTCCCAAGGCCCACGACCCAGCTGCCACGAGGTGAAGGCGCAATGATCCATCGTCAGCGAGCACGGGGGGAGCGCTGGAAGTCATGCCAGTCAACCGGGCTTCCCCAGTCTGGTTTGCTCTTGGGGCGGTCATCATTTCGGCTTGCTTGCGGGAGAGCGATCATATCCAGTAGTGCCAGCCAATGGCTAACCCCGTATCGAGCAGTGCTCAAGGCCTAAGGAATCTACCAGTTGTACAGAAACCGTCTGTCGAAGATCAACCTGGAATATTATTGCCTCCAATCACTTTGCACCACCATTCTGGATGTCACAGCGGCCAAGATCAGTACTCGCTGTATCCTTTTACCGGTGATGTTGGTGCTGCTAGAGGTGGGCAATCTTCCAGGTCGTCGTACGCCTCTCCCTAGCTTTGGGCCTGAAGAGGCGCCACGCTCCGTCCTAACGTCTTCGGTGAAACCAGCAGAAAAACACTGGTTTGGCAAGTAACCACTATGACCGAAAATGACCGAACGTGGCGCTTTGTCTTGCCCGAGACGGTCCACTCCTTCAAGTCCTCCAACCGCTCCTGCTAGTCTCTCCAAGAGCGTGGTCTACTACTACTGCTTCGGTGAAAACATACCATAGCCACATGGCAATTTTGGTCGAACGTCCTCCACGAACTCACTTCCAGTCTCGGTCTAGCCTTCATGTTGTCTCTCTACCGCGAGAGGCGGTCCGCCTAGCGTGCTTCTGCCGGCTTCTAGCGGATCATACAAGACGGGCATTATTGGGTGACGCCCAATTCGACCAGCCCCATATTGCCAGAACTTTCAACACCAGATGAATAATAGTGAGCCCCTTTCCTTATCATCTATGACTAGCTGGCCGACGGGAATCTCTTTTCTAGGAGGCTGCAGTACTGCTAGTCGTAGGCCGGTCTGTCGCCAGCTCTTCCCTCTGGGCTAAGGGATCTAAGTCGTGATTCTTCGACGCAGCAGTATCTCGCTTCATGGAAAGAGTCCGAGTGAGGCACAATAATAATGAAAGACCAACAAGGAAGTGGCCCTCCCCCACCTCGCGACGCATTCGGGCCGGAATTCGTCCTTGAGGTTTAGGTAATGGGCGTTGTTTACCTCAGCCCCGTTCCTTCTTTTTTGGCCGAAACACCTGAACGAGCCAGCAATATACTGTACTATAGGAAATACCGGCCGTCTAGGCGAGCTGGCAGTGCTTACCCCGTTATGTGTGACATGAAATCACCACAATTTTTAGATGCTCTGCCATAAGCTGCGGAATGAATCCCTTTGGAGGGAGATGGATTGGAGAGACACCTGAAGGGCCAAAGGAATAGCCCGCTATACTTAATCTACTACATCTTCTCGCATTGGCCCATATCTCCGGATCGCCATCGAAGCTGTCAAAGACCATGATCTACTGGTGGGCTCTACCAAGCTGTCATCCCGCAATGTCTCTTGGGACCAGTGATTTCCAAGAAAGTGCTGGACCCGGCTGGTGGAGCTTTATCTACATTGTATGGCCGATGGGGCAGTGGGCTGCAGTGGGCTGCAGTGCGAAAAACTCACAACAGACAAGGCGGCTGTCCAGTTGCTCCATCTGCTGTCATTTCTCGTTGTCGATCTTCTGTCTTTGACGTACAACTTGTGGACATGGCTTCTTCGCATATGCCGCCTTGCATGATGTGCGGTCCCTCGGCCTCCACGACCTCTCAAAAAAGAAAAAGGCTACTAAGGTATCGAAAGCAGAAAACGTCAAGCATTCGGTAGCAAAGGCGACGTCGGTGATTTCTACCTATGTATGCACCGTGGTGGACTGCATCTGATTCCGTCACTAAAATGGCTAGTGGCTGAATTGGCGAAGCCCTTGTGTTGCAGTATTAGGAAGAATGCGCGAGCGCCCACTTCTCTTCTTCATGCAGGTCTGCAACGGAGCTTCAGTGGCTTTGCCCTTGTTTGAGGCCGACCTCCTCGGTTTCTCCGTAAGTGCTAACGAGGAGTCATAATCACTGATGGTGTCTATGCAGCGCCCCTCAGGACGACGCCGTGGCACGGAAGCCAATGTTTGAACATTGTAGACCCCGGCATGGGTCAATGTCGTGCTACCAATGAAAAAGTGCGAGGCTGCTCCCTCAGCCGCTCTCCCGGCTTTCGCTGACGTGCCACGCACGTGGTTGCAACTGACACGGTGAACGACGGCTGCAGATTCGCTGCTGCAGAGGGTGTCGTACGTGATCCAGGAGGCCATCTTCTTGGTGGCCGCCTTCTGGGGTGGATGATGCCGATGACAACTTACGTTGTACAGGCTGCTTCTTTTTACACTTTCGCGAAGCGAAGCGTGGACGACTTATGCAAGCCATGGACAAGTGCTGACGATCAGTACCGGAACAGGATTTGGTTCACGGACGACAATGCACGAACCATCTGAACAAACATCCTCTCGCGCAAAAGAGGCACTAATACTGAGTGCCGCCGATTGTCATTACTCAGGTGGCCTGTCCGAGTCTTGAGAGCTACCATCACTCGGGATGATTACAAGGAGCACCGACGACTCTGGGTGCCACATCCTGAACCAGCTGTCCGGATCATTCTCATACAACCCGGGCGTTATGGTGCCAGGTTTCCGGCTCTGTGACTGTTTCAGCTCTCTCGATACTAGGGTCCAAGGCCTTCAACGGCTTTTCCACATTGCTGTCCAGTACAGTATCTCTGTGAAGGCGTTTGCTGCAACGTTCAGCTTCTGCAAGGAACTCCTGACTTAGCCTGAAACGGACTGTATGAACGTATGCGAGCAGTGCTGGCCGTCTCATCAGAGACCTTGCCAGGGTCAAGGCTGTCTTCCTAGACTTCGAAACACCAGAGGCTCAGTCAAGATCGCAGATACTACGGCTTTTCACAGGCCACCTCCTGCACCTCAGAAGGCACTTTATCACAACCTTTGACCCGTGTTAAGTTCTAAGCGGAAGTATAGGTAGTGACTGCACCTCTGTCTTTCTTTACCAAGCGTATGCGGCGGGAAGATTGCAAGCCATGACCATCATGATTGGTGCCGTTAGGCTTCCTGGCTTGCCTTACTAGGTGGCGCCGGTACCTGCGAGGTACTGCCCGCGAACCGAAAGACATGGTTTCTTGGGGATTGAATCAACCAGGGATGCTCCTGGCATGTTTCACTCATTCCATGGCTTGACGGTTCAACGGGCGAAAGAGACGCTGCATCACTAGTAGCTAACTGTCGGGTTGTCGGTTTGGAAACTTGCTTCTTTTGCCGATTACGACATACCTGGTACGATTCAACCACAACTTGAACGTGTTTCTTGCGCGTGCGAGTGCCGCTGTGTGCCGGGACAAAACGTGCGCCTCGATAACGCCTCTGTCATGTTCCCCTGTATCGACGAACTGAAAGCAAGATCATGGCACATGCGGTTGGGTGATCTGTGTGGTCGAGAGGACTGGCCAGGCCGCTGATGACGCGCTCAAGAATGACCAGTCTCGCCTCGCTTCGTCTCGTCTCGTCTCGTTGTTAGAGTGAGGAAGCAGCCGGCCGGGCCCAGGACAGGCCACAGTGAAGTTTTCACACTGCACCTTTCCAGAAGCGATGTGCCACTGGCATTGTATGCAACCCCACCTCGACGCTTGCTTCACGGACAAGAGTGAGATGAGAACATGAACTGAGCGAGCTTGATTACAGGCTCGGACCTGCAGCTAACGTACTAGGTCGAGGTAGTCGATTTGCCCGGAGCTTTACCTAACAATACAACGTTCCTTGGTGTTCTGAGGCAGGCACCTGTCAACTGTAATTGACGGCGAGTGCCATCAAGGGTGCATTGTGGAACCGGGTTACCATGCTACTGACCAGCCACGACAGGGTGATCCCTGACGTTCAACGTCGTCGGCCGATGCTCGAGCCCAGACTCTACAAGACCTGTCAATAGTACGCATGTATCACAGGTCAACTGGTTCCAGGTAGGAGTAAGTGTTGATACTGCGAACTTTTCAGGCACCGTCACAATATCGAAGTGATCAAATTGAACATAATGCCGTGCAACGTGCAACGGTGGTGGATTGTCTGCCGGTGACGACCGCCGGCCGTGGCATGAACGTGGTACAGCAGGAGACATACGGCTTGGAGCATGAGGAAAACCCATTTGCACCTACCTTACTGACTACCTAGTACTTCAAGTCTATGTTGACACCGGGTAGGCATCATGCACGGGACGAGTACTGTACATGTGGCATAGCTATGCTATAACCACTGAGGTACGGCAGGTATAGCTTGCTGTCCATGATGACTATCTATACCAAGGTACATTGCAGAGGCTAGGATTGTATTTCACTATCACCCAGGCTGAGTGTGAGGTACTGTACCTTCTACTGTACCTCCATAAGGACATCTTGTTAAATACAGCCTTTTCTGAATCTGGCCAACCCTACAGTAGCTACTACGTATGCAGGTTGTTTAGCTGGATAAAAGTCACAACTCGATGAAGAGCAAGACCAGCAAGAATGGTGCCTGTTACCATACCACGTCCCGAGCGTTCCCTTTGCCTGTCAAGGACCCCATGCTTTGTTGGTCTGCCTGCAGTACAATCATAAATACCTACCTAAAGATACGTATATACATATTTAGGATCACATTTGAGGCCGCCGGGCCTTGGAAGGCTGCCATAGGAGCCTTCGAGAACCTGGGCACGAGGTTGACATGCCAGTGACTTGTCCCACCATTTGAAGCTGTCAAAGGTGACTGCCTGTCAACCCGCCGGCTGGGCCAGGAAGCCCGAGCTCTCAGCACCCCTGGCCCCTAGCCTGGCTGCCGGAAGAGCTATTCCTTAGGGACCCGGCTCCGTTCTAGAGGCTAAACAGTCCTTGATTCCGCGGTCTGGCTGTCAGTTTCCCGCACGCACGGGCTGCCCTTACAGGCGGCTGTTTAAACTTCCGGGGGCACGGCCAGCCTGAGCTGCCAGTGCCAGTGCTTGGTAGATCTTCAGCCAACAGAGCAGGGGGTACGATAAATCGTTACTCTTCAAGTTGAGAGCAATATTACAACCAGATTGCAAGACGGACGATCGTCGTCTCTGTACCCTCTCCTGTGCTCTGGCGGTCAGGACTCGGGTCAGGACTCGAGTCAGGACAGTTGATACCTTCGGAGGTACCTGAGCAGTGTGCATTATTCCATTGCTCTCGGTTCCGTCCAGGTACAACTACTACCTACTGTACCTCCTCGCAGCAAGTATTGTACCGGTTCTGCCCTACTGGTGGTTAGTCCTACCACTACTACGAGTAGCACCACTGCAGAGCTCGGTGCAGGCTCCAGGTTGCGATGCCGGCGCAGTGCGCCTAATGCAGGCTCCAGTCAACCGGCATGCTGCGTTACCCTGCTCGGCCTAGTTCCAGGCGACGAGTGCAACACCATCTCCATCCCTGCTTCCTCTTTCGTTGCTCGTCGTCCTCGCCGCAAAAGGAGAGGCTCAGCCTGCCTGCGCTTCTCATGCACAACCTCACAGTTAGCCACAGTTAGGTTCCAAGCATGCATGTATCATGCTTCGACCCACTGCGATCCTGGCAAAAGCAGCCCACCGTGCCAGAAGACAAACAACCCGCCCGACGTCTACCCACCTCCCCCAAACACTCTGTCCAGTCTCAGTCCCGGTCACCCTGCCCGTCCGCCGGTGATACCATGTCATCCACCCACCGCGCCGGTCACAAACTTCACTCGATCGTCCTGCCATGGATTGAAAGTCGTGGAGTCCTCGACCGGCAGAGCCGACCTAGAAAAGCGTCCCCACTGCCTCGACCCGACTTGAAGCGATGGGGATTGTCCTAGACCTACCCACAAATCCACCGACCTATTCTCATTTGCAAAAAGGGCATCCCGAGTCCCAAATCCATAGAGGGACACACTGCGTAGCGGCGACGAGAGAGTAGTTGCGAAGAAACCTCCCTCTACAGATTGCAACCCAGCCATTGATTGCAACCCCTCTAATGTCCTCTCCTGATATCCCCGTCCTACCGAGAACCCACTGCTGAAAAAGATACAAGTGGAAGCGTCTCCACGTGGTTGTCCAAACTCCTTGCAACTCACTCCAGGATCTTCAACTAATCCCATGGCCCTGACGAGATTGCTGTCGCGCTACTGCAAGTAGAACGCTGCCAGACGGGCATCTGTTCCATGACCAAACGCGATCGATCCTACCCCAACCCTGAGGTGTCGAACCAGACCACCGAAAGTCTCTACGAACTCGGACTCCTCAATCGTCCTCGAACACGGTCTCGCTCCAGCACAGCTGAATCCAAGGCGGCGCACTGTAAGACATTGTCCACAAAGAATCATTTGCCTGCCGCGCGTACCCAACCAACTTGTGTTTTGTCAAGAGAAACGGAAATCTGACACATGGTTCTACATTTGGCAGACCAGCATCCGCGAGGTCGTCACGACGGCTACCCTCCTCGCGCGAGCTCTTCGCTGAGCGGCGCCGCCCCAAATCCCAGCTTCAAGCAATCCAGCATCTCCTCCGGCACACTATTGGGGAGGCCGCATACTCCCAACGAAGGCCGACCGCGCACCAGGGACCAGCGTCTTCCTCCTTCGCCGACCGCGAGTGTCCCGGGCGCGGGGCATCCTATGGCTGGCATGCTCGATACCGATCGCGCACGCTCACGACGCGAGAGAACGTTTGTGGGCGTAGAATGTGCTGCGTGCGAAGAGCCATTGGAGCATACCCTGAGAGGGGAGAGGGTACTCCAGTTCTCCTGCGGGCATGTGGCACATGAAGCTTGCTTTTACGAGTACATTCGCGAGGCCGATTCACAGTACTGCCCAACATGTGACGCTCCTCTAGGCTTGGATTCTTTTCGAGGTGGCAGCATATTAGACCTCAGTACGCTCTCCAACTTCCGTGATGCGCACGGATCAATGACATGCTAACAAGCACAGGCAAGTTGAGCAACATGGTCCGAGCTGTGGCCCAAAAGGACATAACCTCGCCAAGAAGCACCCAGACCACCCCCATGCCGTGGGACAAACAGGAGGATTCCTATAGCTCTCGAGATGTGCCTCAGCGACACAGCCGCGACAATTCCAACCGAGATAGTCGAGACAGTCAACGGTTACGTATTGAGCGCTTGGGCATTGGACAGGCACAATCCCAGCCAGCAACGAGCACGAAACATGCCCGAACGGACAGTGGCGGCAACGCCTCGTCTGATTATACCCATGACCATGGCAGCCAACCTTCCCGAAAACATGATTACGACCTTCACGCCATGGAGACATCTGTGCCTGGCGCAGCCATCAAGGACACGAAGCAGTCTATCCCGGCGCCAATCGTGACCGTGCGCAGCGAATATCCGACACTGACTCGTTCTCAGCAGCAACAGAGTCTAACGTGTCTGGTGACGATTGAGGTTCCGGAAGGCAAATGGCAGCAACATCTGGATGAGGTCCATAATACACCTCCAGTGCCGCCGCTGCCGACTGACTCGGGCATTGGCATGCCGCCAAGACACCGACACGAACCGCCGCACGAGCTTGATGTCTATGAATCTCCCGAAGTGCTGGAACAGATCACAGAAGAGCTCCAAATGCGTGTGGACAACTGGCACGGACTTGAGTTCCAGAGGTTTGGCAATTTGCGTCTGCACGGCGTCATCCGTGTCGGAAAGGACCGCCATTCGTGGCAGGAGCTGGAATGCTACCTCTTCGGCGAGATGCTCATATGCGTCAAGGAGAAGAAGAATGCGCCCCCCATCATCATGGACTCCGGTCGGAAGCTGACGCGGTGTACGCTGAAGGGTTCTATCCTGATCAGAAAACACCTGAGGCAAGTGCATGCCTCTCCGGACGAAAACATTCTCACTCTGAATCTGTCCGTGGCTGAATTACCGACGTTCCATCTGCTTTTCCAGGACCGAGAGAAGCTGCACCTCTGGCAACGAGCCTTGCGCAACCTACATTCGAGTGATTCATCTATTCGTTACCCAGAATACGAACAGGACACGTCGGGTACGGATGAAGAGGAATACAGCCGGCAGCAAAGGAGTGTCCGGCGCGTGCCTTCTATCACGTCTTCGTACGGTGGCCCCAAATCAGCCACCACCGCCGCCACAGAGTATTCGATGCACAAAGCTCCCCTCGATACCCGAGTGCCTTCCTCTTTACACATCCCTGTTGACGTGGTTGTGGTCATCCCCGTGTCTTCTTCAATGCAAGGCCTGAAGATCAAACTGCTGAGAGATACCCTTCGCTTCCTGGTATCCAATCTCGGTGAGCGCGACCGGATGGGCCTCGTCACGTTTGGCTCAAGTGGTGGGGGCGTGCCACTGGTAGGAATGACGACCAAGACCTGGTCGGGTTGGAATAAAGTCTTGAGTTCAATCCGGCCGGTTGGGCAAAAGAGTTTGCGGGCGGACGTGGTGGAAGGCGCCAATGTGGCCATGGACCTGCTGATGCAGCGCCGAGCAGCCAATCCCATCTCGACCATTCTCTTGATTAGCGACTCGTCAACTTCAGAGAGTGACAGTGTGGATTTTGTTGTTCAAAGGGCTGAAGCTGCAAAGTGAGTGCAGCATTCCGAGTCTGTTTCTGGACACCTAATGCTAACATATCCTCTAGGGTTGGGATCTATTCCTTCGGCCTCGGGTTGACGCATAAGCCGGAGAGCATGATCGAGCTCTCGAGCCGCACGAAAGCCTCATATCTCTATGTCAAGGACTGGATGATGCTGAGAGAGTGCGCTGCCGGTGTCCTCGGAGCACTTCAATCGATATCGCACCAAAATGTCAAGCTGAAGCTGAAGCTTCCCGAAGGTTCACCGGCCAAATTTGTCAAGATAAATGGCGCTCTGCAAACAACCAAGAGGGCGAGCGGACGAGATGCCGAGGCGACCTTGGGGGATCTCCGGTTTGGCGACAAGCGAGATATCCTGGTGCAACTGGCCATTGATCCAGACACGACTACGCAAGAAGCCGCCCCGCAGGATCCATGGGAGTCGATAGTCTCAGGCCTGGAAGCGCTGGGCGGTTCCTTGGACAATGATGATCAGCGTCCGCAAAGCGTGGAGGAACTCCCTCTTATTCAAGCCGATCTGTCTTTCGGCGATCTTCTGCGAGAAGGCTCCATCACCCAGCTCGCGCGACCGTCTTTGTTAACCATTACAATGCTCCCTCAGAGCCAACGATCCCGGCAAAACGGCAGACCACCTACACCACCCATTCCTCCTCATCCCTCTATCGTGCAGCGGCGGATGGAGCTGCTGACATCCGACATGCTGAGCCGGGCTCTTACACTTGTGGCACGTGGCCAACATGAACGAGCACATCATTTATTGAACGAGACCCGGACGATCCTCAAAGGCCTGGGCAAAGGAGGACTGCCTCCTCTACCTCCTGGGGCCAGCCATCTTCCAACCAACAAACGCCACACCCCTCCAGGAAAGTCAGCGAGTCCTCGAGCGGGATCACCAGAGCAGACTCGTGATCGTAGTCCGCATTCAGAAACAAGCACCCCCATTCCGCGCACTACGGGCGTCGACCACACTGTGATGAATGCCCTTGATGCCGATATTGAAGCCAGCTTGGAATGGATCAATCACCCGGCCGTCTTCACCCGTGATGCCCGCAAAGCTGTGCTGCAAGCCATTGGAGTGATTTCCTCCCAACGAGCCTACACCTTCCGCACCGCCTCGGAATCTATTTGGGCCGAAAGGATACCAGGAGTGAAACGATTGACCGAATTAGCCAGAGAATGGAGGGAAGCCGCAGACGATGCGTTGACCGAAGAATAATGAATTGTATTTACGACACAATCTCGTGGCGTTTAGACCGGTTCTGGGGCTTTTGGGTGCACATCTTTCGATCAGTTCAGATTCGTCCTGTTTTCAGCAAGCAGCGGATTATGGGTTGGATGATTATCTTCCGGCATGAGGAGCCCAGCGAGATTGTGGCGTCACTGTTGTATTTGAATACCCCTGCAGTGCGTGCTTTTCCAGAGGGACTTGACGATTGGTTGTCTGAAAAGCAGTTCATAGAAGAATCCATGCGCACGGCGAGCTACTAGTTAATGCTGCCTCAATACAGGTATCTGGTATCTACAGTACTATAATTTATTTGGAGTTGTCGTGCCAGTGGCAGTGAATGCCCTGGTGAAGGTAACATTGAAGTTGACGGTGTCTATCTATATCAGCATTCTCTTTAAAGCAGCGGTGTCTTGTGCACTATTCGGGAGAGGCATCTTGGCGTGGTTCTTTCGACCGCCGCAGCCTCGCCTCGCGCCAACCGATCAGGCTTGACTCGGAGTTTCTACGTTGCAGTTGGATCAAATAATTCCTGCCAGTGTCCCGCATCAGTCCATGCCTTTCGTCTCCCTCCTCAACCGTTAATCCAACCAAAATCCCTTCCGCCAGTGATAGTGATTCTTCAATGTCCCTCACGATACCTCAGGCCTCTCAGGCGGGCCTTTTCAAGCCGGGATACACGAGTTACGATGCCGAAGATGGCGCCGTCATCCGCAACGTACGTTCTCTTTCGTTTTACGGGAAACATGAACAACATGCTGATATGTGATCTGATGGTACACAGATCGACGCCTGCCGGACGATTGCACAGACGGTGCAAACATCATTAGGACCGTACGGACGCAACAAAATCGTCATCAACCACCTTTCGAAAATGATTCTGACATCTGATGCCGCCACGATCCTGCGTGAACTCGAAGTAGTACATCCAGCGGCCAAACTCTTGGTCATGGCCAGTCAACAGCAAGAAGCCGAGATGGGCGACGGGACCAATATGGTCATTGTGCTGGCGGGCGAATTGCTGAAGAAGGCGGAAGAGTTGATTCGAATGGGACTCAAAACAAGTGATATTGTTAGTGGGTATGAGAAGGCGCAGGCATATGCGCTGAAGGCGTTGGAAGGTTTGTGTCAGCCCTGCTATGGAACATGAGAACAAGGCAAGGCTGACCAGTTTTTTGATCTACAGAGCTCGAAGTCGACAGTGTAGCCGACGTCCGGTCACCGGAAGAATTGCGCAAAGCCCTTCGAACCGTCATTGCGGCCAAACAGTCGGGCTCCGAGGATGTCTTGTCCAAGCTGATCGCCGAGGCTGTTCTGGCTGTGCTACCCAAGAATCCGGCCAACTTCAACGTCGACAATATCCGAGTGGTCAAGATCATGGGAGGAGACTTGTCGTCGTCAAAGGTTGTGAAAGGAATGGTATTTGGCCGGGAACCTGAGGGATCAGTCAAAAAAGCGAAAAACGCCAAAGTCGGAGTCTTCTCGTGTCCGATCGACATTTCTCAGACCGAGACGAAGGGGACCGTGTTACTACACAATGCCAAGGAGATGATGGATTTCTCTAAAGGCGAAGAATCCCAGCTGGAAGCGGCGATCAAGGAACTCTACGATAGCGGACTGAGGGTGGTGGTTGCGGGCGCTAATGTCGGGGAACTGGCATTACATTTTTTGAACCGAATGGGGATCCTGGTGATCAAAGTGCTCTCCAAGTTTGAGCTGCGCAGACTGTGTCGCGTCTGTGGTGCCACGCCTCTTGCACGTCTGGGAGCACCCATGCCCGATGAGATGGGCAGCATCGACATCGTCGAGACCATGGAAATCGGCGGCGACCGAGTCACCGTGTTCCGGCAAGAGTCCGACTCGGCCGTCACGCGCACCGCCACTATTGTGCTCCGAGGAGCCACGCAGAACCATTTGGACGATGTGGAGCGGGCCATCGACGACGGGGTTAATGTCATCAAGGCTGTCACCAAGGACTCGCGACTCGTGCCTGGTGCCGGTGCCACTGAGATGCAACTCGTCGAACGGCTGGGCCATTATGCAGACAAGACGCCCGGTCTGCCTCAGTACGCCATCAGAAAATATGCCGAGGCCTTTGAGGTTATTCCGCGCACGTTGGCTGAAAGTGCTGGGCTCGATGCCACTGAGGTTTTGGCGAGATTGTATACTGCGCACCAACAGCGGTTGAACACGAGTGAAGTGAAGAGCCGGTCTGGAGCCCGAAAACCCACCAAGGGTGACGAAGTTGAGGAAAGTGATGATGAAGAAGAAGAAGAGGAAAGCGCCTCGTCTTCGTCCTCGGCTGACACATCCGACTCAGAGGAGCCGTATTGGACTACCGGGGTCGATGTCGATGCCTCAGATGCCTCGGGTATTCTGGATGCTGTGGAAGAACAGATTCTCGATCTCCTTGTGACAAAAAGCTGGGCTATTCGGTTGGCCACTGAGGCCGCCAGAACGGTTCTGAGCGTTGATCAAATCATTGTCGCTCGCCAGGCTGGTGGGCCGAAACCGCCTGGGCCAAATCCTAACTGGGACGAAGACTGAATAGGAAAATAGAATAATTCCGACAATTGTTGCGGACCAGTTCTGACTCTTGTTGCAAATCCCAACGAGGCGCTTCATCAATTGGTTTGTTTATTTGTCTTTCGGGCAGCAAGTCAAAGAGACACCCGACGTCTGAAATACATGTCCCTTGTCATACACATCTCTGCGGTCGTCAGATGGTCCGCTGATGACATGCAGAGTGTGAATGCGAGCGCGAATGCGAACGGAACGGCGGGAAATACAGGTCAACCTTGCAGTGGCTATCCTGAAGCTGAAGGCCAGCATGTAACGGTCGCGCCCAGAGGAATTGTACCGCATGGGATCTACTACTGTAGTACTACTCGGCAAAAGGGGGCATCTGCCGCAAGCAGGCTGAGCCTCACTCAGCTTGCTGCGATTTTGTGCAGTGGTTGGTACCTAGAGCACTGGAGAGCACCAATAAATACTAAGGCACATTTCGCAATGGACTCTCCTGATAATGGTGTATACCTACTGAGGTATCTGCCCTGCTATAGATAGGTACAGTAGCAGTATTATCGGTAGCAGTAGGTCAACAACTTGCACAGACATTTATTAACAGTACATCATCCGGCGTTGCGCCCACTGCTGCTGCGCCCAGCCACTACTAGTACATCTTTCGTGCAACTTAATTGCCCGTCACGGTTGTTTCTGCCAAAATGTTAAGTCGGTAGAAGACCCGTATCAATCAGAGAGTGGCTCTGGATTGCGGTTGCCAAAGAGGCGGTCTCATCCATGCCGAGAATACGGTGGGATAAGGATAGATGACTGCTCGACCTGGCGGCGTGACACTGTAGATGCTAGTATTCTCATGGCCGACCCATCCCTAAGAGTTGATGGCTGAGAATCCACCTCCACCACCACCTGCGCCGCTGCCCGACGCTTCCCGCCGCGTGGCTCTCTTCCAGTTGTCCATTGCGGCCTGATATTCCCTCATCTGGTCTTCGTAGCGATCGTCCCACAATTTCCTGTTTTCCGGGCTCAGGTTCTCCCACTCCAGCCTAATTCGTTGATCGATCATGTGTTCGGGATAATTGTCGGCTTCCAATTGCGGTCTCATATGACTGGTGAATTGGTTGAAGGGGGTCTCTGGCCGTTCGGGCTTTTGGGGAACCATAAGCGATGAAGTACGGCCAACGCCATTAGCAACATTGGCATCCGAAGATGAAAAGCTAGGTGCTCGCGGTTGAGTCAATCCTTGGAATGATTGATTGACTGCTGCGATCGGAGGGGATGATTGCCCGAACCGGGTTTCTGGAGCAAGTGGTTGTTGGGGTCCTGGTGTCGAAGTAGTTGTCCCTGCTTGTGGTGTAGAAGATGAAATGCGGAACGTCGAAGTCATTGCGGCGGGGTCGATGGCGGGAGGAGGAGCAGGCGAAAAAGCATTCACATTCACCGGGGCAAGATTTGATAGAGTCGATTGTTGTTGATACAGTGCCGAGGGGGGCTCGCCGGGAGGGTTTGTATTCATGATACTTTCGCGGTATGTGTTGTTGGTCCTTCTGCGTCTTTCGGGTCGCTCTACGGGCTGCGTTGAGGGATGAAACGTGAGTTGTATGCTCTAGGGAAAGAGTAAAGGGCCTGCTAATACCTCGGGTTCATCTTCCATGCTCTCGTCCGAGCTGTCATCTAATAGTCCTTCTCCGTCTGCTGCTGCCCTGGCCGCGGGTGCCTGTTGTTGTTGGTTCTCCTGCGACGCCATGGGCGGAAGGTATTCGGGCAGAGTATTGTCCAACCCATTGGTCAGCGCCCGCACTCTTTCGAGTTGTTCAGCGCTCAGCTGTTTGGCCGGAGTGCTCATGATTTCTTTCACTTGATTGAGTAGCACGGCTCGTAATAACCGCATCTTTTGCAGATGTTCGGTCTCTTGGATGATTCGCTTGCGGGTCGCGTCGTTGTTTGTCTCGATCTCGGCGAGCCGTTTTCGAAGATCAATGCATTTCTTGCGATATGCTAGCTCTTGTGTGGGCGCGAGCGGCGCATTTCGGTGGAGAGGCACTTCGCTTGTGGGAGGAAATTGTAGGTCTTTGGAGGAATCCATCTTGGGATGGAAACCAGGAGGAAGGGACAGGGAGAAGTTCTGGAGAGAGTCGTTGATAAACCCGCGGTCAGAGACGGGAAAAGAAGGAGGTTATCAATGGGTTCAGACAGAAGGGAATTCGAGGTCTGAAGTCGCAACAAGGAAAGGTATCATGAGATTCATTGCCCGTAGGTGCGTTTAAACATGGACTTGACACGTCGTTGACACTTTGAAGTATTGTACATGCACTTTACTAGGATGTTTCTACATCTGCAAGAAGCATTCACTTACGAGTTTATTAGTGAGCGACGACGGTAGTGACTTACTAAAATCGTCCCGTCCTCGGTCATGGCAAGTCTGCCGAATCAGCATCTTGCACCAAATACTGTACATCTGTTCACATTCCTCACCCTCTTGCTACCATCCATTCAACTCCATCTACATCCTTTCTCACATCTCGACCGTCATCATTCTCAAACTCATGGGTGTCTTCAAATGTGCTCAGTCTTCAACTATACTATGGGTGTGGGGCAATCTTTATCCTGGCTGTCCACTAACCCGGTCAGGGCAGACATGTCCGTGTACGCCTCTGAAGAATGAGATCAAATAGTATGGCTACCAGTGGATTTGGGACAGCAGCCTTTGCTGTTGTTGCGGGCTTGTTTCACCACTCCCAAGCCTCCCCGTATCTCACAGCGGGAAACCCTTTTCTTCCCTGCAAAGTTTGCCTGGGTAGCCGGAAGTTGTGTATAGGCCCTGCCATCTGCTTTCCTTCCCCTTCCCTTCATGATGCGAGAGCGTGCATTCAATTTGAGCAGTCCGGACCAAATCCAAATAAGCGTTGTGGAAGGCATCAGCATCAGGGATGAAATTGTTCTATCCTTGAAATAGGCGCTGTCAAAAACATCACCAACTCACCGGAGAATTGACGTGATGCTCGCGACATCAGCCAGCTATGAGTACTCTACTCCACAGTGAGCTACGACAGGGTAGACATTGCAGTTGTTACCAACCCTGGTAGCCAATCTGCCATTCTGAGTGAGGGAAACGAACATGCCGTGGATGAAAGCCGACAACCTGAAGGCGGACATCCACCGACAATTTTCGGCGTCCAAGGAGGGCTGCTGTAACTCAAAGTCAGCTTCACCTTCGTGAGGTTCTTGAGCGTGTCCGACAGCCTTCTCACCATGGGGAGCCTTTCGATCGTCTCTGATTGTATACAAATTTAGTCATAGATTCGCCCACCTTCTGCACGCCGTCCAGCCTTACCCCTGCCATTTGCATTCCGTGTTTGACCTGTGCGCACGCATCGACAACGAAATCATACGCCCACTGCTGGGAACGCGAGCTCTCCCAACGTCCCTCCACCGTCGAGAAGCGGTTGACTTCTCCAACCCGTGGGGAGATGGAGTCGATGCCCAGTTGCAAGCCACCGCACCGCTCAGCAAAAGCAATCATGCCTGCTCCTGAACGCCCGCATTCTCTGGCTACTTGTGGCTGCATGTGGCTGCAGATTGCTAGCGGGATGGAACTCTGCGGCAGAAGTTGGAACTTCCTTTTGCTGATTGCGCTTATTCTTGTGCTTCGTCCTCATAGCCATCACAACTCCAACAAAAGCTCGCTGTGTCTTTAGCAAAGTTTCACAGAACGTACAGACGCTCGATCATTACCGCCACCCATCAGGGTCATCACTTCGGTGTTCGACCTGAGGTGCATTCACTCGTGAGGGTGCATGGCAGAACTTTATTTTGAGTTTCGATGGAGACCCCATGGAGCCGGAGCCTTCTTCGAGACTAATGCCAGGGGCGCTGGGAAGGATCAAAAACGGCCAAAAAGCCGGCGCGTGCATGTACGGGGATCATGGTTGCTCGATGATGAACGACTTCTGGTTTTCTTCCGGATTCGCCAGACTAATTAATCCTCAGGGGCCAATCAGCTGCACACGAACGCCATTTTCCACAGCCGACCACTTCAGGGGTCAGGCTGAAGTAGCCTTTCAGGACTCGCCCACTACGCGCTACGAGGATATCGTGCCTTTCTCGCGTGCCCTTGGTCGGTCTCGCTGCCGCCTTCACACCACAGGTGGTCTCGAATACGCCTCCGGGTCAACAAGACCCCTCGCTCAACGCAGACTATCGAGCAAGAGTGAAGCCTGACAAGGTCCGACATTGGTTGAAGGTTCCGGTAAAGTAAGACCTTTCGTCCCGCCGCTCCGGGAAACAAGTTATGACTCCCCCGCCATGGAGCTCCGTCGCCATGGAATTGTTGAAAGTGTGGGAGCCTGAGAGTCTTATACCGCGGGCAACCCTCGCACCGCCGAGGCCAGATCCAAGGTGCAGTTGTTTGTCCATCATCGTCTGTGTGAATAGTAGGTGTGGCTTTTGTCGTTAGCAATCATTTTTCTGGTTATCAAATCCATTCTTCGATATCGAAGCGATTACCATCTATCAGCTTCACCGTCCAACACAACAGTCAGCCGTTCCAACCCACATTCCCTTGTTTCGCGGCCATGAGCTTTCCCACTCCTGGCGAGGCACAGTTTCTGCCTCACGACTCCTATGTGGGCGAGCTATATCGGTTGAACATTGCATTTATTGCTGTCACGTCCACCATTATTGGGATTCGATTGATAGTGCGAATCTTCGTCGTTAAGCATGTTGCTGCTGACGATTTTCTCATGCTTGCGGCGGGACTGTTTGCAACCGCATTCTCTGCGATGGCCATTGTTGGTACGTGCAACATCTGAGGGAACATTGTGACCACCTCTGATCAGGATCAAGGTATACGATATGGTCTGGGAAAGCACACATGGGACCTTCCACAAGATGTACAAACAATCGAGAGAACGAAGAAGGTGATCCAGGTACGCTACAGGCATTTCTAAACACTCCGAATTGCATCTGACATGATCAGACACTATGGATATGTCAGGTCATGTACGTGACCGCGCTTATGCTGGTCAAAATATCAATTGTCGTCTCCTACCTTCGAGTGTTCCCCACCACAGCCTTTCGGCGTACGATGTACGCACTCAGCGTTGGCATCATCTGTGTCTGGATCTGCAGCATCCTCGTCACTATCTTTCAATGCCATCCGGTACAAGGGGCCTGGGACTTTACACTAGCCAGGGACTGCCTTCCCATCGTCAAATTCTACTATTTCACCACCGCCTTCTCAATCTTCACGGACTTCTTGCTCTGCACGCTGCCGTTGCCAGTGTTTTGGCGGCTCAGGCTTCCGCGGCGGCAGAAGTACATTGTGTCTATGTTGTTTGCAGTAGGGCTGTTCGCAACCGTAGCCTCCGGTCTACGGATCAGTGTTCTCAAGAGCGTCGATAGCCTCGACGTAACGATGGGCTCGGTCTCAACCATAAAATGGTCGGTGGTCGAGGTCGGCACCGGCATTGTCTGTGCTTGCATACCATGTCTGAAACCGCTGTTCAAGAACTTTCTGCTGGACAAGACCACCACCGCCACCAGCTCAGCTAGCCGTTCAACCCAGAAAGGTCCATATACACCTCAACTTCCGACCGCCACTGAAGAGAGTCATGAACTGACCAAGTCTTCTTCCGGTGGCTGGACTCCGGACTCAAACTCGTGGAGTCGGCCCGAACCCTCGAGAACCAAAACCAACTCGATGGTGACCACCAGGAACTTTATCTGAAAATGGACTCCAGCATCCAGGAGAAAGTGAAGAATGCAAATGAGTCCAGCATGAATCAGACTTTTATGGTTGGATTCATTGTGCACACGGGGAACGCCATACATCCTTTTTTACCTCTAAGACTTTTCCCAGCCGCGCAAGCGCCCCCGGTAATGGCGACGATTCAAGGGTACCGTTGTGGCTGGCCCACAGCAGCACATCACGTCGTCACCACTGCCTCTCCTCAATTTTCTTAGGACAAAAGCCGACTTGTTTCTCCTATTGCTAGCAACTGTCTTTCGGCCGGTGCTGCAGCCGCAGCCGCAGACAGCACTTATGTCCAGCCTGTACGCTGTCAGCACCAACCTATGATACGCTTTTCTTTCTCTATGGAATGGCATTTCTCATCAAGATCTCATCTACAGTCACTACCTCACCGATGTCTGGATTGCTACGAACGGTATCATGACCTTCTTTGGCTCCATGAAAGACGACTGTTCGTGCCGACGTCCAGCCGAGTTCCTCATGACGAATAAAGGCCCGGCCTACCACGCAGACACCGAACGATCCAATCCAACCAACCCTTCTTCTCGGCTTGAAAAGATTTCCAGATCTCTCCGTCCCGTGTGATCCGACATTTCCTGTCTGACTGCTTATACCTACCGGCGTCCCGACTCATGGCAGCCATAACCACCATGAAGCAATCGGAGGAACCTACCATTTATCCCTGGGTAGTCGCAATAGTGCGGTCTGTGTGGGATATTTAATGGCTGTGGTCAAAGCAACTGAGAACAGTCCTGATGTCTCTATCCACAAGCCAAGCAACTCTTAGCTAGTATCATGGCACGGTCCGATCAGGGAGGGAGGCGGAGGGTATTCTTTTTTGTGCGTGGAAACTCGGTGATTCATTCATGGCTCTTCCTCAATCCTGATAGGGATAGTAATATAGCACAACGGAGAACCTTGCACAGCCGTTATGTATGGAGGCACCCTCGTCTTGTGTATGATCTGTGTGATGACGAATAAAGACTGCCTGTCTATCTATTGGAATCCTCTGGCCCCTGGTGACTTTTCGAATCATGATTGGATATTGTATACAGTAGTAGTCCATCGCATCTTAGTGCCAGAAAGTCACTTTGTTTTCGTAGGAGAGAAATCCAGCTGTGGCAATCTTGTCAACTCGATCTGTATTGCTCAATTTCATTCCAGTCCGGATGGCGAGCAGAATGCACTCTGCCACTGCAGCGCTGAATGTGGTCTCATTCCGTACTATTATGCCGGGATCCTTGCTCGGCAGCTCGCCGGTTCGAGTACCACCAGGTCGGTCCTACCCTGCGTATCCATTTGGTGCATGTACACACCTTCCCATAGAATAGCTGAACGTGATTGCCTTATATTTCATGTCTGCCATCGCAAGGCAGTGACAAAGTTGAAGTAGTACATAGTCCATTGGAGCTTTCCACTCACTCCATTGCAGCCTTCCCGAATCAAATGAACCGGCTCATGATCACAAGTCCATGCCCTAGTTTTAAACAGTGTTCTTGAGTATGAAACAGATCAGGATTGCCCAGCATTGAGCTCTGCACTGCGCATTCCGCGGAGCACTGAGTTTCCTTGAGACCTAATGAAGTAGTCGACATTCTGGAACCACTGGCAGTTGATGGATCTGGTCTTCAGGAAGAGATGGTATTGCCCGAGGACAGGACATGTGGCATCACTCTTCCCCTGGCGAAGCAGTATGCTTATAACACCAGCAGGTTGCTTCTCTCTTCTTGCTTTCTTCAAAGCATTTGGAGCCATGGCATGGAACCAGTCGGTGAGACGCTGCGTTTTTTATCGCGGTGAATTAAGTTCGTTGTCCGGGAGGCAGTCGATACCTGCACTACTGACTGCCACGCCGGATTCACTGCGCTGTTGTGGGAAAGGTACCGCGGCGACGTGATCCAGGACGCAATGATATATCTTCAGCTGTTGTGTGGCAGGGCGCATGGCAACCTTTCCATCATCATCAAGACACAAACGTCCTCTGTCGACTTCAGGCACCACTTTTGCAACAAGAGCTCAACCACAACCCACTGACTCCAGAGTCCACACCGCCCATCACAAGCAACAATGGATTTGTCCCAGATCGAGCAGGATATTGTAAGGGACCTTGCTCGACATATCAAGAAGAAGCGGAAGCGCGAAGCCGGGAACAATGTACAGGTCGAAAGCAACCCTGAAGACAGAGCCGAACATGCGATTCGTATGATTCGGGAGCAACAGCGAAGAGAACGCCATCCATTCTTGCAACAACCACCCCCTGCTTTCAATGGAGGACAGCCACAGTTGGCAGGTTCACATGCTCAAGACGCTGGAATGAGACGGTCTCAAGGACTCACCGTCCGCGCTCCAAATTTCCCTCGTTGGGACCCATATATGCGGGTACGCAGAAGCCAGGAGACACAGTCTCGTCGATTGCGCAGCCCTGGACCTCTAAATGTTGCACCAACCCCAGCCAGCGTTCTCAGCGGCCAGTTCAGACCTGCCGAGTTCTCAGAGCCAGATGACAATCCGAACATGTACCATCGTCCAGCGACATCAACAAGACAAATTGCGGATGGTCACTACCGCCACGACCCTTCCGTGCAACAACCTCCCTTTGCCGACAGCTTTCCCGGGTCGTTCCAAGGTGCCAACACCAACAGTGAGCGGCTGGTGAGTGTGCCGGAGAATAAGCGACAGCGCATGCACCCAACAAAAGAACAGGGTGGGCATGAGTAGAACAAATTCCAAGATGACGCATTCAAGATTAACGTGGATATAGCCTTCATGCCAGACCTCAACTGGGGCCCCCATTACATCCACCGAGCGGACGGGACTTTCAATGTACACCCTCCACATGGAGATACCAGTTATCCACAGATAATCGGCATGGTGGCACCGCCAGGGCAGCTCGTGACGGCCCATACTGAAGTAGCCAGAGGAGCAGACGGGCAAAAAGGCGCAGATACTGGTGGAAGGAGCCAGGGTCACCCGGAAGAAGAAGGCACTGGTCCTAACATCATGTCGATTCAGGACGACCCCGAATTTGATGATGTCGACTGGGACATGTGGATGGACTTTTCTGAGTCGGAATAGCATGGGAAGAGACTCCGACATGAATGGCCGTTCATGTACGGCAGCATGTGATCTCTTGATTCCGAATGAGGATCGAGGCATAGCTTCAGTGGCACGATCGTTGTACAAGTTGATAGAGTCATTCACAAATATCTGTCCAGGCAGTACCTCCAAGGAAAGACGACTTCCTGCCCTGTTACCAAGGGAAGAGGGTCATTTTCCCTCTTTGACGCGAGATTGCCATTCGTACCAGAACCGTTCACCATCCATACTTGCTTCCTGCTTCCTTCCTGTTCCTCCTCCCTGTGGCAAAGCTTTCTTCAAGCGCGTCCTTCTGCCCCGTAGCGGCACTAACAAGCTGTTTCAAACTGTGCTTGCCGGGAGCAATAGCCCGGACCGGGGTATGTTGTATCTGTTCTCCGCTGGCACGCAGGGCCTCATTCGCTGCGTACTCCTCATCGGTGTTGAAGTTGACCACATTGACCGCGGAGGCTGTACCTTGTCCACGCCGTCCAAAGAGCTGCCGCCTATCTGCTTTGGAAAGGTTTAAGTCTGATGCAATGGCGTCCAGAGACTGGGGCTGTGAATGGTTGGATGTGGCCGTGGCCGTGGTCGTGGGCATTTGGTTGAATTCGTTGTAGGTCTGGTCGGTAACAGGTTCGTCAAGGACTTCGACAATCTCGTCCTCGCCTCCCTGGGGATCATCGACCTGTATAGCTTCTTCTGGTTCGTTGGTCATAGAGAACAGAGCCACTTTCTTCGGTGGCGGAGCGGGTTTGTCAGGGTCGACCGTATCAGAATTTGTAGTGGCAGACGGAGGCGCTGTCTGGCCACTTGATCGGTTGATGTCGCTAGTTGTTGACTGTTCAGGTTTGCGTTTCGGTTTCTTGTTGTTTCGCGCCACAGACAGCGGCTTGAACATGAACACATTACCTTTGACAGGCTGTTCTTTCGTGACAGTTGTCGTACTACTCGCAGCAGATGGGATAGGCGGTATCGTGTCGTCCCCATTACCTTGTGCAGGGCCGTCTGCATCTTGCTCGGCGAACAACTGTCGCAGTTCCGAGTCTGAATCTCGACTGAATGCAGGCTCGGCACCCGTTCTCAGACTGAACACTTTTCTTGCCGCTGGTTTTGGCGGCGCCTGTGTCTGGCCATCGCGCTTCGGCGCAGGGAGCATGGCGTTGAAGCCACTGAATGCCCCTCCTCCAACCCGGGGCCTCTTTGGAGCGGGCTCTCCGTCATTTTCGCCATTGGTCGCTACCTCATTCAGCTTGACTTGTATCTTCCTTGGATTTGCCTTGTTGACTGTGAAACTTGAAGCGGTATTGGAGGGCGCGATGGCAGGCTTCGACACAGGCTTTTCGGGTTTCGTCTGGATCTGCTCGTCATCAGACCCTTCAGAGTCCGAGTACGCGACAAGAGACATATTTGAAGGCGTGCGGTTAACCACCTACTGCTCCTTGTAGTTGCGCACCCCGATAATGTATACAGGCCACGATTGCACTCTGGCGAACTGTGGCACGTCTGACGTCGGCGGGAGTTGGGGACACTTCGAGGTCACATGATCCCGCGGCCTCGTCGCCCGGCCGCGTTTAAAATAAACACCGAATGGAGCGGGATTTCGACTCCGTCTTTTGAGTTCCCAAGACTCCCCTCGGAACGTTCTGGCAGCTGCAGCTGTGCCTGTAATGATCATTGTGGCAATATGATGCCGTTATGACGATGGCGGGTGTACACACTGCTGCCTTTTACATCTTCGAACTGCCTCTGGAACGACAATTCCGAAGCACATCCTCTCGCCATCTGAGTTCCTGCTGCCGATAATGTTCACGTCGAGAGTAGGGTTAAGGGTCGCGGGCAGAGCAGCGCGGTTCAGTCCAAAACCAACCTTCCCATTCCAGCGAGTCCCGCACTTCCAACCACGCCGCACTTTCTACGAGCGACCGCGATATACACGCTTCGGGGAGAGACGTAGCAACTATCAGCAACAACAATGGAGCAACTTCGGCCCTATGCTTAGGGCGCAATACCTATGGAGGACTTACCAAAGGCCCATCATCATTGCCGGCACAGGAGGTGCTGTCTTCTACGTCTACAACCTTGAGGAAGTGCCCATAACGCACCGGCGACGCTTCAACATCTTGTCACCAGACACGGAAAAGCAATTGAGCGAAGGCGCATATGAGCAGACGCTTCAGCAGTACAGGGGCAAAATCCTCCCGGCCAACCACCCACTGACGAAACTCGTGGCTCGTGTTACCGAACGGTTACTTCCCACAACCGGTGGTCTTGCAGGCGACGACTGGCGAGTCCATGTCATTGATGATCCGAACATGCAAAATGCGTTTGTTGTCCCTGGAGGCAAAGTCTTCGTCTTTACAGGCATCCTGCCCATCTGCGAGACCGAAGCGGGGGTGGCCACGGTATTAGGCCATGAAATCGCCCATAACGTTGCCCACCACATGGCGGAGAGGCTTTCAAGATCCAGCATCACGCTCATTGCTTCGATCCTCTTCAGTCTGATCTTCCAAGTGGACACTCGCTTCTCGAACTCAGTGGTTGACCTCCTCCTTGAGCTCCCGAACTCCCGGACTCAGGAAACAGAAGCAGACCACATTGGTCTGCTCATGATGGCGGAAGCTTGCTATGACCCTCGTGAAGCAGTCGCTTTTTGGGAACGAATGAAGGCATCCGAGAAAGTCTCTATTCCCCAGTTCATGTCCACCCATCCAAGTCATTATGACCGCGTCAACCACATCAAGAAATGGCTTCCTGATGCACAAACCATATATGTGGACAAGGGCTGCGCTGACCTCAGCGGATTTGCAAATGATTTCAGACGCACGATAAGGTCACAACAACCAAGAAGCAGCCAGGTACATGTGCAGCAACCGAGGATGCGTGGCCGTGGTGATGATGACTACTTCTAACCAGACTGATGTCCTTGTAACAACTATGAATCTCCGCTCAATCGACCGCCCGTCGTCACCACCTCGGTCCCGACATGCCTGCCCGATATACAAGGAGGGTTCACTAAACCAAGCATGCCATTGGCACCTGAGGTGTTCGCACGTGACAGCCTCTGTATGGCTACAGGTGAAGCTTGCGGTTTCAGCTGGCAACTAAGCTCCCCGCCTGGATATGCGCTTGAGACGCGGCTTGACGTGGCAAGCGCCATCACACTCCTGCCACTGTGCATACTTCCGACGCACTCAAAGTCTCACCTCTCAAAGACGAGATCTCCCTCCTGCTGCAGTGGGCTCTATTACCCTACAATTCGATCTTTGGAGAAATATTTCTATTCGGAAAATGGCCACCAGAACTGACGTTCCCGGCGTCGCTTTGATAACTGGCGCTGCGTCAGGTACGTCGCCCAAAGTCCGCAAATCACGGCTGGTTGGCCTCATGAACTTCCATGGTCAAGATCCGTAATGGCCGTCCTCCATCTGACCGCTTTTGACACAGGTATTGGGCGTGCAACTGCATTGTCGTTCGTACAAGCAGGCTGCACTAAGTTGGCTTTGGTCGATCTGGACGAGGCCGGCCTAGAAGTCACCAAGAGACTATTGACAGACACCGTCTGGCCTACTGGTGTAAATCCTCTGGTGAGGACGTACAAATGTGACGTGTCCTCGCCTGAGGGTGTCGTTGCCGCCTATGCCGCAGCCAAGGAGAGCTTTTCCCGCATTGACTATTCAGTCCATTGCGCAGGAATCATTGTCTTCGGCGGACCCAGCGCCGACCTGCCCGTGGAGGATTTCGACAGACAAAACTCCATCAACTACCGAGGCCTATGGCTATGCTCCCGCGAAGCTATCAGGATCATGCGGTCGCAACCTCTTGACTGCGAAGCCTATCCCGAGGCAAAAATTCTTCCTTCCCGAGCACAGCGTGGCGCCATTGTCAACATCTCCTCTGCTCTCGCGGTCTACGCACAGCCCAATTGTCCTGCATATTGTGGTGCCAAGGCCGGCGTCCTAGCACTCACTCGCTGCGATGCACTTGACTACGTCGCCGACAGGATCCGTGTCAATGCAGTCTTGCCGGGGGTCGTGGACTCGCCCATGACCAACCCCAGCCCTGAGGTCAGAGCCTGGCTGGAGGCCAACCCGGTGCAGCATACGCCCATGAAACGGTTCGGCCAGCCTGAAGAGATTGCAGATGTGGCAGTGTTTCTGGCCGGCAACAAAGCAAGTCTGGTTACCGGCGCAAGTTGGACCGTTGACGGAGGCGCTTTAGCCGGTTGGAACTGAAGCGAAATAACAACGAGCTTTTCTCTGTCTTGCGTATCTATATTTCACTCATGCTTCTTTTGCTTGTTCCTCATCGCGACTCATGGCAAACCACTTACGCTTCCCATTACCGTCGTTATGCTCCGTAAGATTATGCTACCATGCTCAACCGGTAGGTAGAGTAAATATATTATGTATGACAATTAGATTTTAATGCGATGAGGCCAGGCTCAGCCCAGCCACCAATCCATGCGTGCAATCGAGTTTCCGCTACATCATGCAACAATAGGGGAAGCGGGCTGGGGACTCTGCTCAGTCTCGATCTTTGTCCTGAGCATCTTCACATACGTGTTCTGGCTGTTTGGACTTGCGCTCAGCACGTCGAACAGATACCGCAGCTCATGACTGTCGCACCAATTACAGTTGGCGATGGTCAGGGCGTCCATCAAGGTATAAGCAACCTCGAAGAGTTTTTCAAAAATGCCCATCCCATGAACAAGGATGGCGTCAAAGGTCAAGTTGTACAGGGCGAGACACAAATCCTTGGCAATGGTGATGGGGTAGGTGGAGGAGAAGATGGGGTCGGAGGCGACGTAGCTGATGAGGCCCTGGCGCATGGACGCCTGCCAGAAGACCAGACGCAGCCATTGATGGGTGATCAGGACATCGGCTTTCTGGATATCCGTCATGGCGGAGTCGTCGAAGGTCATGTCATTCAACGAGTGTTGCAGCGCGGCGACATTCTCGACAGGCTCGTAGGGTGCGTCGGACACGTCGTCGGGAGACGTCGCGCTCCACAGTCGCACAAACTTCTCGTCCAGAATGGAAAACAAGTTGACCAACGCGGAGAATCCGGCCAGGACGATCCCGTCCTGATCGTCGAAATACTCGGTCGACAGGAGACGTGGCAGCCGCGGGATTTGGGCTATCTTGTTGCGCAGAATGGCCAGGCCGCGTTCGGTGATGAACAAGAGAGCAAATGTCCGTCGGGAGCAAATGGCTTGGATGTCGTCCATGCCCGTATAGGTGGATTCCAAGTGCAGGCCCTGTTCAATAGCCATACCGATCGCTTCACGCAGGTAGAAGTGATGGGCCCGCGGCTTTCTGAGCTCAAAAAGTGCAACGCACATGTGATAACTTGCTTGAATGGAGAGCAGTGTGCTGGTCTCTGGCCAGTCGCTGGAACAGCGCAAGTAACAACACAATTCTACAAACTGCCTTCCAAGCTGTAGCTTTCTGTCTAGCGTCAGGTCGGATTGCGGCGCGGCATGGAGCACCGTGGTTGCACACAGTGAGAGGATCAGGATTTTATCTTCGTTGGAAAGCTCGTCAGGCTGGTTCAGTCGCCGAAGAAACGTTTCTTCGTGAATGATCGGCCGAATCGAGTATAGATGGCGGAAATACTGGCGGACACACTGTGACATGAGATATGCCGACAGGCCGAATTCGGCGGCCAAACTCTGTAACCGCGGTTCGGCGGTTTGAGATGTGGCCGAGTCACTTCGGTAGAGGCATTTCGGGCCATGCAGCGGTGCTGGTGAGCTTGTGGAAGTTGTGGCCGGAGACGGCGCTCCGTTGGTGAGAACAGCGTCTATGGAGACAGCGTTCTTGGAAAATGGTGTTGATGTCCTGGAGGGGGAAGGTCCGTTGGATCTCGACCCCATGCCACTTGTCATTGGTGGGAGAGGGGAGTCTGAAAATATCTGCTGTGCTAGGTCGCTGACAGAAACATAGCCGATGGGAGAAATAGGGGCTTGCAACTGGAGAAGTTGCGAGGCTGGGGTTTGCCATGAAACAGGCAACTGGATACCTGCCTGGGCAAATGCTGTATGGGGGACAGTGTCTGGTTCATTACTACTTCCGCCGAGATCCACGGGGACAGACCGTGGGACATCGATTGTTGATTCTGGTAAAGGGCCGAAAGAGTCTCCGAACTGCGAAGTGGTGGGGGAAGTCAGTGGAGAAGTCAACTGTGATCCAAATGGGCTCTCCTCTGGCAAGGCGTTATTGAGAGGCGGCATCTGTCGTTGAAGCTGCGATAGATCGAATGGAGGCAGGCTCAACTCGGGTTGTGGTGGAGTTTCATGATGGTTCTCGTCCCTCAGCTTTGAGATCACCGAACCCGAGCCCTTCTTCGGTCCTCTCTTCTTCCGTGCAATTTCTCTTGTACATCTTAAGCCTGTCGAGAGACATCGATCGCAAGGCTCAGTCTTGGAGCATTTCACTTTTCGTCGTCGACAGGCGTCGCAAGGCAGAAGAGAGTCGGCGGCGGTGGTGGCCGGGGCTGATCCAGCTTGGTCTTGTGAAAATGTTTCCATTCTCGCATCAACTCAACCACTTTGCCTCCCCCAGGCCTCTTTCAATCGGGGTGGCACGGCGAATGGGTAGTTCTCACTTCACAGATAGTGTAGGTTCGAGCGTGGCCCTTGGACTGTCTTGTGCTTCTCTCAGATTTATGTCACTATGGGGCCTGAACAGGGGATGTCATCGACCCCAGACCCCATGGTTGTAGCCCATTGTCTCTCGTGAGTCGAAGAACAGGAAAGGATTGTATATACGAATCAGGCAAAATGAGAGGCCGTCAAGATGTGTAATGTATAGAGTAAAAGACTCAGAAGTGGTTAAGCCCGGTCAAGCGAGTTGCAATGAGGATGTATGCCTCAACGTGTTGTGTGACGACTGATGAGGGCGACACTGGCTCGCATGCGCACCCTCGATGCAGCGAGACTTTGCAGCGGGGGTTTATGAGGTGCCATCACTGCCAGACTCTACGCGTTGAGCGGTTGAGGGCAACAGACAGCGGGCGCAGGGTCTGAGATGGTGGGGAGGCGGCGGCCGATTGCTTCCTCCAGTCTGGCGTGGATCTGGGGGTGGCTTTAAGGTACTGCCGTTGAGTGGCACTAAGTTGAGCTCGGACGGTTCAAGTTCCTGACATTTTTCTGGGGGCGCAGCTGCCACGGTTCCTGTCTTGTTCGCCTGCTTCAACCTCGCACACCAGAACCCACAGTGCTCTAACTTCCTAGGAGACGATAGTTTCTATCGCCTTAGGCATGGCCTCCTCTGTCGTGATGGCCGCCTCGCCGCCGTTCACCCTGGACAGGGGCACTGCAACCTCCCTCGCCATCGCATTTGCTCTAATGCCCACGGCTCAACTCCTCGCTGCCAAAGTCCTAAGGCCGTCGACTCCTCGGAAATACTATTTTCTGTTTTTTTGGCATGCTTACGATTTCCTCACCCATTTCATCATCGAGGGCAGCTACCTGTACCATTGCTTCTTTTCGTACATCGAAGTGCCCGTCCCCAAGTCGCAATCCCACTTTCCCAGAGCCGAACCCCAAGCGTACCTGTTCAATCGTCCAGACCGTCGCTATGGAGCTCTTTATTCGCAAGCCCCGATGGCGAGACTGTGGCAGGAATATGCAAAAGCCGATCGAAGATGGGGAGGCGCTGATTTGACCGTGATATCGTTGGAAATCCTCACTGTCGGCCTTGCCGGACCTGCTGCCGTATACATCTGCTATCTCATTGCCAAATGGGCCAACAGCAATGATCAGGCGGTTAGAGCTCGATGCCAAACCAAATTGTGGTTTGCGGCGATCATGGTAGCCACAGGAGAACTCTATGGAGGCTTCATGACTTTTGCACCGGAATGGCTGAGTGGAAACACTGCTTTGGCTGGTGAAGACCCGGTCTATCTCTGGCTGTACCTTGTATTCTTCAACATGTTGTGGGTCTCCATACCACTTTGGGTACTTTACGTCGCATATGGGGAGATTTCGAAAACATTCAATCTTGCGTATGCGCAAACACCGAGCAGGAAGACCAACTGAAATACCTAAAACGGGCTTTTTGGCCTCAGCAACCTCGGGTATTCAGCACACAAATATGATATGGTCCTTATCACAGACTCTTGGAGTTTTGGACCATAATTTCTTGTCAGCTCCCCAAAGCATGAAGTGGGCCGAGTCTCAGGGCTCCGGGCCACAGCTGGTGTGGGCTTGACATGGTTGTTGCTGCATACTCTCAACCCTTCTACATGCAGGCTCTAAGACTAAAACAGTCACAAAAGCCAATTCTCGGAGACAAGATGCTGGATACATGCCTTTCCACGACCAGGCACCTTTCAGCCAGCAAGACAGTGTGGTATCTTGCTCCCCCTGTCTTGATACTGCTTGCCTATGAGATGCTGCGTTTATGCGAAGCAGGCCCAATAAGCCAATAGACCTGGAAAAAGCCTCGCTTGTTTCGATGGATGGGCTCACAAGTTCTGGCGCTCGTGGAAACCAGTATATTATCCTTGTTGATTCCATACTCGGCGGCTGGAGATCTCCGTAATGCACTATCAGGGAAAAGATCCTGCTTGATGAATCCTGAATAACACGAGCATACCAGCGCTGGAGCATACCATGAGTCTGACAAAGCAATGTCGCTTTCGGTTCTCTTGACAAGTCAAGTCGTCGCATCCAGGGTGGCACTGATGCTTGAGAGCCTACGCCAAAGATTTCATTGACCGAGAGTGGGCTCGCATGGTCTTCCACTGGCATGACAAGGAAAGAAATGGGGAGCAATGACAAACCATCAAATTTTCTGGCAGTAGTAGCGAAACCTGAGGCGAGGCAAGGCTTCACCAAATATGCAGATCATGCGCCCCAACAAACCAGTGCAAGGATTCGGGAAGACGCCCGGTTCACTATTACAACGTTGCAGTTCGCAGTAAAATCCCCAGAGGCGGCTCACCTCCAAACCGGTTGGGAGTAGTACTTGTGGGGAGCGATGAAACATTTGAATCCTGACAATGTACAGTGCATAGTAGAGCTCCTGCTAGTACATTTGTAGGTGATGATGAAACCTCTTCGACCCCGAAATGCTGGGCAGCAAACTTCCCTGGCTGACATGTGGCTTGAGGCTGATCACGATGAAAGGCAAAGTCGGCAACTCTGTGCCGGTCGGAGATGATGCCCCACTGCACGGACGCTTAGAGTCGGTAGTCAGCCTTGAACTCGCATGTCGCATGCTTCATGGCCTACCTTACAGTTACAACACTATTGATATTGGGATGTTCACAGCGCAGTGGGGATTTGAATAGTGTTATATTTGTAAGGATCACCTCCTCACTCCGAGTCCTTGAGACGTTGTTAGCCATGGAATGCTTTTGCAGCGTATGTTCTTTGTCCTGCCAATTCACCCTCTGGTAGCGTGCAAGATCGTCCTCGCTCACTGATCCGCCGAGGCCACGACACGCTCGATGCACTGTCATGGAGAGGACTCCGATGTGCTCGTGCTTTCTTTTGGTGATTATAGGCAAACTCCGTTAAAGATGAGGTTGCATCGACGTGGTCGCTGCTGGGTCATCAGCCCCAGGATTTGCTGATGGCGGTTGGACAAAGTCAGGGGGTGGGCATAGGTGGTAGTATCACAGGACCAAATTCAAGGGATGATCAGCAGGTTTTGTTGCATTCGGGTCTCAGGCTGTGGATGCCTTGCTAGCCATGCCCGACAACTGGTCGATCGCAGGAACAACATCCTGGGCCGGGTAATGGTGTCAGCGGCGCTGGCTGGGGCGTTTAGCTTGAGGAATTCGAAAGGCGGCAGACCCCACTGCGCTGGAGAAATTCTTAGTTTGAGCAAGCAACAAAGCCAAGTGGTAGGACAATGGTACATAGTAGAGGCACAGACCTGGCGAGGGAGGAAGAAATGGGAGACAAGATTGGTTGGTGGGAATAGAAAGGCATATTTTGCGTCCTGATAGGCTGGAAGATACCGTGCTAAAAGCACTATCATTGTTTAGTGCAACCCCAGAGGTCTTTAGCATACCAGTAGCGGCCTGCAGCCCCGCGGGAACAACGGTGCTAGGCCCTAGCAAAGTGCTTGTTTACTTGATCCCCGCGAATACGAGGCAGTCTAGTCGCATCCTTACTCCACACTTTTACTCGTCATCGTCAAACTTCCCTGCAGTGCAGTGCGCGCAGCTGCGACGCTTCCTCCAAGTCTACCAGCGACACTTCTGCCCAGCCTACACTGTACCACAACCAGCGCTCCCCATGTAACACTCTCCGCTTCCATCGGCACCCTCACGCCATGGTACGCGAGGAATCCTGCCAGTGTGGGCACCTTGGACCCCCTTGGCCTTGTCGGCCTCACTGCGAGGATACAAAGATGGCCCTGTTCCCGCCCTGACCACGCAGGTCTTTCTCCTGTCCTCCACCTCTCCTCCACTGTTGGTACCGGCAGACACGAGAAACTCACCCGTCACCAACATGTACGAAGTCGGCAACATCTACTTCATTACGGCCATCGCTGTCATAGGCGGTGGCCTGTTCGGCTTTGATATTAGTTCCATGAGCGCAATGTAAGAAGGTCGTCTGTTCTGTTCTGTTCTGCTCAGAGTTGACTTGTCACACAGTCTCGGTACATCTCAATACAAATGGTACGCCGACTCCGGCACGCGGTCCCATCAGAATTGTTATTGACGTTGGGTGGTAGCTACTTCAACGAGGGTCATGGCCCGCCAGACTGCTCCGGACCACATTCCGATACCCAAGGTGGCATCACAGCCTCAATGCCAGGAGGCAGTTTCGTTGGCGCTCTAGCCTCTGGCTTTGTATGTTGTCCTACATGAATCTGGCGCCAGCATGAACTAACCATTTGCAGTTGTCTGATATTTTCGGGCGTAAGAGGGCCATCCAGATTGGCGCTGTCATCTGGTGTATCGGCTGTATCATTGTGTGCGCCGCCCAAAACATCGGAATGCTTGTTGCGGGTCGTTTCATCAACGGTTTTAGTGTTGGTATTTGTTCTGCTCAGGGTAAGGAAGCCTTCATACTACCTCCGTTGATGGAAGCTGAACGCTGACTACTGATACAGTGCCTGTCTACGTCTCTGAGCTGGCGCCTCCTAGTAAACGAGGCCGTGTCGTGGGTGCCCAGCAATGGGCCATCACCTGGGGCATTCTGATCATGTTCTACATCAGCTATGGCTGCAGCTTCATTGATGGAAATGCCGCCTTCCGTGTTCCTTGGGGCTTGCAGATGATTCCGGCCATTATCCTGTTCTTCGGCCTGTTTTTCCTTCCCGAATCACCCAGGTACGTTCGATTGCCGCCGACATATTGCTAAGAAATCTCACTGACCGACCTTGTCCAGATGGCTTGCGCGCAACGATCGCTGGGAAGAGTGCCATGGCGTCTTGGCTCTTGTCCATGCCAAAGGTGACCGTAACAACCGCTTTGTCCTCCGTGAACTGCAAGAGATCAAGGACATGTGCGAGTTTGAGCGCCGAAACGCCGATGTCACCTACCTCGAATTATTCAAGCCCAACATGATCTGGCGAACTCATATTGGTGTCTTTACCCAGATCTGGTCACAGCTGACTGGCATGAACGTTATGATGTACTACATCACCTACGTCTTCGGTGAGTCCCGTTCATCTCAAAGAAACTCTTGTCGTTTTCCTTGTTGCTGATTTTTGTCCCGGTAGGTATGGCTGGACTCACTGGCAACACCAACCTCGTGGCGTCCTCGATTCAGTACGTCATCAACGTGTTCATGACCATCTTCGCGCTCATGTTCATTGATCGGTGGGGTCGCCGCTGGCCGTTGCTGGTTGGCTCCACTTTCATGGCGACATGGATGTTTGCCAATGCTGGGCTGATGGCCTCATACGGATCTCCAGCACCACCCGGTGGCGTCGACCACGTCGAGGAGGAATCCTGGCAGATCCACGGCGGAGCAGCCAAGGGCGTTATTGCTTGCACGTACCTGTTCGTGGCTTCATTCGCACCCACCTGGGGTCCAGTTTCCTGGATCTATCCCCCTGAGCTGTACCCGCTACGCATCCGAGGCAAGGCTGTGGCGCTCACCACGTCGGCCAACTGGATCTTCAACTTTGCTCTGTCGTACTTTGTGCCTCCGGCCTTTGTCAACATCAAGTGGAAGGTGTACATTGTCTTTGGCATTTTCTGCACCGCCATGACCATCCACGTCTTCTTCTGCTTCCCCGAAACGGCCGGCAAGACCCTCGAGGAAGTCGAGGAGATTTTCCTCAGCAACATCAAGCCCTGGAACACCCATGTCGACTACAAGCATGTCATCAGAGAGGAGCATGGCGAGGTTGACCCGGAGAAGCGCCTGAGCTTTGCTGTGCAACACCACGAGAGAGACGACAGCGATGGCGTCGACGTTGCTCGTCACACGGAGCCCGTGGAGAAGAACCAGGCCGTTTGAGTGGCTACAATGCTACACTGCACTGTGCCGCCGAGCTGCCGACAAAGGCGCCGTCAAATCGCACTGCATTCGTTATCACCAACAAGTAAACAAACAACCACATTGCAATTACCCTATACCCTATACCCCTTTTTCTCGGGCGATGTGCTACTTTCTACCCCTGAGATGTCAAGAACTGTTCCAAAGGCCAGATATATAAACAGTCGACTATGGCATTCTCAATCTTTCTTTTCAGGATAGGATGAATCAACTTTGGGCAGACGATATTTTCTACTATTTGACACGAAATAGTCCAGCTCAAGTAGACTCCTACCTAATGTTATAACTTATAATTCATGAAAATGAATGAAAAGGACCTACCATTTTCTATTCTAATCTGATGCTTTGCCACATTCAGTGATATCCCATGTTGTCGTAAATGGTGAGCAGGTATCTATCATAGTAAGGCAGGCATGCTTTCATGAAACCATTGCACTCAACCGCCTCGTTACGGGTCTTCATGGTGAAATGCTGCAGCACCATGCGAACGGTTTACATACGTCGAATACTGGTAGACACAGCACAGCAACACACACAGCAATCTACTAGTAGTGAATGAAATTCAAAAGCGCAGAGGGAGTTTACAGAACACGATTAAACAAACGTGTCCCAATTTTCCATTCGTGGCGACTACAAAAATCCTTTCTACTTGACTGGTGCTGGTCCGAGAGCCCTCGTCTCTTGCTTTTTTCTGTCCCTTTTTGAATTCATTTCATTTCGTCGTCACTCAATCAATTCGTCGTGGACGTCGTCGTCATTCATGGAAATTTCAACCTGCCTCGTCTGCCTTGCCTCTCTGTCTTTCTTTTTTTTTTTTTTCGAGAGATGATAATGCTAATACCTACTAGTAGCTCGACAACCACAACCTCACACCTCGCGCACATAGGCGGCCGGAAACACGCCCATGTCGCCGGCATAAACACCGAACCACCACTCGTCGTTGACCTCTTCGACTTCCTTGATCTCGGCGTGTTTCGGAAACATTAGTTCTCCCTCCCCTTCCTCGCCTTCGGCTGGGATATAGCCCCATCGAGCACGGCAGACTTTGCCGAACCCGCCATCCGGAGGGAATTTGGTGGTGGGGTTGGGAAGAATGGCATCTCGCGGTCGAGTCGCTCGTCGCGTTCCCGCGGGATCTTCCCGCCAGACCCATTGGCCTCCCAGGCCGCGAAACTCTGGCACGACACCTGTTGCTGGTGCTGCCGCCGGCGGATCAGCAAGAGTGGCCCAAGCCCACTGAGAGCTGTTATTCGGTTGCGACAGCTGGGTGTTTGCGAGCTTCCATGCCAACATGTCACTTTCGGTCATCTTGACGCCGCCGACCAAGTCACGAAGGATCACTCGCCGCTGACCTTCATGACTCTCTTGTTCAAACGTCACCTCAATCATGCGATGCCCACTGGGACAAAGCCGCCATCCATCCGGACCGTCGTCCTGTTTGATTTGACCCGTTTTGACAATACGGTGGTAACATTTCCTGCAGATATCGAAATCGCCCTTCTGATCGGGCTTTTCGGCCGAGGGAGTCGGATGGCTGGGACAGTGATACCTTGTTTCTTCTGGCAGAACGGACCGTGAGCAGATGTCACAATGTGTCGTGATTACCAGCGGAACAGCGCCAGCATAGACGCCGGTGCCTGAGGTCGTACTCGACGGTGCACTTTGAGCGGGCGAGGGCATACGGCCGGTAGCTGTGAACGGACTCAGAGTCTGGGAAGCGCCACCCTCTGTACCTGCGGTTCCAGGTCGCGAAGTGGTGTTTCTGGAGTTCAGATCGGCTGGTTTATATGCGACAGGCAAAAGAGGATGGTTACAGCAATGATTGGTGTTGACGCAATCATTACAAAACCCCCATTCACCCTCGTTGCAAAAATCACAAGACCAGAAGCAATCGTTCGCGAAGGCGCCGCAGCGGTCACAGAAATTGCCTTCTTGCAGCCGCAATGCTGGATCTCCAGAAACAGTGGCGTTTCGTTCCTGACCGCGCGGTTGGTCGTTGGAAGGGGGAATCAGATACCGACGTCCAACCAGTAAATGGGGAAGTTCAATAGCCTGGCTACTGCGGTTCCTCGGTTGTGATGCCTCGAATTTGAGCAGTGCTGCGTGGCCGAACCCATACCAGTGGTTGCAACCACGCCCAGCTCTGTAACATCGCAAGCATAGGTCCATCTTGCAAGAAGGACAATGTTTATACAGCTCGTACTGAATCCCCGGGCGGAAACAGCGAGCGCATTCGATCAATGGCTCCTCATACCGTGTTGATACGTCGGCGGAAGACGGCACGAGCGGTTCAAGGCCAGAGGGTACGAGATCCGACGTAGGAATAGACGTAGGAACGGGCGCAGTGTTGACACTAGACATGACTGGCCCATCGTGATCCACTGTGGGCGATTGCGTAGCCGAAGAAACAGCTTCAGGCGGACTTGATCCAGCCCGCCCTGCAGATTGCCAGACTTCTGATGCTCGCGGTGATGCTCGAGGCTCCGTATTGGACCGGGATGCGTTTGCGCGTGGGTTCCGGCGTTCCGCGGCAAGCGCAAAAGACTCGGGTCGGTCTGAGAGATCGGTTGCAGACCTGGCAGCAGGCGTACTGCGTGAACCGCTGGGGTGGGAACTTCTTGCTGTTCTCGCCGTTCTCATATTTGACATGTCTCTCCTACCGCTCTCGTCGGAAGGCCTCCGTCGATGAGTGATCTCTTGAGGTGGTGGCAGAGCCTGCTCAGCTGAAGCCTGTGGAAAAGCCGAGGGAGGCCGTCCGTCCGCGCCTCCTATAGTCACACTACGGCTGGATCTGGGGCTTGGTTGGGTCTGTTGTCGTTGACTGCTTCGCGCTGATTGACGGGGTCGACGATCTGCTTCTTCAATCTGTGTATCGTCGGACCGTCGAGACTCATCCGACACAGGATCCGTGCTCGCCACGGCCGGTACACTTCGTCGCACCCTTTCTGGATGTAATTGCCTGTACCGCTCGGCAATGATTTCACTGAGTTCATCTTGTTCTGCCTCAGTCAGCTCCTCGACGTTGATGCCATCAAGAAGCCCTTCTGATAGTATCTCCTGCATCAGCTGGGCTTCGTTGAGACTCTCCCCAGTTCCGGTGCCGCTTTCGGAGGCGCTCACCAGCGATATCAAGCTTGCTTGATGCGCAACAGTTCGCGCCCCCCTTTGGCGAGCCTCGACTGCATCCGGGTGTCTAGGCGAACCAGCCAGAGGGGCCAAGGGTGCAGATAAGTCTGTCGAACTCGACGAGGCGGCATTTCGAGGACGGGAGCCGACTGCTCCATTGATTTGCTGCCGCTCCTCCGCCGTTCGACTTTCGGAGTCCCTCGACCTTTCCCTTCTATCCCTACGCTCGCGGCTTCTACTATGTCCGCTCGTGGTTGGAGGGGTCAGTGCGCTGTCAGCTGAACTGACGTGCAACCGTTGATCGGGACGGCTCCTCTCTTGTATGACATAACCACCGCTGCGTTGCTCTCTTGCGCGGACTTCCTCTTCCTCTCGCCGCCTGCGTTCTCGTCTCCGGTAACTCTCCACCTTGGGCATTATCTCGTCGCCGGGCTGGTAGATCTGCGCCATCTCCGACTTTTCTTCTGCAGTCCTGTCCTTCCCGGGGTTGGCGGCGAGGAACATATCTAGGAGGGTGTTGATCATCGCATTGTGCTGGACGTCTTTTACTGGGGCACGGCATGTTGGGCAGGTGTACGGATGTGTCGTAGAAGCGGAGTGAGAATGGGTGGCTTTGCGATATTGGTGAGAGAACCATTCTTTCAAACAGGAGCCGCAGAACGTATGCAAGCAATCGAGAAGGGTTAGAGGTTGATACAGGACTTCGGTGCAGATGAAGCAGACAAGTTCTTTCTCTAGGTTGAGCAGACCTGTGCTCGGCTGTCCGGTGGTAGCCATGGACCAGGAGGAATCATGATATACAAATTATAGTTTAATAACGTCCACTTTGAGTTTGGTCAAGCTACGTACGTACACGCAGAAGAGGAAGAGAAGGAAGAAAAAGGCAGCTTCGGGTATGGAAAAAAAAGTAGCTAAGCTGTTGAAATGAACTTGGACGGCGCTGACTGATGAGTCGTCGACCGCTGCAGCTGAAGAAACCCGAGGTGAGGAAGGCGAACACGAACACAGGCGCAGGTCAGACAGATCCCATGCAGCCAAAAATAGTTTTGTCGTCTGACTGGAGAGCCTTACGGCAGGCTGCTGAGATCATTTCAAATTACAGCCACTTTTTCTCCAGGTTTGTTTGCACTTGCGCCGAAGCACGAAGCTAATCTGCCGTGTCATCCTTAGGGGGTTTTCAGTCAGACTTGACAATGTCTTTTACAGCTGCTACCATGAAACTGCCCTCTCTGTGAAATGTCGCGTGAAGAGGCAGGAAAGACACCCTACTACCACGAACCACGGTAAGGAGTATATGTGCTGCTCTTATTCACCATATGAAGACTACTCTGGTAAAGCAAGGACTGGTGCCTACCATGTTATTAAGAGCATACCTAGGGTAGACCGAACACTGGTCCTAGTGTGGTACAGGACAACCCCGGCGTGGTTCTGGAAACGCGGACGCCGATGCATCCTCTTTTCCCTTCTTCACAAATACTACTACGATTAGCAATGCTGTTTCAGCAACTGTCGAAAACACATACTGTGGGTATTGGTAAATGTTCAACCAACACGTCCTTCAAAGACGTCGACTTTTCCCTCTGCAGCATCCAAACTGTTGTCACGTGTAGGGACCACCCGCCAGTGCCCTCCTACAGGAGACATTGGCCCCTCGGACCGCCTCGTCTCACTGAAACCAGCCATCCTGTCTGATCCTAAAAGCAAAACTGACTGCTGTGGCGGCGAGGAGTCCCATGCACAAGGCCGTTGTCCCGTACTTGTCATAGTACCTCGACACACTCGCTCTGCGTTTCCGGATCATCTGCACACGCAAGTAGTAGATGGCTGCACTATAAAACAACGCCGCACATGCCACAATGGTGAAGCCCCATGCCGAGGCCAGGCTGATGCGGTCGCCAAAGTTAAGCAATGTTGCGGCAATCGAGCCCAGAATGATGCTGAACTCCAGCCAGGACAGAAATGTCCGTTCGGCGGCAAAGTACACCTTTGGTTCGACCCGGACAGGAACATGAATCCGTTTGCCAGGAGGAGCCTTGAATCGCTTGACCTGAACTTGGCCGCTCAAAGGGTTGACGCCGCCAACACCGCTATTCTGCGGAAGCGGAGTCGAAGTAGGGACCTTCTTGACCGCCTGGACGAGTGCATCTCCTGCTTGCTGGACCTTATGTTTCAACAGCAAAGGATAATACTTCCACGAACCCGAATGACGCGCCTCCTCTAGCTCATTTTCTTCTTCATCGGCCTCCGAGTCATAGAAGTATTCTTCGTCAGCTAGAGGTTGGGCGGAAACCCGTTCTTCCTCGTCCAGTGAGTTTCCAGGAGCACCATGCGCATCCCCATTCTGTCGGCTGTCGCTCTCTTGAGCACGGCTATGCTCAGCCAGAGCATGACGGGCGGCCTTCAGCCTTCTCGTCTGTTCGTCGTCACCATCGGTCGAGCGGTCCACAAACGGAGTCGTCCTTCCAGTAGTTTGACCGTCGCCTTGTTCGTCATCTGAGTCGTCCTCGTCTTCGTCAACGTCACTAGTGGAGTAGCTTGCTGTATTCGCCGGCCGCTCGATGCCGAATCGGTGAGTAATCGGTTTGCGGATGTCAACGCCCATTTGAGGGAACCAGTACGGCAGTAGATTGATGCGCGTAGGGAACAACGTGGCTACACCATGGATGAACTTTGAAAATTTGGGCACCGCTTCCACGAGATGACTCGCGGTCAAATCACGGACCCATTGGGGTGGCTCTTGACCGGCTTGAGTCTGCAATTTCACTTCCAGAACAGCGTACGGGAACCGCTCAACATCTTCAGGAGGTAGTTGTGAGAACGGCCAGTCAATGCCAATGTCCATGCGCCGCCAATTATTGCCAGCCCTCTGTCGGCCGTCCAGGTTGTCTTCGCGGACCATGGTCAGCTCCGTGTCCAGTGAGATACGGACACGGGCATCGCCTGGGAGCTGGAAAGCCGTACGATGATAGAAAGATCTGCAGACTGGTTTCAGCCTTCTGGTAATGACTCGATATTGAATCTCGCGGGCGAGCTGTTCCAGGTCCTCGATTTCCTTGGTGCTTTTCTTGCCCTCTTTTCTCATCTTGGCAAAGGCTTCCTCCACAGTCATCTGTCCGGCCAAGAACGCGTTGACATTCTTCTCCTTCAGAGTGAACCGAGCCTTGACCGACTTTTCACCCGTCCAGTCTTCGCGATGAGTCTTCCTCTCGACGAAAATTGTCTCGTTTTCCATGCCACCATACCACCGCAGACGGATGGCTTCAGCGCCCTCTGTCTTCTTCAGACGACCCTCGTACAATTCCCATGTGTCTGGATTGTCATAGTAGATGGATGAAATTGCCGAATCCTTTTCTTCAAACTCCTTGTTGGGGTTGAAGACCAGAACAGGCAGATGCTTCAGAATGATGAGCTTCAATTCAGTGATGTTGTCGGGATGGACCCAGTACTTGGTAGTCTGGCGGACAAAGTTCTGCTGCGATCCACCTGCAGAGGAATCACCCTGGACAGGATGTCCCCTTGTGCGGACGAGGTCATAGAGCTTGGACAGAGTGACAATAAAGGCATCGTAGTTGTCCTGGAAGAAAGGCTTTGCCCTGAGTCGAGTTGCAAAAGACGGTCGAAGGATCAATCCGGTTTGCTTGTCGTGCTTCTTGATGATCTTCTGGAAGCCAGTATAGTTCAATTGGGTGAATTTCGCCAGGTCATGCACATCTGCGATGATATCGCTCAGGTCGGCCTCCAGCAATTCGAAGTCCTGTTCGAGATCCTCATCGCTTTCGGCATCCGGCGAATTCTGGTTTTCGTGTCGCTCAATCACCTGCTTGACCTCGGCCTCTGCCGCTTTGATTCTCGATATTATCTCCTGGCTCTTAAGCTTCTGGAAGGTATAGACCTTGTCAAGCTCGGCCTCGAGCTGCCGGATGAAAGCGGCTTCATCGTCGTCGGTCCAAGGCTCGCGTTCGCCGTTTTTGCCATTCACAAAGGGTTTCTTGAGGGCATCTTTCAAGTCGTCGTAGGCAATGTAATGCCAATAATAGTCCTTGATCAGCGACTGACGAAGCTGCTGGCCGAACCTGCACGGAGTTCTTGTTAGCGATGGCGCAAGGCGGGGTGGGCCAGAGGACGGACTTCATATTGGTGGGAGCGAGTTCAGATTACAAACAGCGGCATCCGCCCTGGACTAACGAGACAAGTGATCGAGTACAGCGGTGAAGGCGTTATATACAGAAAAGAAAAAATTCGAAGAAAGAGATACGACCCGGCCACTTCAGAACTGTAGCCGAGCTGTAAAAAGCCCGAACTAGCAGAAGCTCTGAGCTTGGGTTCTTAAAAAGTTGCGTATCGTGAAAATGAACAGCATTACCCAGTTGAGGTGGTCGAGCATCACCAAAGGCTTCGGGCCTCCTCCAATGGGAGGCCGTAGGCAAGAACGTGCCCGGAGAGACGCTTGAAACAGGCCAAGTGCAGCCTGGGAGAGGGGAGCCACATCGACGTGTGGCTGCTAATCACTTTACCTACAACGCCTAAACAGCCTGAGCTTCAGGCACCGGCACTGCACTGCACCAACTCACCACCACCAAGCAGTTAGGGACCTCCGGGCCTACCTTAGGCACCTGGGTCAGTTACTACATGTGTTTACTTCTTCAGTTCTGCTTTGCGCTTGCTACTGTTATCAAAACCACGTTTTGCTCTACCTCCACCGGCACGAGGAGAATCTGATAGTAACGTGGTGTTCTCTCAATGTCGCTCTACAGTGTCAGTCTACTATGTTGTACACCCACTGCCCTAACCATCATCATCCTTCTATCATAGTGGGCGCCTCCACAATGCCCTGGAAGGAATTTCACTTGCCGTAACAGTCAAAATCCGAACGAGCATGCTGCCATCAACCCCACACATTGGCACTATTCCTCTCAGGAGCGGATCAAGAACAGCTTCACCTCTGGGCTAAACACGCACTACCTGATCCAGCCTCATAACAGAGACGGAGCGTGTTCTCGACCTGTTGGAAATGCAAACGCGAAGGATTTGTTGGCTCTACCAAAGAAGGGTAATACCCAGAGGGTCGATATTTCCACGATCACGATACCTAACATTTGAATTGTACTGTGTGTATACTGTACAATATTGTACAATTATTTTGGACCTGTATCTCCAACACAAACAGTGGCGCCTCGTGAACTGTGGATGACACCGGAGCAGCGTTCATACCGGAATCTGTATCGAGTTCCGAACAAACAACCCCTGGGGAAGGCGACACTGATGTTAGTGACAGAGCGAAGCGCTGCTGCAACTTGTACTTATTAATGGCAGAGTTGAAAGACACGATTCAGAGCAGCTACACCACTACTACAATGACCTGTATCCAAACACCCGCCGGATCCGTTGGACGGTATAAATATCGTGACGCTTATTAGTTAGCGTCACTGGCATCTACACAGAATCTGATGATTATCTTTCTGCTGCTGTGAAAACATTCCCGACATTCAGCTGTCCACGCCTGTCAAGCCTCTCCGTCCGTGTATGCCACGACAATGTGATGTTGGACAACGACTTGGACCAAGGCCAACCTTCCATCTCGCCCACCGCCAGTCGCATTGCTGCTGGTTCTAAACGGACCGTCGTCAACTCTCACTGGCATGCCGCGCAGGCAACCGCCCTACTACTGCTGCTATTACTAACAGCGCAGGCCTCAACTCCGAGTTATTGGCACAAGGCAGCCTTATCAATACTAAGGCCGTGTATTTCTGACCGTCGATTGCATGTTTCGTGAACATCTATGTGAAATATCTCCTCTCGCAATCCGTCTTCATCACTGCTCCAACTTGGATGCAAACTGGTGCCTTCCAGATCGTCGCCTACCATGGACCCCTCCACATCAAGCGCTCCATCAGACCGGCTCATTCCCGAGCTTCCCAATGAAATACTTCTCATCATTGTTCAACATTGCCCTCGTGCTACACTGAAGAACGTCCGTTTGGCTTCCAGGGGTCTGGCTCAAGTGGCAGATCCCTATCTTTGGCGCAAGGTCGCCTTGGTCCCTAACGAATACTGCATCTACGGCTTCTTGAACGCGGTCAGACGCTTTCAGATCTTGGGTCTTGTCACTAAATTAACCTATGATGCCCGGTTTGGCGGGTTCTTCCAATGTATGAAGCACATTAAGCCAGACCTTGCGCGACCTCGATCGGAACAGGAGAAGGCTTCCATAGAGTCAATTCTCGATCGGCTTTCTGGCGGTTGCTTTACGCCGCATGAGGACACGGGCATCGAGGTCGCAATCCTCTCCATGGCTTTGAGAGCACTGCCCAACCTGCGAGAAATTCGTGTCGAGGACTACGATGACGGCGACATGGAGCCCTACCCGACTAAGATCCCCCAATTCTATCGTTTGATTGCCAGGTCAATCAAGGTCAATCTGGACACTAAAAATTGCAGACAGTTTGTTGGCGCTCATGGGAGGTCATACACCAAGGGAATATTAACAGCCGCATTTTCCGCGGGATCTCGATTACAGGCTATCAAGCTGAAAAACTTAGATAGCCGTCCCTTGTTCGGCGTGGCGCCCAAGGATACATCGGCAGCTTACCAGCAACTCAGGATCTTCAAGAATTTGGTGCAGTATGCACACTTGCTGGACCTGTCCTTCCTCAACGACACCTTCATCACCACTGGGCGTCACATCGAGTCTGTCCAGACTCTACTGAGATCAGCGAGGAGAGTGAAAACCCTCAAACTAAGGTTGACCGACTACAGTATTAACATTCCTAAGTATTCTGATGAAGAAGAGGTGCAGTCGGATCTTGGCGCCCTCCTCCAGAGTCCCAGCGGAAGCTGGATATCTTGCGCTATGATGCCGCAGCTCCAGGCATTGACGATTGAAGCGTGCATATGCCATGACGATGATCTGATGCACTTTTTAAACATCCATGCCTCTACTCTTCGGCGCCTCGAACTTTCCAACATGACTCTTCTGGGAGTCCATGATCGTCGGGAATGCTGGGTTAAACTGATCAAAAGCCTGAAGCGTCACCTCAAGCTGACTTCTATCTCCTTCAGTGGCTGGTTCAGCAACGGCGGCCGCCAACAATGGTTCGTGGCCAAGGACAGCGTCGGGACCCGCCGACTAAAGGCTCGCGTGGAGAGATACGTGGTTGATAGTCAGATCCGCGAGTGTCCTTTGGAGTGTGTTGCCATCCAGCCGAACGAGAGCGACGTCAACAAGCCTGCTAGCGGTGAGGAAATCGAGGGGGACGTGACTTGGGCCATGGTCTACACGAAGCATCCTATTGAATCAATGGATTGGCACCCGCAAGCACCATCGTTCATCGTTTCTTCAGGCGCCTCCTCCAGCCCTTCTCCTCCTACGTCGGTCGGCGACGTCAATGATCTCGCGGAGGAGTGTGCATCCCATTGGGATGACCCTGACGAGCCAACGACAATTCTGGAAGACTCAGACGACCTGGCCCTCCCCTTGGCTCACTTTGGTGAATTTCCTCTGCCTTCCCACATGGTAGAAGCCAAGCAGCTGTCCCCAATATTTCAATCCCAGCTCCAGTCACCTCCACCCCTACACACGGGTGTGCCAGAGACGTCTTCACATGATGGGGCATCGCCCCCAATATGGAGTTTTCCACTGCCAAATATACAATGTCCCGGGATGAGCACAAAGAAGGCATGATGCAATATGCCAGTCTTTGATGTAGGTGACTTCGAGGATTCATCCGGACTTTTGTCGTCGCGAAACATTCCACAATACGACGAAAAACAAATGGATTTGAGCGAGAGATGCACTTGGCCTTGGGACGGAGTTATGTGTGTTTTGCGTGTGGAGTTTTGGCAGAAAAGGAACTGGTCTTGCGAGTACTTCAATGGTTGGATTGGACCTGCAATGGTTGGATTGGACCTGCGTCAGGGAAGGGGCGGCACTCGACGATGTGATGCGATATGAACGATACGAATGAACGGATTGAGCGAGTGTCCAATTCAGAGCAGCAGAAGGCTTGTTCCTGTACTCCTTGTAGGGGGTTGACCTTCTGGTTTGCTATTTAGTCACGACGGGCGAGTAAACATGTGGATCACGGAATGGCACGTCCCTTTTTTAAAAGAACCTTTTATGCGGCTGAATAGGCAGACGTATAAAGCAGGTACATACTAGCAGACTAGCAGACCATCCTGTTGCGCCAATTGAAGGGTGTTGATATGCCGACCAACGTTTGAACATTCGCTTGAAACATTCATTTAGCACTGTCTCTCGACTAGCCGCGAGCTGCGCGCCGGGTCCCCACTCATCATCGATGCAGAAGACTGCTCTATATGAACAGAACATCCTTGGGATTCCTTGGAAACCACAGAGCCCAACAAGCACAATATATCTCTTGTGTCCATAACCTCTGGTAGTGCTCCGAGTGATCACAGCTCACAGCTCACCATCCGTCCTCATGAAATCCTTCACATGATACGGCTCGCCAGTCAAGGAAGTCAACCCGCCTCTCGGCTCACAACTCATCCTCTGCTTGCCTTCGTAGGGCTGCGGGCCCGGGCGGGGGATTTTATTCACATCATAGCCACTGATGGTGGCGGAATCCTTGAGCGCCTGCAGGAGGTTCGTGACGGTATCGGGCGTCAAATCTTCGTAGTAATCGTCGTTGATCTGGATCATGGGGGCATTGGCACAGGCGCCCAGACACTCGACCTCGAGCAAGCTGAACAGCTTGTCCTCCGTCATCTGACCCGAATGAATGCCCAAAAAGTCCTCGCAGGCCTTCATGATCTTGTCGCTGCCGCAGCCGCCCAGCATACACGGCGTGGTCGTGCACACCTGCACAAAGTACTTGCCCACCGGCTGGCGGTTGTACATGGTATAAAACGTGGCTACCTCGTACACCCGCATCGGCGGCATCTCGAGGATCCGCGCCACTTCGTTCATCACACTGATTGTACACCAGCCGTGTTGTCGCTGGCCCAGGTCCAGCAACGGCATCACGGCCGCCTTTTTGTATTGTGGTGGGTACCGTTTGAGGATCTCGTCGATCAGGCGTAGGTTCGTCTCGTTGAACTTGAATGGGATCGAGGGGTTGTTGTCGGGGGTATTGCGGTGCTGTACACCCGAGTTAGTCGAGGTAACATGGGTCGAATGTGTATGATTTGTTCAAACTCACCACTGAGAGCGTCTCGCTCCGCGACGACGGCGTGCTGGAGAATTGTCTACTGGTAGGTCGGAAGACATGTCTGTTTCTCGTGGGCGTCTTTGCCAGGCTCCGTTGTGCCTGGCGCACCAGCTGTGGGACGAACTTGGACGCCATTGTTGGCTCTGGCTCTGCTGATGCTTCAATCCTATCCCCCGTGCAATGCGAATGCGATGTCCAAGTCCTTGAAGCAAGACTGGTTTGGGACTGGGACTGCGAAACTGAATGTTAGACGTAACTTGGATGGAGAGAAGCTTCGACCAATCAACGGCCGGTTGTTGTTAAAGCGCAAAAGTAACTCCGAGTCGCTATTGGGAGAAGGTGTGCCGGCCGGTTGAGCGATCCACCGTATCAGAACTTCACTTCATGTCCGTTTACGGTGTAGAAATATCTAGGACGGAGTATACGGCGTTTGACCGCATGGCACCCCCGACGACGACGCAGCCTCAGGTCAGTCGTTCTCCACGCTGGCCTGAATGATCGCATTCCGTTCCGCATTGAAGGCGTTGCTACACTATTGACCTCTGCTCCCGCCCGACGCAAGGCACGAGGATGCGATTCTCGTCGGTGGTGAGCACGGTCTTCGGGCTGTGCATTGGGACATCATTGGCTTCAACGCAACAATCCAACCTGACTACACCACAACTGACGCAGAGGATATTAACCGGCGACTTCAAGCCCGCGCCCGTCTTCGAAAACACCAACGTCGTCCGCACCATCAACCTTGAGAAAGGTTATGTCAGAGAGACAACCAACGTCGTCATCACAAACACCGACAACCAGGCTCAGACGGAGTACTATATCCCCTTTGAATATGACGTGGTAGGCAGGATTGGCGGCTTCGACGCCCGGGACAAGAAGCATGCTGAGAGGGGGCCGTTGGATGTGACTGTGGCTGCTCTGGCCAATGTGCTTGAGGATGCGCAGGGCGGCTTTTCACCAAAGTATGTTTGTTACCAGACGAGCTATCTACACTCAAGACTAACTCGTGAAGGTCGACGCAATATTACATTGTCCACCTCGCTGAACCGCTACCGCCAAAAGGCACCGTCACACTCTCCATCTCGTACCACATTCTCGGAGCTCTACGACCGCTCCCAGCAACCATCAAACAAGAGGAAAAGCAGTATCTGACCTACAACTTTTCCGCCTACATCCCGTCGGTGTATCCGACCATCAAACAAAAGACCAAGGTCAAGTTCCCATCAGCAGATATTCCTGAATACACCACGATAGAAGGCTTGACCACCTCGAATACCGTGGATCCCGAGAAACAAGGATCCACATTAACCTACGGACCGTACGAGACTGCCAAAGTGCCCCAGGGCACAATATATCCAGTGACGGTACGCTATGAATTCAACAAGCCAGTTCTAGTATGCAGTGTGCTCGAACGAGATGTCGAGGTCTCACACTGGGGCGGAAACCTTGCAACCGAAGAACGATACTGGCTACGCCACGACGGAGCCAAGCTGGCGAACCAATTCTCGCGACTGGCATGGAGCACGCAAAACTTCTACATCAACGCGGGACAAATGACGACCTCTGCGCTGCGCGAGCTCAAAGTTCCCCTGAAACCAGGCAGCGTCGACGCATATTTCACCGACGAGATTGGCAACGTGTCGACCTCGCGGTTCCGACCAAACGCTGTGCGTGAAGCCAGTCTAGAACTCCGCCCCCGCTACCCTCTCTTCGGAGGCTGGAACTACAGCTTCCGCATTGGCTGGAACAACGACCTTTCTTCGTCCGTGCGGAAACTCCAGACCCCGCCGGACACGTATATCCTGTCCGTGCCGCTGGTCCAGGGACCAAAAACCCCAGAGGGCATTCAGTACGAGAAGCTGGTTTTCCGTGTCATTCTGCCCGAAGGCGCCAGAAACGTCAAGTACCAGACGCACGGCGGTACTGGCGTTCCAGTCCTCCATGCCGAGCATGGTCTGCACAAGACGTTCATGGATACCCTGGGCCGCACGGAACTGGTGCTCACTGCCACCAATGTCGTCGACGAAGCTAGAGACGTGACTGTACTTGTCACCTACGAGTATTCGTTGCTTGCTGCCCTGAGGAAACCGCTCACTGTCTTTATTGGTGTTGCCGTCGTGTTTGTGCTGGCGTATCTGGTTGGAAGTGTTGATACGAGTATTGGGAAAAAGAAGAGATAGAGAAAGAGCAAAAAAGCCATTTTATATAAAAGTGAGGGAATAGCAACTGCTTTGCTTTGCGTTGCATTGACCTTTAGCAAAATGTGTATGAAGTGTCCAATGTGAATACCTATAGAGTGGTGTACTTTGCGAGAAGGAAAGCTGCAACGACCTGCTGAGGCTAGTTTGTATTTCGTACACTGTGTAAGGTTCAGAGTCTAAATTCTTGTAGATAAGGTAGACAGAATGCACTGAACCCTCTCATCTTCTCCGTGCAGAAGGAAGAAAGGCGCGAGCGAGAAAAAGAGGATCAAGATTAGATAGCTAAGGCACTGTCAGGCACCAAATGCCACTGTATATATATCCAAACGATTTTCCCTTGTGGAGTTTATCAACCCGTACACCTCTCTTCCGGAGGTCGGTATCCGATCCCCAGACCATCCATGAGCCTCCGTTCACGATCGTGCCATGTATCCGCGTCGTCCCATTCATAGTCACCATCGTCATCATCACCGGCATCGCCATCAACATGCTGTCGGCCAGTTTTTGTAACAGGATCAGGCTCATTCTTGATTGAGTTGTTCTTTTCATTATCATCACCACCACCACCATCACCACCTCCTGACCTTTTCCTCCTTCTCGGACTTTCCAAATCCAAAACCATCCCCGTAGCCCTGTCCCGAACACCAGAACTATCAAACTTCCAGCCACGGGTATTCGCGACAAACCTCCGCATGTCGCGCTGGAAAGTATTCCCACCACTCCATCCAAGCACGGCACAGCCGACGGTGCGCCAAGCGGAAATAATGATATCGACTCTCCGATGAATATTTGGATTCTTCACTTTCGGTTTCTCCTCGTCATCTTCCTCTCCCTCTCCTCCCCCTCCCTCGTCCGCTCCTTCAAAATGTGGATCCTGCCACACACAAAGCGCCTTATCAAGACTATCAAACCCACCACGCCCCTGCCGTTCCGCACGAAACGGCACAGTCGCCTGCGCCCGATCAGAAGTAGTAGTATGCAGGGTCAAGGTATGCGTGATCCAACCCTCGATCTCCAAACTGCGCACGACATACCCCACCAAATCCTGAGTTTTAGATTCATCACGATGACTGAGGACCACATCGACATCCCCTGAAGCGGTCTTTCCTCTCCGATATCCACCGACAATAATACACTCGACATCCTCGGGCGTGCCATACTGGCTGGATTTTATATCCAGCACACCGCGGGCATGACGATGAATAACCTCGCCGATCTGCTCGACTTCGGCGCGCGGGATCTTCTCCTGGAACTCATCGTAGTATTTGACTCCGATCTGCTGGACGCGATTGAGCGTCGACCACCCGAACTCAACTACGTCGTTTAAGTCTTGCCATCCGTGCTCGAAGTAGAATTTGCGCGCTGTTTCGGGTCCCACGCCCCAGATGTTCCAGAACAGGCGGAGATGTTGCAGGTCGATGTCGTTTTCTAGGTCCGTCACTGTCTGGATTGATCGCTCGGAGTCCTCGGGGCCGGAATGGTACCATTCGTTCCAGAGCATGGCGATCTTCTCGTTGCATCCGGGCAACCGGTTGATTTCTTCCGCGTGTCTGATAAGGTATGGGTATGCGGCGATGCTGGCGATTGATGAGGAGTATGCGCGGACCCCGATGTCGTCGAGGATTAGGATCCGTGCGTCCCGGATCTTGGTTAGTTGCGCGATGAATGCACTGTTGGGAGGGTTCATCGGTGTTGAGCGGCAGCATGAATATGCTGCGTATTTTCCTGTAGCCCAGTCTGGTAGAGGGGGTAGGGGATGAGCGGCTAGTTCTTCGAATTCTGAAGTTGTGGTCCGGTGGAGTTTAGGCGTCTTGCGGACCGTGGGAGATGTAGAGTCTCGAGCCATGTTGCCGTGGTCTCCGTATCGCCGCCGAGATGAGTATGAGCTGCCTGACGATGGAAGATTTGAGGCTTCCGCCTTTGCGCGTTCGAGGATCGATGTCCCTGGAGAAGCTGGAGCGGCTGTGGCTTTGACGTATGTCACTGGATCGTGTAGCGGCTTGGGAGTGGTTTCTCTAGAAGGTTTAGGGACCACTTTGGCAGTGTAGACGATGTATGGTTCGCAGGCAACCAATCGCTGCTCTGTAATACATGCCTCGAGCCAGTCGAGTTTCAGAATGAGAATGTGGTCGGTGAGGTCGGGAAACATGGATTTGGACTCGGGTCCAGGGGGCGCTGAGTGCGTGGACACAGTCGAGGCCGTCGACGTCGAGCTTGAGCTTGACCTCACACTCCTCGGCCTATGTCTCGTCCCGGTTCTGTTATCGCGTACGTCAGGCTCGACTCGGCGCTTCTTACGTGCTGGTCCCGCATCCTCATCGTGAACGCCACCATTGGTACCGGTGCTGACTTCAGGCAGAGTCGCCTCCTGGGTCCAAACTCCCTTGGCCCGCAAGTCAAATGCAGCGCGCTTCTTCTGAGTGATACGACCCAGAAACACTCTTGCTTCTTTGGGGTCATATGTCAATGCGCCGCCTAGACTGAAGATCTGATCCTCTACCTCATGGAGTTCTTCTGGCTTCAGATGGGTGGGAAGAATGAATATTGGTGGTAAAGACTTGAGACTCAAAGAACTTGAAGTGGAATGGGTGGGCGCCATTTTTAGAGCCAACTCCACTCGTCTTGTTTATCCAAAATCGATTGTTGATACAGTATTATGAGTGGCGCGTCATCTCATCGTCTCATTTTGCGCAGTGCTGTGGCCCGGATAAACGCCACATTCGTTCACATATCAGACGGAATCCCGCGGTCGAGATGTTCAAAATGAAAAGTCCTGTTCGGCATGCTGCGCAATCAGTCATTGTAGCAATGCGAGCTGCGCGCCAACCCGCTTGTGGAATGATCAAGAAATGTAAAGGTAAGAATAAATGAAGGACGAAGCACGAGGGCCCGCCCCGTTGTCATGCCTCCCGTGCAGTGAGACACCGGAACTCGATCTTCGACTGTGGATGGAAATCGTTGCCGCATTGTACTACGTCATCATGCCGGCTGGGGTTGGGATTGGGATGTAAGGGCTCTGATTGGCTGCTTACTGACGACGAGGCTGCGAGGCTGCGAGCGTAGGGGAGGTGTGATATGAGAGCAATGGCAATGAAGATGCTCAGCTACTGGTGCCGACCTACCAGCTAGCACCTAGTAGCTAAGAATTATGTACAGGATCACTGCGACTTCGCTTTCAGTTAATCAATCAATGGATTCATTACCGTTACCTTACATACGTAATACCTGCTGCTATATGAGGAGTGCTAGACATCCTTGGGCACCGTCAACCTGTGATTCCATCGCCTAGATCATGACAGGCATGAATATCACACAATACCAAATACTTTCTCCCTCACGCCCCGACTATCACCATACTTCTCCTTGCACCGGCTGCCCAAACCTCCGCTTCCTGCACGCATGTAGCAGACCTTTTGCTCGGGAGAAATGGCCCCAGCTCCACGTCTGAATGGGGAAGTACTGGACTTGGACTCATAGGTATTGTACAAGTCGAGAAGGGGTGACGATTTGCCAGACTTTTTGCTGCCAGGCGACATCGACATCGCATCGATACCACTATCCTTGAGCATCTTCTCGGTCACGAGGTGCCAGAAGGTGGCATTCAGAGGAGCGTTTGACGGCCAGGGCACGCCAGGCTTTTGCTTTTTCTTTTTGGACACTTCCACTTCAGCGTTGGTACTGTCGTCATCTTCTTCTGTGCTACCGTGCTTTGAATGAGGCTTGACAGAATATGCCTCACGAGTGTCGTACTCGAACTCCCACTCAGGCTTAGTCCAGTGAAGACTGTTGGAGATGTTGGCAAAGTAAGTTTGAGCGCCCATCACAGAAAACGTCTTGCTGTCAATCTGATACACTCGGTACCCCGAGTTGAGACCGGTGAGCGGCGTGATGCTCGGTCCGATGTACGCGACCTGCAATGGCTTGGTGAAATCTACCTCCATCGTGTCGCGGAGATGATGACCATGAGTTCTCATATCGCTGCTTGGCCTCTTAAGTGACTCAGGCAAATAGTCGTAAAAGATCTCCAGTTGATCCTGATGGGTGTGTCTGTGGAAAGTACTGGTCAGCCTGAGAGGATCTGTGGGGCGGAGTGAACAGGAGGCAGCTTACCCAAGGAATATCACGGCGATAGTGGCCGGAGAGAATCGTCGGACGATCGAGTAGAAAAGGGCAGTAGGGGTTGGAATAGGGGCGTTGCCGTCATATCCTGTCAGGACATGAGCTATGATCCACGCCCGCTGCCCACGCTTCTCGCACGCCGAAAGCTCGTCGGCAAGCCACTTGAGAATGCCGCTAGGATCGGGGTTGGTCACGTTGAAAAATGCAAAGATGTTGTCTCTATACCAGAAATCAGAATTGAGCGCAATGATCCGCAGACCTTGTGCTGTGGTCGTGGCGTAGGCGCCATAATGAGTCCGAGCAAAGTCTGCCTCGGTGTCATTCAGCCAGGAGTGTTTAGACCACAGTGACGACACGAGGTCATAATTCCATTGCAGAATGTTGCTGCTAGTATTGTGTGGGTCTGGGTTCATGCTGTGAGGTGTATTGAAGCCAACAGGGAGGGTCTCGTGATTGCCCAGCACTGGATAAATAGGCATATCATCGCCGAGCATTTTCTTGAAGACCCGGTAGGCGACTTCCTCTTCATACGAGACGTAGGCGTGAGATAGTTCGTCTTCGGGATCATGAGAGACGACATCGCCGGTGAATATGCTGAATGCAATGTCTTCCAGATCGAAAAACTCTGGCATATCCTTGAGGGCAGAGAGAGCCAAGTCAGCAGGCGCGTCGCACAAGTATGACCCAAACCGCGAAGCTGGCACCGAGGCATTGTGAGAATCCGTGAAAAGCTCGTCGTTGCGGGATGATGTACGACAGCAGAGATACTCTGAGCAATTCCCCTCCGACGCAATGTCATATCGCGGGTCAAGATGCCAGTCCGACAGATGGAGCACATTGAAGGTCTCGCCTGACGGCTCCGGCGCGATCTCGGCCGATTCTGGTTTTGGATCGAAGAACAGACTCTCGTCGATAAGTATCGGAGCCTCTTCTGGGCAGTAATCAAAATGTAACGAGCACAGGCTGTACATGTCTCCGGTCGCCATGCTCATCTTCGACAACAGCTGGGCGATATAGGGGCCGAATGAGGCAACGCCACCGAACTCTGACTCGCAGGAAGATGCCCGCATCTTGTCTTGAACGAAAGGCAATGCATTGCATGTTCGAATCAACACATTTGTCATAAGTGAGACCGGATGGCTGATGGCTGCCACATGCAGAATCTGCGTGGCCGCGATGCATTTGGAACAGTCGTCTGCGTATGCTCCCGTGGTCGCGATCGAGACCAGCTCGTTCACCAGGGAATCCTCAATCAGCGACTGTGCAAGCGGAGTGATAGACTCTGGGTCGGGCGGCTTCTGGTCCCTGTCCGGAACAGGACCAGTGCCATTGTAGTACAGAGTTATTACATCCTTTGCAATAGTGTTTGTGAGTTTGGGATCCAATGCCTTGGACTGTCCGACAAGCGGTGACTGTGACCCAATAGATCCCGCAGCAAAGGCAACCGCCAAAAGGAGTATGTGCCCAAGGAAGGCCCAAGAACGGAGAAGGGCCGCGAATTTAGCCAGAGCCATCGGTTTAGCACTTCAGCGAGTCCGCTTCTGAGATATTGACTTTGGACACGGCGAGGCTGCGTTCAGCCAGCAGCCAATCAGGTCCTTTCCCGGCAACGCCTCCGCACCGAAAGGCAAAACGCAGGCATTCAACTCGTCAGCCGGAACTTGTACACGAACACTTGAGGTTTCGACTTTAATTGAACCATATCTGGGACAATAACGACCCGGGTGTTGATGGAAAGGGCGTGGATTTTGGAACCGAGGAACTCCCTGAAGTTGGACCGCGTGCCTCTTTCCTCAAGCGAGACCCGACTTCGTCATAAGGATCGTCGATAGTCGCCAAGACCCAGATCGTGGACACTGACAACTTGAAGACTTCGGCGGAATTACATAAATCGTCCATGTGACTGCGGCAACAGCATCTTTCATAGCAGCAGTTCTATCATATGATCAACGCAGCAAAATAAAGGTGTTGTCCATATTGCTTTCGAAATAATGGGGCTCATATACAATTCTAAGATCTATTTTCGAGGCCAACATCACAAACACAATGGTAGTGTAACGCTCTCTATCTAGTAAACCTCAAGAACATATCTTCCGGCATCCTTCAACTTCATGATCTCTCTGGCGGTATCGACCTTCTTGACGCCATTGTCTCTGGCATCTTGGGCGATGGCCTCCTCCAGGACGTTGGTAACATCCGGTACAGGCCAGGTAGGTCCGCAGAGGTAGAAGGCACCATCCTCCTTGATGTAAGCCTTGACAATATCGTCCATGGTCTGCCGCATTCTGTCCTGAATGTAGATCTTCTGCGGCTGATCTCGACTGAATGCACGTCCAAGCAGGGTGATGACACCTGCGGCTTGATAAGCCTCCCATTCCTCTCCGTAGCAGTATTCCTCGCGCTGGTGGCGCGAGCCCATGTACAGCAAGACAGATCCAATCTCCTTGCCCTGAGCCTTCTCCATGGCGCGGTGTTGGACAAATGCTCGGAACGGGGCGAGACCGGTACCGAGACCGGCCATGATGATCGGTTGGGTCGACTTGGGTGGCAGCTTCATCACTGAAGGCTTCACGCTGACCGTCACTGGAGCACCCGGTTTGAGGGCGCTCAAGTACTTGGTGGCCTGTCCGAAGCGATCGCGTCCCTTCGGATCGACCCAGTTGACAGCGACAATCATCAGTGCGACCGAGTTAGGGGTAACAGCCTGGCATGAAGCGATGGAGTATTCACGGCGTTTCATAGGCGACACAATCCGCACCAGATCGTGGAACGAAGGATGAGCCGACGGGAATTCGAGTAAGACGTCGGCATAAGTGACTGTATCAACTTCTGCTCGGCGCTGGAACTCCTTGTATCCTTCCGGACCAGCCAGAGTCAGAAGATTCTTCTTTTCATTCTCATCCGTTGCGAAATCGGCAAGCGCCTCATAGAATTTCTTGGGTGGCCGGCCGAAAATGTCGACATTCTGTTTCAACGCCTGGTAGATTGTACGGTTCTCGAACACTGCGGGATCCTCGCGAGAAGAAACCTCAACAACGTCCTCCGGGTTCAGTCCGTACCACTTGATGAAGTCCATGACGTGATCGTGGTCGTTTTCAGCATGGATGCCAAGCGCCTCACCAATATCGTACTTGAGACCAGAAGTGCCCAAATCAAACTCGATGTGGAAAATGTTTCGATCGTAGGTAGCAGGCGTCAAACGACGGTTCTCCTTCACGTGCACGGTGAAAGTCTTGGTAGGGAGATCCGGTCGAAGAGAGTTGGAAGTGTTGTATGCTTCCTTGAAAAGGAAGCCCTTGGCTGCCTTCTGCCAGCTACGCAGTTTGGAAGGCGGCTCCTCCTCAGTTTTGTCAAACGTGCTGAAACTGTTCGGCCGAAGATCCTCGGGCAGAGATTCCTTGGCATCCACTTCCAGCTCGGTCCAGTCCTCGGGAACAACAATTTGACGCAGTGTCTTATCGAGATCGGCGGCAACCTGTTCCAGAGTCTTGATATCGCTGTTGGATGCGGCCAGTTTCTGCAAGCCAACCTCCTCGGCCTTTCCTAGAACAACACGGAGGAAGGCAGTCTCCAGGATGAGTGACTCGAGGTCGGGGGTTTCGGTAGACAAGGCCGTGCTCGCCGGATCGATGAGATACAAGGAAATGTGATCCTCAGCCACCGCCTTCTTGAAGGCTGCTGGCAGCTTCTTCTCGACGTCTTCATCCTTGACACCAGGCAGCACGAGAATGATTTTGCCACCAGACTTGATAGATTTGACCACATTGATCTTTTCTAGAAGTTTCACATCGGTGACAACGGCAGTATCGGCCGCAGCAATAGGATAGGCAGCATCAAGGCTCTTAGGCGACTTTCTGATGTCAGTCCTATGCGCACCACCCTGGACAAGATTGTCGTGAGTAGTGTGGACCGTCACGTTCTGAGCGGAGTCCTTGGCCAAGGCCTCCGCCAAGTGGGCGGCAGCAGAGGCAGATGGCGCGTCGTCAACAGTCCAGAATGTGTATTGTTGAACCGACTCTTCCAGGAAGGTCGTGATGGGCTGCTCATCGCCGCCTTTTCCGAGGAGCATCTGGAAGGTCGAAGCGATCGATGACGGTGTCCAGGCTTCGGCTCGGGCATACTTCAGCTCTCGAACCTCAGGCGTGTTGTGGATCGAGGCGCCATAAGCAATCGTGGCAAGCACATCTTCAAACAGCTGGGAATGGACACCGGCCTCTTGTACAGCCTGCGCATCGGCAACCTGCCCCAGAACCCCGAGGGTTCTGATGCCATTGGGAATCAGCTTCAAAAACTGCTCCTCCGCAAACGGTCGATACAATCGGACATTGATGGCCCCAACCCTGTTGCCGGATTTGGCCAATGCGGTGGCTACCTGGGCAGCAAGGGAAGACTCGACCGATCCAAATGTCACAAGGACGGCCTCCGGCTGCTCATGACCGTGATACTCAAAAGGCTTGTAGTCTGTTCCCAGCTCTTCATTAAGAGCACGGAGGGTTCTCAATGCCTTTCCCTCAATGCTCAGATGTTTACGGTCTTCATCAGAGATCGACTTCATCACTGACTGGTAAGCGTTGCCCAGTCCGGCTCTGTCCAGAACATCAATGACTCTTGTGGTATCTCTACCAATTCTCAAACCGTCATAGACGTGGAGTGTGGGAAGGTCGTGGGCCAGGAGGGTTGCCAGAAGCGACATATGCTGTGCCTCGTGTGCGGATTGGGTCGAGACCAAGCCGAAACCAAGGTCTTCCGCAGTCGACAGAGCCGAAGCATAGTCCGTGACCAAGCCACCGTTCTTGTCGCCATCGTAGTCCAATGCGGCCACATGCGCCACAAAGGGGTTGCTGACGGAGTAGAGGAGCGAAAGCTGGTCCAGGACTGGTCTCAGAAAGCGAAGCGCTGAGGATGGTGCCAGAAGCCCTTGAGGAATATGTCTCTTCTTGAGATCAAAGTCCTTGGAGAACATGTATCCTAGGGCAATTGATCCGGCACCATTGCGAATCTGCATGGACTGGACTCCGGTGGTATACCCGTTGACATTGCTCTCTTGGGCATCGCTCCACGCCTTTGCGGCCACATCGAGGTCGAAGGTCTCGGGGGAGTAGGAGAAGATCTTGTCGGACAAGGAATAAGTGACCTGTTGAACCAGTGTCTGTCCGGTCACATAGGTAGGGCCGGCAACAGACGAGAGTTGCGGCGTCTGACCGAGGGGAAGGCTCTTCGACTGAGGAGCCATTTTGAAAGATGCGTCCGCTGCTGTGCCGGCTGAACAGAACAGAAAGCAACGCACAACTGCAACTTAACGAGAGAACGACGAGGGAGGGAAGAGGGAATGGTCCCCATGGAGAAAGAAATACCACGTACGGTCCCCCGAGGACCGACTACCGAGTCCATTCTGACTGCGCTGGACCACATTAATGGTCGCCTCAACCATGTCGCCATCAATGGCAAGAAAAAATAATGGCCGAAGTCGAGCACGCAATCGACGCTATCCAATTAGCGCGAGAAGAAGTCATGGAGACTAGCCACGTGATAAGGGTCCAGACAAGGCTGTGCGGAGAAGGCTGAGGCTGCAGCCTTGCCGCAATACTACCCAAATTCGTCCTCCGTTTCGTCCGCCCTCAGCCGCGCGAGCCCGCAGGCTCAACTTGCGACGGCATCTGCATTTCGAGAAATCTTTGGTCTCTAACCTACAAACCTGTGCGGTCAGAGTGCTCGAGTGTAGGTATTCGGGCTTCTGAAGGATCAAGATAAGCTCAGTACTGTCGTGTGCCCCTTCACAGTGATCCGAGTCTGTGAACCCGCTCCCCGCAACCGCGGAACCCTGCGATCGTGGACTCTTGAATCAAGAGACACAGTTACACAGCAGCAGTCATGGCCTCGGCACTAGTCCTAGGCTGCACTGGCCTTGTGGTACGTTACTATTTTACAAGCGATGAGAAGAAGCGCCGACCTGACACATTAAACAGGGCTCTCACATTCTGTCCACATTAAGATCGGGCGCGCCGGCCTACTTCTCAAATATCGATATCATCGCTCGCCGACCCCCTCCACCTGCCCCGGAATCCAGCATTCCGGTGAAAGAGTTCGTCGACAAAGACACCAACAAATGGGCGCCGCATATATCTTCGTTGTCACCTCCGCCGTCGGTCTTATTCTCGGCGCTTGCGACCACCCGGGCTGCCGCCGGTGGCTTCGAGAACCAGTACAAACTCGAGCATGATCTAAATATTGAGCTTGCAAAGGCCGCCAAAGAAGCAGGGACAAAGACCTACGTGTTGATATCGGCCGGTGGTGCCAACCCTAATGCTTTCTTTGCCTATCCAAAGATGAAAGGTGAAATTGAAGAGCACATCAAAGAGCTCGGCTTCGAGCATACCATCATACTGCGTCCCGGCCTCATCGTTGGCAAGCGTGAAGAAAGTCGCCTGGTTGAAGGTATCTTCCGCACTATTGCGACCGGATTAGGCCACATCCACAGCTCTCTAAAGAATACCTGGGCGCAAGATGCAGATGTCATCGCGAAAGCTGCCGTTTCCGCCGCCATCAAGGCTGAAAAGGGTGAAGTAAAAGACAAAGTGTGGATCATTGGACAAAAGGATATCATCCGACTTGGATTGCACGAGTGGAAGTCATCCTAATGTTCCGTCCCATCTTGACTTTCGTTTGCAAGTGAACAGATACCCATAATTCAGGCAGTTAAGCAATGCTAATAATCCATGTTTGGCGGAAATGTGCTGTATTCACACATCCATTCTCTTCTCAATAGCAGGTACTTTGTACTTCGGACACCGAGATGCAAAACTCGAGAGTTCTAACTCCAGCTCGTTCAAACACTTTGCTTCCCCTTGCCCGGCTCACCGCCGCCTTGTCTTCCACCACCGCCCTCGGACATTTTCTTCTTCAGGCCTCCCTTCTCCTCGGCTGTGCCTTGGCTAATGTCTGGATTGGCCGGGCTGGCATCGAGAGGGTTTACCTCGTTCCCTTCACCGGCCTTCTTCTTCGCTTCCTGGGGATCCGTGATGTTTGGGTTGAACGCAGCATCCTCGTTGGCGGCGGCTGTGTCGTCCGAGCCAGACTTGGCGTATTCAGTAGATTCGGGGTCTAACTTCTTGCGATCCTGTTGGGCTTGACGCGCCGGGTGCTTGTTGCGGTCCGGATCTTGATCTGCAGCGAGTCGATAAGGAGTAGTAGAGAGGGGTCGCAGCAGCGGCTGAGACCTGAGCGATGGCCGTAGAGCGTATAGGCTGCGTGAGATTCGTGGGAGTGCGGAGGGAGTCATCTTGTGACTAGCTTTCTTGACTTAGAACTTCAGACAGGAAAGGATGTTCGAGTGCTCCCACTATGACAGGACCAGGATCAGAGAGGTGCTCTTGCTTTTGGCAGTATAGAGAGACTATGGAAGATGATTGAGTACAGTGACACGAGAGAGGAAAATGCAAAAGCGGGAGGAAGTCAGGTAGCGAGGGTATTCCAAGGCGTCATTGACAATTTGAGGTGAACCGACGCAGTTGTAGAACGCCGCAAGATCATCATCGATTGTTGCTCTGCCTTGACCGTTACGTCATATCCCAACGGGTCACCCCCGGATTTGTTTTCCCGACAATCCAATGGTAAGCCTGCAAATGTCCCAGCTTTCAATGCATTTTATATCCTTCCGCTCTATGGCTGGTCGGTCAATATCGTCCATGAATGGATTCTCAATCTGAGCTTGCTGATGGGAGTCTAGGACTGATTTCAAAATGCCGAAGCAATATACATTCAGCAACTACAATAGAATAGCCGCGGTTGGATTAACACATGTACTATGTTACAGCATCTTTCTGATGATTGTTGACGCGAAAGCGAACCCACAGTGCCATCAGCACTTCAATCGGATACCCTTCCTCTTTTCTTCCTCGCGATGTTCAAACATGACCTGGACGCCGACAAAAAGGGCACAGCAGGCACAAAACATAAATACCGCCCCTTGCCAGCTGCCCATTATGCCGTGCACTATCCCCATCAAGCCGTCCAGGCCAACCGCAAAGCCAACCAAATGGGCCGACATCATGAGGAGGATGTTGAACACTGCACCTATTCCACAGAGAACGCGATAAGCCTCCGGTCTATTTTTCCATTTGGCTTTCGGAAACGCCATTGTTGCAAGGACTTCCGGGAGGACGAACAGGACGACAAGCCAACCCCACACCAATAGTCTGAGGTTAATGTCATGCCACAGCGCCACGAAGGAGAAAATGACAAGCATGTTGAAGATGCCACGTATTCTGCCTGATGAGCCACCGCCAAGTGGAACGTAGAGATATCTCACCGTCCATCGATTGAAGCTTCTGTGCCAAGAACGCCAGAAGGCAAAAGCAGAATAGTTGTCACTCATACAACGAACCATGTTCTCCGGTGGGTCAATGCCATCGATCAGCGCCCAAAGCCGGAAGAACCGCCATGGGATCATCAATTTCAACCAAATGATATGGAGACTGAAATAAGCCATCATGCTGAGCTGGAACGGTGTATAGGCGGACCACTCTGGAGAAACCTTTGAGATTGCCACAACGTAGGTGGTGTGGAGAAGGAACTCCATACAAAACAGTGTAATCAAGAACCTGATGCCATATAGGATGGTCCGCCTTGTTGTGATCGAAGGTGTTGGATAGGTAGATTGGTAAATGTAGTCGTTGAACGTCACAATGGGTCCGGCAAGATAAAGCGGAGGGTACAGGATGTATGCGACGTATGTTTTAAACGAGGTATATGTGTGTGCCGGCGCAGGCATGGCGACTCGGTCTCGTTCCGACAGCGCTGTCGGATCGAGTTGTTTCTTCTTGACCATGTCAGCGAAAAGTCCAATTTGGGTAGAGACGAGATTGGAAGGACAGGGTGTGACAAGAGCATAGAAGACATACCTCAACGGGGCTCCCTGCTCTTGACCGGTCCAGCGACCAATAGTGGTCGAAATTAAATGAGATCATCCTTAACACAGTGATCTTGAAAAGGACCTCCCACCTGGGATTCAACCCAGAATGGGCATCCAAGAATTTGCCCCACTCGGCAGCGTTAGGGAGCAAGGGTGCAAGAGCCTCGAACAAGGTCGAGAAGCGGTAACCCTGGGCCAGCTCATTGGCGAACAGAATGCCGATATTGAAGATCCAAGTCAAAGCCGGAATGAGGTATCGGGTGAGTGATGTGCCGATTTTGAAATTGATGTAAAGAATCAGGAGTATTTTCAGGATAGAAAATCCGTTCAGAACCGCAATATATACCAAAGCCGAATAGAAGTCGAACGTGACTCGAGTCTGAAGACGTAGGTCTGCTTCCGCCTTGCCAGATGGGATCTTTGCATGCGCACCATTTGTCGCAGATGTCCCTTTAATGACAAGTCGCTCGTAGAGTCGTCGAAGAAGAGGGTGGACCACAAGTAGAGCAGCTAGATATGGGATATTGTCCCGAAAGCTGGCATACTGGCCGTCTGAATTGTCCTATGTTCTATATGAGCCTTTCGAACAAGTACATATACTTCACCCCAACGTACCACTTTCCGACCGAACAGCCAGCCTGGAGACAACAAAGGTTCGTATTTGGAATAGTTGGGTGAATCAGCTGTAACGCTTTTGTTATTTCCAATGTTCGCATGATACCGTCCGAGTCTGCCAATCTTACGCTGCGAAACTTCTACTACAGCCCAGTACATCTGTGGCACGCAGAACAGAAACACCAGGGCATAGAAGTAGAACTCTGGGGTCCTCCATTGAGGCGGGAAGACATCTGTAGGTACAGCTTTCCCATCTCTTTCCACTGGTTTGCGGGGGTGTTCTTCGATCGCTTTCAGGGGTGTGGACGAGGACGTTGTAAACCGCGTATCTAGGGTGTCGAGAGAATACAGCTCGCGGAAGAACGATGCCACCGTCATGGTGGCTTCAGTGTGCTGCAACTGTATGAGATTACCGTGGTGGTGAAGCCGGCATGGTCTTAAACTCCGTAGGGGAAACTGGATACTGTTATGCGGCGCAGCCTTGCACCAGACGCGGCATCGCCATTATTAAAGTCGCGTGTCCTTTCGCGGTCGAAGGCGGCTGCTTTAGTGGCCCGCTCCAGAGTGAGCATCCGCTGCTTTAATCATTCTCACCGTCAAGTTTGACGACCACCCCACAACGTACCTATAGGCACATTTGCTCGTAGCGATGGGAGGGCTTTTTAACCCCTATGATCGTCGAAGACATGCAATGAACAACCCGCCTGCAGTTTTGAAGGGTCGATCTCTCAGGGCGAAGGATATCCTGTCCTCAGCCTTGGTGGATCTGGGAAACCAACGCGGTCGGTAAGGCTGGATCTCGTCGACAATGTGCATGGAAGAAATAAGATATCGGGCCGGGCCTCTCTGATAAGCTAGCTGACGAACTCATCTGCTTACACTGGCTCTCAAAAGCTGTCGAATGGTTGAGCGAGGGCAGCAGCACACTGGTGCTGTTCAGTTTGGATGAGCTCAGTTCCCAGAGCCAGATGAGGGTCGAGCAGTTCTGTATCAGACTGTCGGGATCACTGGATCAGCTTCAGCGGCAGACTTGTCGGCGGCTGTGCCACGCCTCGAGTCACGAACCACTGCCCTTGTAGTCTTGTCAGGCTCAGAGGCCCTGAGAAGTACTTTCCAAAAACGGTGTGTCAAGTTGTATGCTTTGGCTCCAGGTACTTTTCCCCTTACCTTGAACATGTCAATATGGACCGGGTCGTTGAGTGATGAATCCGGCATCGGATCATGATCTATCACGACCATGATAGGCACAGCACCCATGTCGTCTGTTGTGCCAGGAGAAAGAATCCAGACAACAGTCTATCAAAATTGGGCGATCTAACCAGCAGGATTGGATTGCATTCTAGATGTACCCGGTAGGAAGGAAAGCGTTCGTAACCAGAGCTGAATTTGCAGCAATCCTGTTCCCCATTGCCTTGTCAAAGCATTCACTGCAGTGTACGTGTCCTGAAGCCCTCCCTGATCACAATATCTTTCGCTTCACTTCCTCTCTCACATGACCACACAACCAGGCCTGCGGTGCAGCCCTGCAACAACTCTTGAAACAAAAAGCAAAAAGTATGGTTGGCTCAGGCGGGGGTTGAACCCCCTCCTATATTACCGCTTCTTTGCGTCTCCCTGACCTTACGGTCGGGGGCCCCTATCGGAGACGCGTGGACAGAGTTGAGACTCCCGGTTATCTGCAGTCCTTTCGAACAATCCAGCTGGTTGACAAGCCTCTCCTCTGCTACTTCCAGGTAGCGTGCGACAGACTACACCTTATCCCCCCTTGCGGGAAGAGTGAGGCTGACTACGAGCCGCATCTCCCTGTTTTGGCAAGAGAAGAGGGGTGTTTCCCAGGGATTGGATTGTTCGAACCACAGAAGGGACTCCATCCAGAAGACGGCCCACCAACCAAACCACTAACAAAGCCCATCTCGAAGAGTTGGGAGTCTCAGGTGTGGATTTAGTTACCAAGGGGTGCACTTCTTTCGGGCTTTGTTGGAAGGAATTTGCTGACTTTAAATGATATGTTTGATTTAATTTCAGTGACCCGGGGCGTTGGTACCGGTGGGGGCAGTGACTGTGTTGCCGGGGCAGTGAGGCTAGGCCCGGTGAAGTCAGGTGGAAGTGAAGGGGGAGAATGATATGGGATGGGCGGGCACCCGGTGTCTACTTCAAGATTTCGCGTTTCGAGTCTGTGACTATCAATGTACGGACTTGGGACGTGGAGTTTGGGTAGGTACAGGTAGGTGGTATGCAAGGTCTGGAGCTACACTTTACTTCTACAGTTTTACTTGTTTATCAAGGCTACTTGGGACACTCATCAGGGGGTGAATGGGTTGGTATGGCTCTACGGACAAGGCTGACGGGCAACGCACGGGTACATACCTATACTTGGTCAACCTGCTAGGGACGTTCGTGAGGGGGTGAATCGGTTGATACTGCAGGACTCCAATGGATAAGCCTGACAAACAGTACAAGAATATATATGTTCTTGTTCATCAAGGCTGCTCAGCGACACTCATCAGGGGTTCCTGAAATCGTCGATATTATGATATGACTCTGTGGACAGTGCAAGGCTGACAGGTAATACAACAACATATGAACAGATATATTTGTACATCTCCGGAGAACCGAACGAATTGGTCATACACCACGCCCGTGGACGGCATACTATGCTTCGAGGACACCACACAGGAGAAGAATTACAGGTCCCGAGTGAACATATTTGTATATTTTCCGAGAACCCAACGGAATAGTCATATCCCACGCCCCCAGGACGACATACTATGCTTCAAACACCACACAAAAAAGGAAATATTACATGTCCCCAGGGCAACCCAACTTTATTATTGAAGTCAATACCACTGCAACGTCAATATTAGGTCGAGTCGAGTCCACTTCGAGCCCGGAGACATATTCGTCCGCCTGGCGTAAGGATTCAGAAAAAGGTAAGGGAAGAAATTGATACCACCGTTCGGACTTTAAGGGTATCGATTTCGAGTACCGAACCATTCGGAATCCTTGCTGTGGGGAGTAAACACAAGACAATGTCTATGTAGAAAGAGCACGCGAGATCCTACACCAGAAGCCTCGAGCAGAGCAATGACATGGGGAGATACACACAGACAAATCACACCATCCTATCCTGACTTCCAGGTTTGAGTCTCAATGCCGCTGCTCGTCTCCAAAAGATCAAGATCGAGATCAATTGGGATGGGAGTCAAAAACCACCAGACGTGGAAAAGCAGGCCCAGTCACCAACACCCGAAGATATTGAATAGTCGAAGACCAGTCTTCTGTGGGCGAGTAGAAGGAATCAAATCCAAAATCGAATCTTCTTCTGCCCAACCAAAGCAAGGCCTGAGAAGGGAAAAGAAAAAGAAACAGAAACGGCATGAAGAGAACAAGACGGGAAGGGAAAAAAAGTTGAAGATTTCCACTGCCTGCTTCTCTGAGCCTGCTCCAAGTACAGTGAAGCCGGTGCAGCATAAGACAATCAATGACAATGACACTTTCACACTGCCAGTGGAAGTGGTGCTCGCTCGCCGCCAACTTCAAGAATTCTTCTGCCCCGAGGCCGCCATCGGCTTTCAAGTTCTGTTGTGTACATTTGCAAAGCATTCAAGTTTTGCATTTCTCCCCCACCACCCACCGTCACTAGACTCCTGCTGCAAAAGTAGCCTTCCCCTTTTTTTCTGACGCGCTCACAGACAGAAATCTCTCAACACCATCACAACTACTCCTACAGCTCCAGCTACTATCACACTGTATTGTCATCACCTTCACCAACAACCACCATTGTGACATCGTCGTCTGCCCTGTCTTCAGCCTCGATCTCGGTCTTACCAGGCATTGACGTCGAAGCAGGCCTGTAAATGCATCAAAGATTAAGAAATTAGCCAAACCATTTTTCAAACAACATGTATAGAGCCAGAACAGAGACAAAAGAAGGGAGAGTCCAAGACGAGTCAGAGCGGGGTGACAAAACATACCTCGTCGAAATAAGTCGTCACGACCGTCCGATCAGCAAACTTCCTACCCGCCAGAGCCTGCAGGGCCTTCTTCGCCGACTCTGCGTCCTCGTACTTCAAAAAGATCTTGCCCACACCCGCGGATTGGCGACTGCCGCCCGAGGGACGGGGGATCTTCATCGAGAGAATCTTGCCGTACTTGGAACATTCTTCCATGACATCTTCGCAGATTTCTAAAAGAACAAAACAGTCAGTCGTCAGTAGATTCCAACGAAAGCACGGCATTTAGAGTTCCGGGCCCTGGTTTCTCTTACCTTCGTAATCATCATTGTCCATGAGATCCTCAGGGGTGACCATGTTGAGCAGCTGCAGCACGCGGCCCTCGTCGTGGGCGTCGGAAGTGGTTCCGGCGAACATGGACATGGCATTGACGCCCATATCGAGACCCGCCGCTTGTTGGTAGCCAATACTGGCTCGGGTCACCTTGATGGAGTTTCCGGCTAGGTCCATTCCGTTCAGACCTTCGATGGCGACAGCGGTAGATGCTGGGTCGGCATACTCGCAAAAGGCGATGCCCTGTAAGGATTGACAGAATGAGTTAGCAAGCGCGCAATATACAAGGAACAGATGTAGCAGGATGGAGCGGCATCCGTTAGGAAACTAAGACAATCGAAACATACCCTTGATTCTTGGGAATCGGGTTCTCGAACCAGAACAAACGCCTTCACCTCGCCGAATGCTTTGAGCAGCTCAATGACCTGATCATCGGTCAAGAAAGGCGGCAAGTTGGTCACTGCCAACTTGTTCGCCGTGTCAGGCACCTCTGATGAGATTTCGCCTTCTGCGTACGTGGCTTCATCGGCCGAGGGGACGATATAGTCTTTCGGCCGTCGAATCTCCAATCCTTTGGGAGCCGCAGTCCCGTTCCCGTTCGCGTCGCCATTACCATTCATTTCGGAATGGTGTTCTGGCATAGTAATGCCGTCCAAGGCCAACGCGAGCGTAGCATCCGAGGCGTTCTTGAACTCGACCAGCGCAAAGCTTCGGTCTTCGGCAATATTGGCCTGCGCGCAAGGGTCAACCGCTTTTGTCACATTCAGACCATTGAGTTGCAGATTGAAGAACTGGACAAGTGCTTCTTCCGAAACAGATGCCGGCAGGTTGTGGACAAAAAGCCGCCTAGCTTGTCGGGAATTGGACGGTTTCAGCGCGGTGTTGTTGGAGCTGCTCGACGGGAGGTTCATAAATGCTTGTAGTCGGCTCGGGTCCATCTGCTGTTGGCGAGGTGCACCTGGCAGGGGGAACATGCCTGACATCTTGGCTTGTTCGGCCGTGACGTTCTCGTAACCAGGCGGCTTGATGTCCCATTGCGTTAATCTCCTCTTGCGCTCCAGAATGGGCACGACGTCCGTAAGATCGGGAGTAGGTTCGCGTTTCTTGGGAGGCGGACTGTTCCTGCGTCCGCGGGCTTGGGCGGCGAATTCGTCGCGGTCTTCTCGTCCGCCTCGATCACCACCACCGTCTCGATCCCGCCTACCACCACCGCCGCCGCCGCCACCCCCACCTCTTCTGTCGTCGAACAGATCGCGGTCTCTCCTGGGCGGCCGGTCATCGTCTCGACGTCGCGGGCCTCGTTCTCCTCTGTCCCACTCCCGCTCATCCCGTCTCGATCCATATCTGTCTTCTCGTTCCCGAGCTCGATAGTCCCGGCTGGACGAGTATGTGTCGCCGTCGTAGTCGCGTCGCGACGATCGATGGTGTGGAGATCTCGAACGCCTTCGGTCCCCTCGATCTCGGTTTCGGTCTCGGTCGCCGCCTCGATCCCTGCGGTCGTCGCGATCGTACCTCGAACCCTAAGTCTTGTTAGTACTCTCTTTCATGTTGTATAGTAGGATAGTCTCGGGAGCGCGTACATGGTGGTCTCTTGACCGCCCGGTCTCTTTGTAAGGTTAGCATGTTATTTCAGTAGCAAGACTATCAGACGCACCCCTGGCGGAATAATTGTCTCCGTTCATGGTGACTGCCGAAGCTTTTTGCTTCCAGTATTCGGTGACGCCTGGGACGCAGGAGAGGCAGGCTAGGCTGGCCGCAGATAGTTTACAGCAGACTAAGTAGTGTCGCTCGACGTGAACTTTTTGTTCGGGTCAGACAATCAGAGAATGGAAGATAAATCAAATGAAACAGCAGGTAGTGAAGATCGGGTCAGTGTTAATATGATTGTTTCTAGTCTCAATCGGCGGCTCGAGTTCCTGATTACAAGTTACTACAACTTTTTGGCGCTGGCCACAATTTTTGGCGTCTCGGCGCCTGATTGGCTGCCCACAAACGACGCTTCAAAGTTCAAGCTTGTTAGAAACTTGGACTTGACCTTCCAAACACGCGATGGTATCCCATCAGTCTTTGGATATTGCTACTTGACTTGGTACCAGTGAGCTGCAGCGCTCATACGCGTGCAAAGAGATGCCTGGCCAGGGAAAGGGGGGCAACTGGGCTTTAGCTATACAAACCAGCTGTGACGCGCAGAAACAAACCCAGTTGTCTGACGGCCCGCTCGCTAGCATTCATGCTGCCTTCGTCTGTATCCTTTAGACTCGGATCTGCAGTCGAGAAGAAGGACGGAGTGCAAGGCCGAGATGACCGCCTGCTCGATACAGACCAGCAGTACGAAGTGGCTCGCATGGGTATTGTCCGAATCAAGCAACAGAGGTGTTGCATATCAGCAACTTTGAGAGTGGGCATGATGGGAGCAATCCCCCTGGGCGCCAAGATCATGTTCTCATACCCTCACCTCGTCAACTATGCGGATAAACTCATGATAGAACTTCACCATTTCCATCAGTCCCTTGACCGGCATTCTCTCGTCGACCGTGTGCATACGAGTACCCCGTGGATCATGACTAGCTCGCCATGGGGACATGCGATATATTTGCGGCGACAGATCCCAGTAATATCTTGTATCAGTGTTCCCTGGTATTCAATCAGTTTGCTGCCATGCCACACAGAAGCTGCACAAGCTCACCACTGAGTAATTCCGGGGCGACAACCACTGCTTCACCAAACACGCCTTTGATGGTTCCTGCCAACCATCTGAATCTGGGGTCTTCCGAGTCCGAAACTGGAGAGGAATCCAGTTCATATGCGGCTGTCAGTGTGAGAGCTCCGTGTTCATTAATAGCAATGGACTGAGCGGTAATGTTCTTGGCCTGCTTCCGCTCCCCGAACGCATCCAGACTAAAATTCCACTTCTTGGCCCAGGGAGAAAGTAAGTTGAAGTAATGATCCTTGACCGCTTGAACAGAGTCCTGGATGGCGATACGATGGTTGATTAGAACGGTTGCACTTTCCGGCAACGAGTTCACTAGGTACATGAACGTCAGCTCTGATCCCCACGAAACTGTGGTGGACGTTCTCAATACAGTGGCAAACATGGCCTCGAGCGCCGTTCGCGACTGGGTGTGTACTCACCTTTATCACCACCCTGTACCACGTCAACGGCTGTTGATGTTCGAACCATGGCTCGTCTGTCCCGATCCTCGTCCATGTATTCAAGCAGCTTCTTGTGGGAGTGGGCACCGAGGATAGCATCCCGCAACTCTTCCGGCATGCTTTTAGAGAAGAGCGCCGCCTGTCGAAGAAAGGCTAACGTTGGGTTCTGCCGCACAAGCTGCGACTTGAAGGGATGATCTTCGATGAGGGTGATAACTTGCGCCAGGAAACCAACTGCTGCACGTCAGCCAGCGGTTCTTAGTGTAACCCGAACGGGGGAACAAACTGGCAGTATGATCTGGCGGTGTCGAGGAGTGGCCTCCCGGAACAGTTACCGTGACGGTGACATCGATGTAGCCCTTTTCAGCTGTTGCGGGCAAGGCAAAGTCCGTCCCGAACCGATGCTCGATGCCCGCAATACCTTCGTCGAACTAGGAGTAATAACGCAGTCAACCTCAGGAATTTTCCAATGCTTTTGGCAGAGTGACATACAATCAGTTCAACACCATTTTGTCCGTATCTGTCCATCAATTTCTCTGCAAGGCACCTGGCGCCGTAGCTCTGTTCAGCACCGCCTTCCTCATCGAAGCCCACAGCGAGCACCAGGGTCCGCTCTGTCTTGAAGTCGCATTCTAGCAAACAATCAATGGCTGTAAGCATGGCGATGAAGTTGGATTTATCGTCCTCTGAGCCGCGGCCCCAGATGAACTCTCCGTCGTAGATGCCAGAGAACGGAGGGTACGTCCATTGTTTGGTAGTTGACTCTCCTGCAGGGACGACCTAGCAATATTTTCAGTGTCAATTGTGGGTAGCACTTCGAAAAGGGTGCCTTGCTCTGCACATACATCCGAGTGTGCCATGAAAAGTAGGGGCTTTAGGTCCTTTTCAGAGCCAGGCCACGTATATAGCAATGCATGCTCATTGATAACCTCGACCGTGAGTGACTGATATCTGGAATGAAAGCGAAACTGTTAGTCGATGTCGCAGGGTTGACAGCTATATTATCACCTACACTCTTGGAAACGTCTCCTTGATATAGTCGGAGAACTTGTAGAAGATCTCCCACCGGGGATCTTTGCCCACCGACTCCATGCTGTCATAAGTCACCGTAGGGATCTGGACAGCTCCTGCCAGACGCCGCGCGACCGCATCTTGGAACTCTGGAGACTGGAATAAAGAATCGACATTTCTTTGCGTAATATCTGGCCGTTTCTTAGGGTGCATCACGGGCGGTTGGTGGAAATGCTTATTGAGAACCATGGTATCGGCACGGTTATGATTGCCGCGTCGTATGTTGTTACATCAGTCGCAGAACGGGTGTCTTGAAACCTGTATTTTAATTCCTGTCAAGGCGGGATAGATCTCGTCTTTCGTTCGTAGTCATGGAAGGCCAGATGGGTTGGTAAGAAGAAAAGCCCTGCTCGTGTTGGTCGGTGGCGTGAATAGTCACTGTAACAACTCGTATCTCGGCTTCTGCACAGTTAGTATCTTGTCCATGAAGGGTTTGACAACTGCCTGAACCCGTCCACTCTGGCCAGTCGATGTGGAGACAGATAACGACTGTTGTTGATTAGTTGCTGACGGAGGAACCGCATTTCCGAGGGGTAAAATAGCACCGCTGCGAACGTGTCGACGATCCAAAGTTTGATGGAGTGGTGATATCCACCGGGCGTCCAGCAATTCTCCTTCCATGAGCCGAATGAAGCAGTCGGGCATCATTATTACTGTCGCCACTTACCAAGCGGCTGGTATGATGTCCACCTCGTGCCAGTGGGGGACCACAAGCGATCGTTCTCTGCCGAGGTTCTCTTCCGATTACCTTGTTGAGGTATAGCCTTGCGCATTTCTGGCAGCCTGATTGGATGGCCGAAGGTAGCCTTTCAGCCTCCCCGTCTCCGAATATTATATACTTCAAGTTACAATGTTGTAGTACACGAAGTAGTAATCGTTATGTAAATCCCCTCATTCTATCCAAGACGTTTGCATTTTCAGTCTCCTCTCGAATTGCTAAGGTCGGTCACTTCATGTCTAAAAGACGGCGCTCCCCTCCTTGAAACGATTGCAGTTATTTTGCCCCGTACAGAACTACCACCTAGACCAAGCCGAACTAGCGGCGGTGGTCCGGACAGCGACGCTTCCTCCGGCAGCCCGTGCAGTTGAACCCAGACCGGGGTGGTTGGCTCTTCGGGATATATAAAGAGACACGAGGTCGACACTGCAGACCACAGGGCGATGGCCAAGTGATGTGCTGGAACAGCTTAATCCTTCCAACGTCGTGATGTCGACAGGGAAAGCTCCCTAGAGTGAGGAGCAGGCCAAAAACAGACGCGGCCGTCTGCCGAAACCGGTGCCTTAATCATCTGGTCACAAGGTAAGTCCCATGCAACCCTGGCATGGAGACAATCCCAGTCCACGAAAACACATGCGAAATTTGTTGCCTGTATGCCAGCCGCGAGTCCTGAAACCTTGACCTATGCCCAGTGCTCGCAATGGAGTCACTGCAGTAGTTGGCCCAGACGCACCAACTGATGCCGGCTAAATGCCTGTAAGGTATGTGAGGAAGCCAGCCACCTTCAGCTTATCGCTCGTTCAGGTCAGACATTTCAGACTGCGAGAATCGGCTTTCCATTCTCGCTGTAGCTGCGCGCCATCTCGAACCAGTCGAAATGACTGGACGACCAGAAATCCTTCAAGAAATGATGCACCTCCAGATAGTGCTTGAATCCCATGTGTTTGGCGATGTCTTCATACATGTTGGCAACGAACATTTCTCTTTCTGGTCTGCCTTTACATTCAGTTCCTGCGATGAATGTCGGCCATGGCAAGTTTTGCCTACAACCGTCGAGGTCTTCGAGTTGGCTCAATCGCTCAAACAGCGCAGTGGCAGAAGAGGCCAAGTCACTGGGATCAACGCGTCCCTGGAAGAGGCATCTGTAAGTATAAAGCAACGCGGCATGATGATATATATCCACAATCATGATGAAATCCCGTCGTCTGGCATCATGGCGCAGTCCAAGCAAGCCAGCAGCCATCAAAGTCGACCCTCGAGCTAGTTCGAATCGAGAGCGAACCTCAGCGGGCGACAATGGTAGCTCGGAAACATTAGACGAGGCAGAGGGTCTCCTTTCAAAGCCTTGGCGAAAGGTCACTGTGACATGCTGGAGCAGCGACAGGTACTCCGAGAAAACATGGTTAGAATGATCCGGCACCGGCAGGATTGCTTCCCCCATGCCCCTCGGATCGAAGGCGGTGGTGGAGGCCAGAATGTCGTAGATTGACAGCTGATTTCGGAGGAAATTGAACAGGTCGTTGTTGTCGCGCTTCGTGGTTTCAAGAGCATTTACCAAGGTTCGAGCGGCCTGCCGATGCGAGTCCGCCCCTATGGCCCCTGATTCTGACTCCGCCATCTCATAATTTGCAAGCGTCAGCATCGAGGCAAGCATCCAGACAGCGGTATCAACGTCAATTTGACTTGCCAGATCGTACCCAGCCGCAAGGCAGCCGGTGACCTGGCGGATCTGGGTTGATATCATCATGACGGCTGCATCACGGGCGCGAGCTGAGAAGTCGGATTCAATGTTAGCTGTGACTGCGAGATGCTGTGCAGAGACCGCGAGGATAGCGAGCAGTAGCACTGGTTGGCGATTGGCCAGGGGAAGGACTAGACGCCGGTACTCATTCTTGTCTGAGTCTATCCAGACCATAAGTCCAGCTATGTTCTTGTCGTAATGGTCTAGGAGGCGAGCCCTGGTCGCCGGGTCAGGGAAGCCGGGGAAGAGATTTTCTACGGGATCAACGATGGAGTTCAACGGGCTGAGGTTGCTTTCGGTTTCTGATAACTTGGCGGGTTTCGGTGAGATAGAGCGGCTAGAGGAAGTACTGGCTTTCACCGGCTTGTCAATTTGTGGCGTCGTCCGACCTTTGAGATGGCCACGAACAGCAATGCCATTGGCCCATCTCAGTCGAGGTCCGTAGCCCGGGCAGGTTAGGCCTTTTTTGGCACATTTGATGCATTTTGGAAGTGAACGGTCGCAGCGTATCCTCCGGCGGACACAAGTAGGACAGTCTTCTATATAGTCAGCCTGATGGGCACAATAAGGGTAAAATCCTCGTGGGAGGAGATTGCAAAGGTGCACCTTGTGGCCCGGTACCGGTTGGCCCTGGCGGAGGAGCCTTTGTGTCCGCACCGAGTTGAGTTTGCGCTGGCGGAGCAGCCGCCATGTTGCCGAGTAGGTGCTATTATTGCACAAGGCTGACATTCATCCTGAGATAGTGGTTACATTCCCTAGAACTGTGCTTTTCGGGCCGCGGACGACAAGACCCTTCGTGCATGATTTGGCAGTGTACCAAGTCCCACTAACGTATCCTCGTGGAGGGAATGAGAGTTCAGGTTGGGAGTTGTGTTTCAGTGTGAAGAGGAACTTGAAGGGCGAGTCCGGACAAGGCTTATCGTCTTATCCGAGTCATGCTCGGCAGGACCTGGACCTAGGAATTGCCTGCCACGTGATTGGGAGAGAGACACACGTGACCGGATATGGGCGGTCAACTTGAAGGCGGTCACGGGACCAGCCCCTGCGGCTACTTGCAAGCGAGGTCGCGGTCGCCAGCAAAAACGGGGAACCAGAGTGGAAAGTTAGGTACCCAGGTACCTAGCTATCTGCAAACATCTAGAACCCGATGCTCGTCGTACAATGTACAGAATCACCCGGCTACAGATGGCGAGCGCTGTTCACCATGGCTCAGTTAAGCTAGTCCCTTTGACAGACTACCTTGGGTGACAGGAACACGAAATCCCACCGGCCACGATGGTCATCGTTCATTGCCCAGAGAACAGGCCAAAATTGGACCCTTATAGCCTCGCTCAAGTCTTTCTGTGCCTCAATTGGCAGAGCCTGGGCGATCCACACCACCACTACTGGGGACCATAAAGACAAAGGGAAAAGTGGAGTGGTTCTACCCAAGAGAAGCATGGCTAATAATGTACAACACACGCTACAACTGTACGTCTTGCGTTCAGCCTTCCAGAATCCCTCACTTGCAGTAGTGATCAGCATGCGACATGAATCAACTGACTCAGGCTCCGTCGTGGTCTGTAACAAGAGGTGCACATCATCACGGCAAGGCTTCGGCTCGACATAGCAGCCAGGAGGAAGAGAAGCCGGGTAAAGCCGCTGGTGCTAAACACGCCGTCCAATGCAGGGTCAGGCAAGGGGCTCGACCACGGCCTGTCAAATGAGAGGCATCAGGCGCTGATTTGCTTTATCTGGACTTCCCCGCAGCGTGCTGGCTCCCAAGTCGGGTCCCCGGCTCGAATACCTGGTCACCTATACCGTTGGAGGCGGATACCACACGAGCTACCGTGGCGTTGTTCCTTTCGTGGCTCCAATCAATTCCTTGTGCACGAATCATGCAATGTGGAAATGCGACACCTAGACCTGGCACAAAGTGGGGTGGTTACAAGCTATGCTAACCAGAATCTACTAATCCGTCTTAGGTAGCAAGATTGAGATTCAGCAAAGATTCGACGTTGTTTATCTTTGGGGGGAGAGAATTCTCTCTCCTGTATCCTCCAGAGTATTTTTGAAGTGGAACAGTATTTCTTGCAAGAAAAGTCGCAATTGCACACTTCATGTGGGACGACAACTCTCCTGGGTTTCCCTCAGCGTGAAGTCTTGATATTTGATGCTGGTAAACCGTGTTCGAAGGCAGACATGGAGACCGACAAGCAGGACACAGGTAGTGTCAACAGCGATGAACAGACGCTCATCAGCCTCGGCGTCAAGCCGGAGCTCAAGCGAACCTATACTTTCTGGAGCTGTAAGGACCAGTCATCTTCGATATCGTCACGAGGCTGAAGTTGACCCCCATAGTAATGGCATACCAAACAACAATCCTGTGTTCGTGGAGTTGCAACATCGTCATGTTTGCTTACATCTTCACTTTGGGTGGTCCTGTGTGTCTAGTCTGGGGAACGTAAGTGTCCATGCAATGAGGTCAAGTCTATCCAGAGCAATTACTGATATGAAGGACTGGTTAAAGTGTCGTGGTCACGCTCGGCCAACTCTTGGTCATGGCTTCGCTTGCCGAATACTGTTCCCTATGGCCCACTGCTGGTGGCCAACAATTCTATACACAGGTGAATCTCTTCTTGTCTGCGATACAACAATGACTGATCTGGAGCAGATCGTCGCACCAGAAAGATACCGCCGGTTCCTGTCTTACTTTGTTGGTTGGTGCGTGCTGGTGGGCGAGATCTCAACAACCAGCAGTTGTGCCCTGAACAGCGCCGAGATTGTGGCCGCACTGGTCGAGATCATGCACCCAGAGGTTCATTGGCATGTAAGAAACTTTCGCGGTATTATTGCCATGAGTTCGCTCACTAATCCCATCAGGCTTGGATGACATGGCTTATTTACACTGGGTTTCTGATCGCACCAGCAGTGACCAACTTGGCGCCGAAGTATCTTCCGAAGTTGCAATTATTTGGCTCATTCTTCAACCTTTCCAATGCGCTGACGTGGGCCATCGTCTTCCTCGTCATGGCTGACAAAAACAGCTCGAAGTTTGTCTTTACCGAGTTCCTTAACACCTCAGGCTGGTCGCCCAAAGGCTGGGTCTTTATACTCAGCATGTACGTTCCCATTTACGGTCTCTATGGCACCGATGGCGTGATGCACTGTAAGCGAAGGCGATTCAACATCATTGACAAAGAGCTGACCAGCCTTAGTGGCGGAAGAAATGAAGAATGCTTCACGAGATGCTCCTGTAGGTGTGCACTTGAGATGTCTCTATATGTGCTGACGGGGAAAAGCGCGTCATGATGTGGTCGATGCTCTGGGCTGGTGTGACCGCCTGGTTGTCAATGATTGTCATGTGTTACACAGTAGGACCTAATTGGGAAGACTACTTGCAAGCCACTTCTTCCTATGTGGTAAGTGCTGGTCGGCCATTCGAACTACAGCCCCGAAATTTTGACTGTATCACAGGCATGGTTCATGGACGTTGTGGACTCGACGTACGGTGGTGGTATCTGGGTTGCAGTCATGATGATGGGCCTCAACGTAAGTCAAGAGCCGTTTTACAGGATGAATACTTACAAGTCATAGTATCTGATCATCGTCAACATAAACTCTGCTGGTTCTCGACTCATTTGGTCCATGGCTCGCGATCGCGCCTTTCCGTTCTCTGATTACTTCGCACAGGTCAACAGCCACTTCATGATGCCCCTACGCAGCATGATGGCATTCCTGGTCGTCAACTTCCTCGTTGGTCTGCTCGTGCTCGGAAGCAATCTAGCCTTCTATGCAATCATCTCAGGCGGTGGCGTGACCTTGCAGATATCCTACTGTGTCCCAATCCTGTGCGTTGTATTGAAGGGCCGACAGCACCTACCTCCTCGCCCGCATTTCGACCTTGGCCGATGGGGCTATGCGATCAACATTGCCTCCTTACTGTGGAGCATCGTCGTCCTCCTGTTTTACATCTTCCCGCAATATGTGCCAGTCGCTGGCGCAATCGAGAACATGAATTGGGCCATAGCCATCCTCGGTGGGGTCGTACTGCTTGCGGGTGCTTACTGGATTTTCAAGGGGAGACACGAATATCTCGTCTTCAGCAATACGGTTCTTGATGAGAACGTTGTGTATCACGGTGATGCTGTCCTGACAGGAAGGGAGGCAGCGGCAGCTTTTAGGCAGTCGAAGTTGGAAAAGCACTCAGCGGCTTGAGCCTGAAGCGAATAGTGTTGGTTGCAGACTTCTTGTGGGTTGACTTTAGATCTCCTTCAAAGACCAAAATGGTGATGCCATACAACGACGAGGACTGGAAAAGTGAAAAAGATAGATGCGGTTTAGCAGATACAGACTTTGTTAAATTACACCAGGTTGCAGATTTGTAAAAGTGGGATAGTCGTTCTATCAATGGATGTTTAAACCGTGTAGGATCTTAAAGAATAGCTGGTTATACTACTAGTCCGCTGCACAGGTACTGTTCGTAGTCGCTACTGTACAAGCGTCGTGGTATCGACGGTGTAGGCGCCGGTAAGCAGCAAGACCAAAATCTGGGAATGCCAGTTGTTTAGAATCCACTTTACGCGTCACTACGCGGACGCGTTTCGCGTTCGAATCCTAGTTTGGACTAGTGCCGCTGCTATGTGAATCGTGGAGCAAAAGGGATGGCATGGACGGTGGGACGTTCGACAAACACCTCGCAAGGGCTGTTGGTGGCTTTTCCGGGAGGGGGCATTTCGCATTTCTAATACATTTGCGAATCGACGGATGATTGCGAAAAAAGGAGAACGACCAGCAAGAAGGCCAGAACTTGAAAATGACCAAGATCACGGACTGGCGTAAAATCCCCGTGTCATTAAACGAACTTTGCATTGCGACCACCCTCCGCTGCGGGCAGTCCTTTCGCTGGCGGCAATGCGACGACCAAACCTGGGCCTGCACACTTCGAGGGCGCATTGTACAATTGTCACAGGACACTTCGCATTTACACTACCGATCAATATGGCCCGCAGCCATCGAGACGCCTCCAACTCCTCCATCGTCCATTCCACCCAGCGCAGCCCACGATGACCCCGAGACCGCCGAACTCGACGACACCAAGAGCTTGATCATGCACTATCTGAACCTCGAACCGAATCTCGAAACGCTGTACGCACAATGGTCGGCATCGGACGCAAACTTCAAGAAGAAAGCACCCAAGTTCACGGGTGTGAGGATCTTGCGGCAAGACGCCTGGGAAGCTCTGATCGGGTTCATCTGCAGCAGCAACAACAACATCATCCGCATATCACAGATGGTGGACAAACTATGCACACATTATGGCAAATACATCGGTACGCTGGACGGCCGAGCGTACCATGATTTCCCGGACCCGTCTGCGCTGGCGGGCAAGAATGTCGAAACACATCTAAGAGAACTGGGATTCGGGTATCGGGCAAAATACATTTCTCGAACGGCCCAAATTGTGGCCAACGAGCGTGAACAGGGCTGGCTCGATGGGCTACGCAACCCGGAAAGTCCGGCCTATGGTCGCAAGGCGTCACCTGGAGGGGAAGTCAAGCCCGAAGGTCGCGACGGGTATCGCGAAGCTCATGAGAAATTGCTCGAGTTACAGGGCGTCGGCCCCAAGGTCGCGGACTGTGTATGTCTCATGGGCTTGGGCTGGGGAGAGGCCGTGCCGGTGGATACTCATGTCTGGCAGATAGCGCAGCGGGACTACAAGTTCGGTCGGGGGAAGCATAGCAGTCTCACAAAGGCCACGTATGATGCTGTGGCCAACCATTTCCGCAAGTTATGGGGCAAAGAGGCCGGCTGGGCGCACAGTGTCTTATTCACTGCTGATCTGAGGACGTTTGCGGAACGGTTGACGACCAAGGTTGAACGGAGCGTCGACGATGCGAATGAAGAAAAAACACAGACTCCAAAGCTTGAGCCTCGCGGCGGCCCCAAAGAGAAGAAGGCCGTACAGCGAGTGGCAGTGAAGCGGGAGTTCGAGCAGGATGAACCGAAGAAAACAGTCGTAGAGGTCGAGGAGATGGCTGTGACGAGTAGCGAGCGGGTCAAACGGCGACGACGAGGTGTATAACTATTGTAACTCATGAGATGAAACGAAGAGACGAAGGCACATGCGATGCGAAACGGCCGTTTGAAATATCATAAAACACGAATAGCCCCATTGCGACCAGGAAGAACGAGGCTGTGCCTCGTCAAGCATCATTGGACTACGCGTTGCAGCGCGTTTCAGAAGAAAATGTTCATTTTACTGTGGAGGCTCCAATGCCACGATATCATACGAGGCTAGGAACGATTGTAGTGTACTACGCCGAAATTGTGGGCGCGTTGGTGTCAGTTGAGGGCAAGTGCCGGTCCAATTCAACACCCCTGAATCCTGACGGCCTCGACTGCTGTCAACTGCAACACTTTTAACATTGTTTGATGTTGCGGAAAAGGAGAGGCTTGTGCTAGGCACACATCATGTGCGTTCTAGTCTTCGATCCGATTGTGTTGATAAGTGGACTATTTTGCGCTGAAAATCGACACAACAAAGCGGGCGATTGAAGATCGGAACAGAAAGCCAAATGGTTGATAAACTGCTGCCCAAGACCTACATAGTTGAATGGTGGTGATGCACCCTACCGTCGATACGACAATTCGCGTCGTTGTTAAATTCGATGATGCAGTCTTCCGTCTGAAGTGCCTGGTATGCTGTCTCCTACTGTGCTGGAGTCTTCAAGCTGCCAGCCACTGGTAAAGCTTGGTGGGCATGGGCGGGCAACCGTCTCCTATCGGGAAATTGCACACGGGCTGTGTCAAACTTCGTCTTGCCCTAGCGGTCCCGGCGCCTTGTTGGGTGGTGGACAATTCATTTTGCAACCACAGACATAAGCTGTGCCATTGTGAATCTCATCTGTGAGATGGTTGATTTCTTCTGTGAGATGTGTAGAAGATTCCGTGGCCGTTCGTTGTCCAACTGCTTCGGAATTGATCTCTGAGCAACTGGGATCAAATGGTGCTTCTGGACGGCCATTGGTGGTACAAGGGGGTGGTGGAGGGCATAAGATTGGCGTCGGGGGGTCATTCCTGACTGTTGACTGGATGACACGAGCGGCCTCTCTAGCAACCAGGCGTGGAAGGTGGATTTGCAACCGGGGGGACAAGGATGGAATGACACCGACGGTCTGAGAGCTTTGGCCCGCAAGAGCCTGATTGTTCCTGAGTCTGTCATGGGCATGGGAAGCTGTCCAATGCCCGTGATGGCTGTCGACGATGGTGCATGGTTGGCTTGACGGGGTGCAAGTTGGGGCCCGGTGTGGATGTCGACAAACATGGACGAGTCTTGTTTTTGCAGCAGATCTCAGATGCTCATCACAAGGTGAGTCTAGCACGACTTTAGTAGTTGTAGACTGCGGTGGTTCTGTGGTTCTGTAGTTCCAGTTGGTACCGGTGCTGGACCGCTTCTCTACCACGCGCAGCCTGCGTTGACATGCCCTGCAAGCCACACCAAACTTGAACTCTCGCCTGCAAGCTTGACTGCTCTCCTCTTCCCGCTACGCTACGGACAATCTCCTTCGTCACCAAGCAGTTCCAGTTCCAGTTCCAGTTCCTGCGAGCGTCCTGCTTCCCTTCCTTCTCCGGATCTTCACTTGGACCTTGGATTCCCGTCACTTCTGAACGACTGTCGCTCTTTCTTGTTCGTCGTTCGCAACCATACTCTAGTCACCTTCCGACCTCGACACATACATTCCTAGGGGTCGGTAGCATCAACACATCCTCTCTACTCACTCTAGTCCGGGAATCGTTTCAACGGATCCCTGCGCATAGAAACGCACTCAACCCTCACGCGTAATCCGTCATCCTCCCAAAATCTGCCGCGCCGCACCCAGCCCTCAATCCTTCGAATCCTGTTTTAGAAGCCTCCGAACGGCCGTCGACCACCATTGACCGAACCAATTGTCCCTCTACTACCTCATGCCTCTACAAATATTGAGACAGTGACAACAACTTCTCGTCCGTCGCTGCGGCGCAGACGCATATTATCATGCATCTGTTGTCGCGGTTCGACCTGCGGGTGTCGACCGCTTTAATATGGCTCGCAACGCAAGGAGTATCTCAGACAGTACCTGCACCTAATCTAGATCTCAACTCCCTCGGCGATGTCACACTCGCAGGCAACTTTGACGCCATCTCAGTCTATTCGTCGGTGGGGCAGCAGCAAGGATACAGCAGTAATGGCACCCAGTCGATCTTGTCGCAGTTACCCACGGGGGCCTACGATCACCTCTGGTCAACAGACGCCAGCATACAGGCCATGTGTCCGCTCGTGCTACAGGATGGCACAATCTCAGGGCTTGTTGTAGGAGGGAATTTCACCAGTATTGGAGGTGTCGCTGCGCGATCTTGTGCCATGTTGAATGTGACGACACGGAAGATTGAGGCTCTTTCAGGGCTTGAAGGCACGGTTTCTGCACTTTATTGTGACAAGGAGACGGAAACAGTCTATGTGGGAGGCGCTTTTGAAGCTGGAAACAACACGAATGCCATCGCATACAAGTCTGGCAGCTGGTCAAGCCTCCCATTTGCAGGTTTTGACGCCCCAGTGACCTCGATCACAAAGGCTCCCAATGGACATATTGTCTTTGGAGGGTCATTTACCGGTCTGGGCAACGTCTCTTCCAGCTCTTTACTTAATTCACAGGTGCAGGTCATTAACCTTGCAAGCGCCAGTATTTCCGCAGAAGGCAATACAACCACAGCTGGCTTGGGTGACCCAAGAAACGTTGTTTGTCCCTCAAACAGTACCGACGGAAACTCGACGTTCTTGTTCGCCGACAACACAGCAGGTTCCTGGCGTGCCGAGCTGGCATACGGATTCGAACCCACCAAACTGCGATTATGGAACGCGAACTCAGATGGACGTGGAATTCGAACATGGCGGTTCACAGCTCTTCCCATCAACGGAATCATGAACTTTACATACACCGACCCCGAGACTGGCAATACAGCCCATTGCGATGCCAGATGTCCACTGGCGCAGAATGCATCCCAACCGTACCAGGACTTCTATTTTGTCAACCGGGTCGGCATGAACAGCTTCACCATTGATGTTTCGGAATGGTATGGGGCCGGAGCTGGTTTTGACGGGATCGAATTGTTCCAGAGCGACATCTTCGCATATGCTATTGAAGCGTTCAATGAACCGAGCTGCGAAACTTCGGCGCTTCGCTCCGAAGCTACCGCAACTGGTCCGTGGTACACTACCCCTTCAAGGCAAAGTGTCGCCGATTACCTCACCGCAGTTGTGGGACCAACCACGGTCAACTCGACGTCGATCGTTTTCGAACCGGACGTACCGAAAGGCGGAAATTATTCGATCATTGTTTACACTCCTGGATGTATACAAGACAGTTCTTGCTCCGCGCGCGCAATTGTCAACGTCACGGGGACACTGACAGAGGATGGAAATCAAGCATTCAATACACAGCTGTTCCAGACGAACAATTTCGACAAGTATGACCAGGTTTATCAAGGACATGTCGATGCAACCAGCGATACCTTCCGACCGTCGGTAACAATCATTCCATCCGGACTGCAGACGGACCAGCTAATAGTTGCGTCGCGCGTCCGATTTGGACTCATCTCATCCACAGGGGGTCTCAATGGCCTGTTTGACTATGATCCGAAGAGTGACTTTGTCGACATGGATTTTACCCAATCTGCAATCAACAACGCCGGCACAGAACTGCATGCGAACGCTCATGTCCTGGCATTGACCACTCAGAATGATACCATCTATGCTGCCGGCCGATTCTCCGACGACCTTTTCGAGAATATCATGGCCTTTCAAAACGGAAATGCGACCTCGCTGCCTGGCGGCGGCCTCAATGCACCCGTGACATCACTCTACACCATGGACGATTTCCTCTATGTCGGCGGCAACTTTACAGGTACCAATAAAGGCGGCTTGAATGGTTTGAACAACGTTGCGGCATATCAGTACTCGAAAAACGCATGGGTTCCGCTGGGCGCAGGACTGGATGGTCCGGTGGAGGCAGTTGTACCCCTGATGATGAACATCTCCCAAAACACCGAAACAGTCATCGCTTTCTCTGGCTCTTTTACTCAAATCCTGCAGTCGGGTTCGGACTCTGCAGAGCGAGCAAATGGTTTGGCAATCTGGGTGCCTTCGAAAAACGCATGGATTCAGACTCTGAAGATTCAGAAGGAAGCCCTAGCCGGTCAACTCTTTGCGGCGACGTTTTTGCCGAACAATACTTGGCTCGGGGCTGGAACACTCGGCTCCCTTGGATTAGCCATGAGCGGGGCCGCTGGTATGCGTTCTCAGTCGGGCCAGGTCACCCTGCAACAGTTACCGATTGATATTGATACTACATCAAGCTCTGGGTCGACTTCTTCGAGAAAACGCGCGGTGGCAACGACAGGAACCGTGGCTGGTGTCAACAGCGGAGCGTATTACAGCGGCCATGATCAAAATGTCACCATATTTGGCGGTCATTTTACAGCTACTGGGACGAACGGGTCAACCATCAACAACCTTATGTTCCTCAACGGATCTAACAACAACCTCGTTACGGGTGCGCCCGAAGGCCTGGACTCCAACTCTACCATAATGACCATGGTCCTTTCAGGAGATTTGCTATTCGCTGGAGGCCGCATTACAGGTCATGTCGGCAACGCTAATATTAATGGGTTGGCTCTGTACGATATGACCACCGCAGCATTTCGAACCATCCAACCTGCATCATTGCAGGGGCCCGACGTTGTGGTCAATGCGCTTGTACCAAAATCAGGCACGTCTGCCGTGTACGTTGGTGGCGCCTTTGACCAGACTTCGCAGGGCCTTCCATGTCCTTGCGTGTGCATGTATGACACTGCTACCAGCCAATGGAACACTGTCGGGACGGAGTTGGACGGAACGGTGTCTGCTTTGTTCTGGACTTCCAAAACCACTCTGCTAGCGGCAGGAAATTTGACGGTAGCAAACAACCAGACATCCTTGGCCTCTTACGACACGAAAAGCCAGATGTGGACTGCCACCTCGAATCCTGTCATTCCCGGGCCAGTCTCAGCCTTTGCCCCTGCCACAGACAATGCAGACCATATGTGGGTAGCAGGTACAGCCAACAATGGCTCGACATTCTTGGTTGAGATTGACGGAGACAATAATCGACCAGTTGTGGACGCCTTCGGCACTGGTACTACTATTCAGGGGTTGCAAGTCATGCCTTTAACCAAGGACCACAAATCAACAGATTTCATGGATAATGATCAGGCCTTGCTGGTGACAGGTCAACTGAACATTAGTGGGTTCGGCAATGCAGCTGCAGCCTTGTTCAACGGTACCACTATGGCGCCTTTGATCCTTGCTTCCACCTTGAATGGCGATCCGGGGAGTATCAGCCAAGTCTTTACATCGAAGACCAACAACCTCAAATCAAGTCGTAAGTTTATTATGAGATCTATTCATGTTGCAGCTACTAATAAGTTCTACAGATCGTGGCCATTCCAGAGGCATCGCTGTCCTGGTTGCTTTATGTGCAGCCCTGGGCACGATATTCCTGATCATATTACTCGGCATCATACTGAACCGCATCCAACGCCGACGAGCGGGTTACAAGACCGTACCGAGCGTGCCATATGCGGACAAGAATTCCAACATTCATCGTGTACCTCCAGAAGCACTGTTGGGCCATCTTGGTTCCAAGCAACCAGCTGCACCTACGGTGTGATAGCGATGAAAGGACAGAATTTTTTTCTGGTCTGCGGATGGAAATGAAGCCACGATCCCCACGAATAATGTTACGGAAAAAATTGCTGACGGCCGGCCCTGTTCCATGTTTCCCTGGAGATTAATCGACATGGAGCAATGGATGGATGGAATTGTCTTTCTCTTTTTGCTGTTTTTTGCTTTCTTCTACTATTCCAGCTTGATACCCGGACGGTGCTGGCTTTTCATTTTCATTTGGCTGTGTATGGGCTGTATAGACGACGATCGAGTTTTCGGGACCATTCTCTTAATATTGCCGGAGAGGTCTTTTTCTTTTTGTTGTGCTGGTTTTTTCAAAAAGGATACAATTGCATGGCGCTGTGGCGTATCATTCATCGACAGGTACAGGTGCAGATACCGGGAGCTTGGCTTTTGTGAACAAATTATTTCAGGCGAGCTAGAGGGAGAGTGGACTACTCGTACTAGTGTTTCTGTGGTCTCTCGCAAGGAGTTGTATCTGTGACGGCGACTGTGACTGCTACGGTGTTAACAGGCAGTGGTGCTCTTGGAGTGCATAGGAGAGCATAGCGAGAGCAGAACAGAACAGAACAGAGGAAGAGCAGAACTAACGAGTTCTGACCTAAATCCAATAATTAATGTGATGCTCTCTATTCCGCCTTTTTTTCTTTTTTGAATTGAGTTGGCATGGCAGTTATGTCTTGCAACTGGCAGGCCGTCTGGCTTTAATGCATAGCGTTAAGGATCCTTCATAAGTACGGTAGTAGAGTGAGTACTCTTTAACGGCAACTTTCAGTCTATTGGAGTTGGCCGTTTGTTTGCTGCAAAATTGAAAAGAATCAATACTGCAAGTAATGTAATGTAAATTCGATTTCTGTGAAAAGGGGTTCTTAAGGATATGTATTTCCAATCAGCCAGAAGAACCTCGTGGGCCTGATATACTGATATACTGTGGATGGTTCGGATCCGACCTGTCATGTGGTTTTGGGGTTTGTCTTTGCCTCTGTCCCAATAGACTAGATTGGCCAGGATTTCGGAAGGGGGGAGTTGTATTGTATATATTGTGGATGTTACGTCTTGGTCTTGGTCTTTGGGCTGCTCTGAAGAGTCCAGTTCTTTTGCTCCCTCCTCACCTTCGAGTGTGATTCTCATGCTGCTGGGGTGTCAGAGACATCCGTCAGGGGTTGCTCTTGTTGTTGCCGTCGCTTCGCTTCCCACCAACTAAGCCACCCTCTGCCTCTGCGTCTGATGAGAGAGATGATCATCTGAGAACGCCAGAAGATTCAACGACCGCAGACTCGCCAAGCCAGTCCGTTACCCAACGACCGCAACGGTAGGTATGGATGGCAGCTGTGGTGTGCGAGTATCGTAGTAGCGTGACATAGTCACAGTCAGAGTCACAACCATGCAGTGGTCATCATCGTAGTCGTCCTCATAACCATGACCATGACCCATGAAAAAAATCGACCCTGTGCTATTGGAAGTGCCTCTGTTCCGTGTGTGAATAAACGTGTCGAGTCCAGTCCGGTCCTCAATTGGACGGTTGAGGAAATCAATTGTCTCTTTCTTTCTGGGCGTGATGTTGCACAAGTAGATATGGTCTTCCTGCAGGCCTGAAGTGGCGTGGCGTGGCGTGGCCGACGGGGGGAACATGCAGATGTGGGCGTCGACGGGGTGCGGTCCATTTGGACTCGACTCGATCAAACTTTGATCATTTTTGAGAATCTCAAAAGATGACGATTCCGCCCTGTCCCGCCACAGGTTTGGAAAAGGACCCCTTTGGTCCTGGTCTGGAGTCGTCTCCCGGTTCCGTTCCTGGGGCGTTGTTGTGATTTTAAAATGTCAAACCCTTGGCTCAAAACTCAACTCAACCCCCTTCCCCTTGCCAACATCCTCTGCTCCTCTTCAGGCGAAGGTCTCCTCCCATAGACGACATAATGTCGCTGATAAGGATGGACGTCCTTCATAGTCGCGGCCTTGCGGACGTCTGCCAACATGACCTCGATTTCCTCACGAGACCATCTAAGGCCTTCGGTACTGAACAACTTGTACGTGAACCCCTGCAAGCCAGCCAGCCAGTTATTCAACCACCAGCCACCGATTCTCTTTAGTCTTTTATCACGGGGCCAGGGACCCAGCGGGATTTTGGAGATATGTTCATGAATATCAACATAACCAGCCTCTTCCATCCATGTCTTGATGTCTGCGGCGATACGAACAGGACGAGCAGGGTACAGGGACTGGTTGGCAGCATACTCCAGATGTTCGTCCCACACCTTCAATCCCCAGTCTTCGGGGATGGTGTTGTCGTCCGAGACGGGCGAAGGATGTAGTTCCTGGCACTCGAGCCATCCGGTGCCAGGACGCAGGTATTTGCGCGCGTTGCGGATCAGGTCCTCGTACGAAGTCAGTGATCCGGCCATGAATCGCACATGACAATAATCCACGCTGCCGTAGGGTCGCACCCAGTCTTCTTCGGAGCAGTCCTGTATTTCGAAATGGACGTTCTCGGGAACCTCGAGCGGCTGCACGGCCGACAGGTCGGTTCCCGTGATGGTGGCGTGCGGCAAAAAGCCTGAGTCGGCCAGCTCGATGGGCCAGATGCCCGTCCCTGTGCCGAGATCGAGCACCGTCCGCACAATTTCCGGATCCAGTGGCGCAAAGTATAGTCGGCCGTGTAGTTGGTTTAGGATCTCGTGTTGTGCGTCGAGTCGGTTGTTTTCGTTCTCGTCGTTGGGGAAAAGATATGAGCCGTCCTTGTATCGGTGGTACCGTCGGCCCCAGTACATTGGGTAGTCGGTGATGCTGGATGTTAGAGACCGCGTGTCGTATTTGTCCACATCTTCTTCTGACGAGTGTGTTGAATCCGAGTCTGGTACCAGTGGAGAGTCGACGGTCAGGATGGTGCGGTTGCAGTCGGGGACGGGGGTGACTGAGCCGGACATGGTGGGGAAGCGAAGGGCTTGGAATTAGAAGCTGCTGGCGATAGTGAATAATGGCTCGTTAAAACTAGTCCTGTTCCTGCTCGTGGTCGTGGCTAGCGATGTTGAAGAAGAGCATTGAAGAACTTGAAATTGGAATCTTGAAGCGCTGCGAAAGAGTGGAGGGCAGATTGACGGCGGCAGCTGGTGGTGCTACACTCCTTGGAGACAGAAATCCAGTGGGTTTAGTTGTTTGAGGTTAGGCGGCTAGAGCAGACAGATGTAATCCACCTGGTCTGTTCACCGATCGCCGCAAGGTTGAATCTTTGGGTGTAGAAATGAAAATGTAGGTGTGAGAGAAAAAAGGTGTGCAAGTGGAAGCGGGATGGGGGTGCAGTGGTGGCGATCAGGAAGAAGGGTTCCGTCGGGTTGGAGCGAGCCGAAGGGGGGCGGTCAGGGTAGAATCGGTGCAGCCGTACAGTCCTTCGCACCGTAGATATAGTAGACAGGTTTGGTGTAAGTGAGTAGTAGTAGACTCGGAGGGTAAAAGTCGAAGAAGAAATGGATTGAGGTGGTGGTGGTTCAGTAGTGGTGGGTGGGATGTGGTGTAGTCAGGACCCGAGAGTCAAGATATCGAGACTCGGACTGGAAAGGAAGCCCACTCGCGGTACCACACACACTACTACTACCCACAGCCAGTGGGCAGCTGAACACGGACACAGCACTACTACCACTGGTAGTAGAATATTACTATACTACAACTAGTAGTAAGTAGTGCTGAATGCAACTGGAGTGACAGTGACCGAAATGACAGGACCTGGACCCGAGGGAACGGAAACCGGCAGAAGGCTGAGAATAATGATGAGCCCGGAGACGGACAACAACGACAAGACCAGCGAGGGGCCGGCACTGCACTAAACTTGAATCGACCCAAAGGCAACTTACGTCCTATGTACATGCATACAGCCATACCAGTTATATCCTAGTCCTGCAGTGGTGGCTAGTGTTAGGGATCGTGGCAGGGACCTGGTGCACTGGGCAGCCGCCGATGGCCGCATCACTGGCCGGCGGCAAGACAGAGAGAGAAGACAAGTGAGCGCTACTGCCATCACCACCATAGTACAACTACAGTACAGTGGTGCTACTGCTCTGCAGTAACCCTCAACTGCAGTGCGAAAATGGAGAAAATGAAAACGAGAAAACGAGAAAAACCCTAAAAACCGGGGCGGGTGGTGTGGACACGGAAAATCCCAAATCCCGTCAATGGATCACGCAAGCAAGCAACGTGCTGTGAAGAACTTGAACTCAACGACAGTCAACCAGTCGATCACTGCATATCGCGATCGTCGACAACGAACTGGAACTATTGTTGGGTTTTTATGCATTGTCAATCTTAACCAGGTAGGTACCAGGTAATTATCTCGGTGCGGCGCCCTGGTGAGACTTGCCAGTGGGTGTTCTGGTCCGTCAATCATCCCACCACTGCATTGCAGCGACCATATGTACAGTCTAACGCCGTATGATACTAGTGCCAGTGATAAAAATTGACAAAGCATTACCCTAATACTACCTAGGTATCTACTAGTACTGGAGCAGAAATGGTGGCGGCCGGATGGCGAAGGTGGCCTGAACCAGAGACTCGGGTCGGGGCAAGTTTGTGCTGTACAATAACTTATTAGTGGCCGCCCACTCCAGTGCAGCGCAGCGCTTTACACCTTGGGCACCGACGCAGTGCAGTGTCTTATAAATCCATTCCTTCACCGCCCCCAACCCACCGTCTCTTAAGACGCTCGGTTAGGGTACCTATGTACGCTATACTACAGTATGTACAATGGCCGGATTCGAAAAGAACGTCAGAGGGGCTGTTACTAGAAGTAGACTAGCGTCGCATCTTTTACAGCCTAATAGCATATTTCACGTATTTTACAGCACTTGGCGTAAAAATGACCAATAGTTATTGGGCTATAAGTACCGTTTATACCGTATTGTAATGTGGCTAGTGCAATTAGTTGCCAAAGTGGCCAATCAGCAGTCCTCAATACCTCCACCGACGTTAATTTCGAATCCGGCCGTTGTAAAGTACTACTGTAGTGTATTCTTTGTCGATGATTCCCCACGTTCAAGCCATCTACTGCCAGTGTAGTGATACTACTCAAGCTATCACCACCCCCCCATTTTCTCCTGTGGTGTTCGCTCGAAATACTGCCCGATGTCCTGGTTCTTACATTGCACTCATCCTTTCGTCTGCAGGAGAACAATGTCTTGGCTGCAGTGGTATAATATCAGCGTGATCAGATAGTTTTACAGTAGTAATGCAAGTAGAAAGTTGTTCTCAGCATCTATCTCATCCCTGCAGACCGGCCATGCCAGTCTCTCAACGAGACTGATACTCGTATTTCTCCTTCTCACCCCGGCTTCCTGTTCTTCTATCTCCCTACTTGCACCGCTTCTCGACAATGCCCGCCCCGTGCTCCTCGTACTCCTTTTTCGAAATCCACATCTGATGAAACGTGCCCAAACTGGCGACGATGCTACCGCCGATCCAACTGCCAAACTTGCGCTCGACAGACATACCCGACGCATGAATCCGAACCCTGGCGCTCGGATACATTTTCGTCAACTCAAGCTGAATGCGATCGGGTAGACCACGAATAAGGGATCCAGCACCCGTAATAACGACATTTCCCAACAGTAAGGGCCGGATATCGACATCCACCTGGCCCAAGCTGGCCTTGACCAGTCCGGGAATAGTACCCTGCGGTTCTGGGGCCGGGTAAAGCGAAGCCTCTTCCTCCGAACCCGCAGGCGGGGGATAATAACACTGGCCATCGAACAGACTCTCAACCAGCCTGAACCCCTCGGTCGAAAAGGACTGGTTATATCCATCTGGAAACTCGAACGGATGTGCATATTGCTGATGTTGTTCACGAGTCAAAGCCTCGCCCTGGCCGCGGAACGGAGTATTCGGATTCGTCCAGGCCTGCAGCACAATCTCTTTGAATTCCAGCACAACTTTCTCCTCCTGATAGCGACGGAACGAGGGTCTCGGGGCCTGGAATCCAGGCGGAAACACGCGAGGCACAAAGTTAGCCGGCTGGCCCGCGTCGACGGCCTGTTTCGACGCGACAAGGTAATGCGGCGTCAGGGCAATGGGATTCGGTTCATGCGACGCCAACATGCTCCGAACCTGCGACGACAAGTAATTGCCGCCAATGTTGGAGCGCATCACACCCTTTTTCAACACCATCCCATCATGCACCGGAGTGACCGACACCTGCGTCGCGCCAAAATCAATCACAAGCGCACTCGGCCGACCTGCAGCGAATGCCGCCATCACGCCCGTCCTGCCCAAATAAAACGCCGGTGCGGCCCAGGACTCGAGTGCGATTTCCGCGCACTTTTCGCGGTTCTTTGTAGTGTTCCACGCCGGTTCCGTCATGAACAATGGGTGATCTTCTAGACATCGTTCCGTGTCCTCGGCCTCCGCCATCGCCTTTTGCAAGTCCGGCACCGATTTCGGGTCGTTGAGCCATTCCGTTAGGGCTTTGTTCGGCCGCGCCCCCGTCAGGCTGCTGGCGAACGAGTATTTCCATAGAGCTTCTGCTGCCTCCCAGTCCTCCACTATTCCGTCGCGGTTGATCGGGTTTTGTATCTCCACGTCCTCGCGCGGCACGTCAATCACATGGTCGCCGAAGTATCGTCCCGAACTGGTTGATGCGTAGAATGATGGCACGATCGATTTCGGTGTGTCTTCGCCTGCGAATCCGGCCCGTACGCTCGAGAATCCGGGATCGAGAACCAACGCCGAAACCTCATCTGTACAACGTTAGTTGGAGACGAAAACGCCAGACCTTCATTCGTCCCAACATAACATACCTCCCGCATACTCTGCCGTCTTGGGCTCGTCCCGTGAGGTCAACCCGGTTGTTGCCATTATGCAGGCCCTGATTCACGCGCGCAACGAGATCCGAGATCGAGCGATCAATCAATCACTTCAGATCCTATCGCTGACCGAACCGCATTTCTTGTTTGTGCTGTAGTGGACGTGTCGAATAGGAATCACAAAGGCGTCAGGTAGAATCGGCGCGTCGCTTTATGGCTCATCAGTACTTCAAGTTGTACTGGCTTTCGTCCCGGTTGAGGTCGCAGTCAATTCATCTTGAAGTTGCGCTTCAAGTTCACTGCAACCCGCCGCGCGACGCTGCAACCAATACAAAAGATGCCAAGCCCCCCTGCCTCCCCGATTGGGCCAAATCAACTTTCAACTTCATCCGAGTCCAACGGCGCTTCATGCAGTGGCATTTACTACAGTCTACATTAATAGTGAAACTGCTAGTATCTACCGTATGCCATGTCGGTAGCTACCTATGTAATGCCAATACTGTTGATGACCATTCAAATACACTACTGCTGCAAATCCTAGTGCCATGCTCCTAGTACTACATCACTTCGGCCTCATGCCGGGCTGCTTTTACTCATGCCCTGTCACATGTAGCGTCGGTTGGGAACTCTACAAAAAATCGGAACCAGTGAGCGGCCATCATGCTCACATCTGTACAGCTTCTTCGTCTGGAACCTACAGACCTGAGTGATTTGCTCTACATGTCTCCGTGATCTATGCACGATGCAGATGCTGCCTATGCTGCCTCTCCTATGGATAGGTAGTCATCATTACGGCATCCATACAATCTAACAATGCCTTTCGTAGTATCGTCTTGCTTTATCCGCATGGCCAGATGCCCAGGTTTTGGGCTGTCCTGGTGAAGATAGAATAGAGGTAACCACATTCAATGCCCTCTCACCGAACGCCGCGACACCGACCCTTTTTCATGCATCCAGACAATCATCTGGAAGCTGGATTGAACACCAGTTCGTCGTTGTTCGACGGATCCGCATGGAGTTCCATCACAGGCGGATCATCTTCGTCGTCCTCCCCAATGCCTGGAACCTCGGGTGGTGGTGCACTCTCGCGTAGGTTGCGCGGGCCATACTCGTCCTGCACGATGGGTTCACTATAGATGGGATCGTTCAAGCCCTCACCATCATCCAGTCCGAGCAGACTGCGCGCGGGACTTCCCACATTGCCTTCTACCCTCGTACTGTCATTGGAACTGCCTCTGTCGTCGAACATGCCGTCTTCCTCCGAAGGCGCAGGCACCCGCCGACCAGCCGGCAGCCCATCGAATCCCCAGGTCTGTTGCCACAAAGGTCCGCCATCTTCCATGATGATCCCTTCGTCCTCTGCAATCGCCGCCTCATATGGTGGCAATTCATCATCGGCTGGTGGCCCGAGCAGTGTCGGTGGACTGTCGCCTGCGGCTAGTAGACCTGGATCCTGATTTTCTTCTTCCACTGCTGAGCCATCCGCTCCCACGCGGTGACTTGGACCGGCTGGGTAAGCGCTCGACAACCCATTGTGGGAGGAGTCGCCGAGTCGCCGACCTTCCCCCGTCACTGGTGAGGCTCCCCGCGAATCTGTCGGCTGCTCAGAGTCGGCTTCGCCAAGGCTGCTCGACTCCAGCAACTCTTGCAACCTCGGCCCGCCTAAAGGGTGGTCATCCGACCGTCTGCGATAGAACAAAAGGTACGCCGCACTGGTAACAACGGACCGGGGATCGGATTTTTGGGTGACATGGGAATCTGCACACACATTAGTTTCCAAATCGAGACGAGAAGTCTGGATCCGAATACTCACCATTGAATTCATACCACATGTTGTTCACGAAATTCTTCGCATAAGCAGTGTAATGCCCACCGCCAAGTCCTCCATAGTGGTTGTCGACCGCGATCAAGTCATAGATCAAGCTCTTACCATCCTGCTGGTCTCTAACCATGGCCGACAAATCAAGACCTTCCACAGGATAGTCCACTTTCACTTCCAGCTTGTCTCGGAAGTTCCGGTTGCTGCTAAAGCGCTTGAGATGCATGACAAGAATGTCAGGAGCCTTCCACAATTCAAACATTTTTTCCGCTCGCCGGTGTTCTTTGCAGCGCGGGCAGTACCAGGCATTTTGTTCAGACAAAGTCTCAGGCTTGCCGAACTCGTTTAAGCAATCCTCCAATGAGATGCCATTCTTCTTGCGGTTTGAGCGCCGAACACGTCTGGCTTGCAACTCCTCATCGTGAAACAACTCGACACTCTTCCAGGTCGGCGCACCGCGCATTTCTGCGTTCTCTTGTTCCGCCCCACCAAACAAGGCATCCCAGGCCTCTTGGCTCCAGTCCAGGACTATGGCTTCACCTGGCCGAATCAAATCGTCACTTTTGACTTTGGGCATCGGCTGAGGCGGAGGAAGAGCCGGTGGTGTTCGGCGGTGATTGTTGCGCCGGCCATATTTCTTGCCCCGATTCTTGTGTCTTAGTGCCTTCTTCGACATGGGCTGCCGCGGCTTCAAGACTTCCTGAACTTCCGGAAACTCGGTGTCAGAATCAGGGCCCGACGGTAGCGGAGGAGTTGCATTCGACTCGGAATCAGAGTCATTGCTACCAGCCGTGGCATCCTCATGCTCAATATCCGCATGCCCATCCTCGCTGCTCACCGAGCCGCTGTCACCACCGTTGGCGAGCTCTGATGCCTCAGACTCTTTCTTTGCACGATGAGACACGGATCTTGGGATTCGATTGACGATGGGGTCATAGTCCTGGGACTCTGAGATCTGGTTCCAACCTGTGGGGATCCCTTCGCCGGTCGAAACGACATGAATGGTGAAAAGACCGCGCAGCTGGCTGGGAATAGAAGAATCTGATCGCAGGAAGTTGTGGAAGACTGTGTCGCTGGAACGATCCATTGCTTCAGGTGCTTGGCTGGCGTCGCGCATGGAGACGTCGACAATACCGTCCTCTCCTTGAACCGAAACCGCACTAGGTTGGTTCGATTCGGTGCTCGACATGTCATCCGCCATCACCACAGTGTCCGAATCCTCAGGTGCAGTAGACACCCCACGCTCCGAAGCATTGTCGCTTTCCTCGAAAATCTTTCTCGTAGTCATTCCAGCCACATTTCCCAAGATCTTTTTCAGGATGCCCTCATAGCTCGCTCGGTCCTCGCGGGTCAAAACAAGATATGTGGGCATACCGAAGAATGGCTTTGCACCCACCCGTGATGCTGGCGTCTTGACAAGTCTGTTGTACATAGGGACCAATAGACGCTCTGCTTCGGGACTGTCAGGCGTTACCAACTCGTCGTCGTTATCCCGCCCGATCGTATAGAGCGAGAACTTCCGCGCTTTGTTGGGATTGTAGTTGGTGGGCACCGACTCCAGCTCGTAGACACAAATGATATCTCCAGCCTGGATGTTGGCTTCGGAGATAATGATGTTGTTGTCAAATATCTTGTAAATCTTGTTCTTGTAGGCCTCCGCAACCAGCAACCGATCCACATCGACGTGAGTCCTCGACGCGACGAATTCCTTCAAGCCTTTGATGCTGGAATGCTTGTCGATGTCCACATCAATCCGGATTGGTCGTTTGTGAAGGGGAAAATACAAAATTTCCTTCTGCCAGTTATTTTCGATCGGAAGCTGTAGGGTGAGATTGTTGAATGGGTCAAAGATAATGCTGACTTTGTGACAAACGGGACAGGTCAAGGTGGATTTGTACATGCCGGCAAACAGGTCAGTAACCACCGAGTCATTCCTTGCCTTGTAGATCTCCCAGTTCTTGTCGGCAAACTCTTTCAAGGCTGCGGTATCATGTACCATGTCGTCGGTCGAATCAGGTTTTTCAATGTATGGTTTCTTGTGGATGCGGTTCAGGTCTTCCTGTAGGCCGTCGAGCAAGAACAGCAGAAACTCCTGGGAGTCCTGCTGCTGATAGCCCGAAAAGCTTGGTCCATACTTTCCAATGATGGCCTTGAATCGCGAAGGGTTCGTGGAAGAGGCGTTTTCATCGTAGATCTGGTGGAGCAAGTTGGCATATGCCTTTGCCACCTCCCCATGATGGCCCAAAGCATTTTCCACATTAAGGTCCTGCTTCCAGTAATCGTGCAAAAAGTACTGGGTCAGTTCCTCCACGCTACGCAGACACTGCAGAGCGGAATTCATGTAACAGGTGTTGCCTAGATTGCTCAGTCCAGTGATGCCGCGTGGTCTCCCATCCCGCTTCTGCCGTCCACGTGTCATCATTCCAGGAGCCGGGCTTGATCTGCCACTGGAGGCGAGATTCTTGGGTGCGGTCTTGAGAGCTTTGCCCAAGCTGAGCTTTGGGTTCTCACTCGGCCACTCATCTTTCCCGGACTTCTGCTCTTCCAAAACGATCACTTCATCCCTGCCAAGACCGACAGTGCTGAGAGTCGACTTGCCGTTGTATTTTGGGTTCGCTGTGTGATCCGGGGCGTTTAAGAGCTCTCGCTGCTCGCCGATCTGAAGGTGTACAAAGGTGTTGACATCAAGAAGCATCTTGTCGCCGGCACTTGCAATGATTTCTGCGCCTGGTGCAGGGGATGCACTCCGCGAAGCCGCGGGGGTCAGTACGCCGGAATTACCAGAGCTCTTGAGACCCCCGAGTACCCTCCAAACTCTGACCTTGGTGTTGTTATCAATGCCCAGTAGCCTCTTGCCTTCTTTCAGCCATTCATTGATGTTTTCCTTCTTGCTGGCTAACAGCCGCTGGGGTGGCAGGTCCTTCTCGCGCTGTGTCTGAGTCGTGTGCTCACTAGGCACCTTGAGGAACGAGAAGATCGGCGGACTCAACTCCCAAGTCACATTAGGAAGAGCATCGGGCTCACTCCAGTCATGGGCGTATCGCGTTATGATCGGAGAGTCCTTCGCAACACCGTACCATGAAACTATCAAGTCCCAGGCTTCTTGCGGTAGAACCTCGTAGTCTTCACCCATGGTCAGACCAGGCCGAAGCGGCACGTAAGGCTCACCAGCTTCGTCCAGAAGCCGAGTTGATTCTTCGATTACCATGGCAATGTCTGAATTGTCTATTGGCCCGATTTCACCTTCAGTCGCCGATTTGTCGAACTTGCTGGCCTCGCCAGCGACCGAGCCTCGCGACTGCACTCTCTGGAGCCATTTCCCGGAGACGACATATCCCTTTTGCCCTTCTTGGAGTTCCTGCTGTGCTAGCTGCGTCACCTTGACGATTTGTTCATCGATGGAGGGCATAGAGATGGCAGTGGGAACAATATCGGTGTTCAACGACGTGGCAGCTGTGGACTGGTTTGAGGGACTAGGAATAATAGAATCCGAGGTCGAGCTACCACTGTTGTCGGACGCAGCCTGCTGCTGGACGGCGCGAGGGTCACTTGCCTGGGTCAGGCTGCTGCCGGTGGCTTCTGCCTTGTCACGATGTCTCGAACCGGTGTCTTGTTGCTTCGCTTTGGTGGTGTCCGGGGTGGGTGCGGCGTCCGAGTTGCCGGGTGTGAGCCCGGAAGTCTGGCCGCCCATCTCGACGTCGCTTTCGTATGTCTCTCGCTCTTGAGCCCCCATGTCTGACGCCGGCCTCTTCACTGCTGGAGATGCGGAGCGCAGGTGCCTGCCTAAATCATCCTTCGATTGTGCAAATTGTTGTTTTTGCGATGCGGGCATGTCCCGAACGGGATTGCTCGGAAGATGAGGTAAGGATGAGGCCTGGAAACTATGCCAGAACCATGGACTGCGAGGATGACGAAGACTGGAAAATGTCGTATGCTGAAAAGATGAGGGACCGAATTTGAGGCGGCGGAATGCGAGGTGCGAGTGGCAGTGACAGTGACGGTGGGCCTTCGTCAAGTTGGTTACTACAGCGCAGTCAATGAGCGTCGGTGCGATGGCAATCGCGGCCAGTCTGTTCAACAGCCCACCCCCAAGTGAAGTGCAGTCCAGTGAAAGTCCAAAGAAGGCGCAGGAGAATCGATTCACTAAACTTGAACAGTCTCAAGGGATGCCACGCTGGAGGTCGAGCAGAAATAAAATATCCTCAGCCTCGCTTTATGCTGCGGTCCCCGGCCGTTTGCTTGACTGTCAGCGCCGTGGTTTAGCTTTTTTTTGGTAATGTGATTTGGTGGCTCCTGGATGTCAGATCGCTGGATTCACACAACGGAAACGGAGTTTAGTTCTCTGGCTGTCATTCAGCTCAAATACTGTATGTGTTGTAGGTACTGTAGGTAGAAAACCCTGAACACACCAAACTTCAACTGCGTCACTGGTTTCTCTGGCGGTCCATGTCCGCAGAACCACCCCAAGGCACCACTTCCTGCGGCGTCGACTCGCCTGCAAGGTATGCATATGTACTGGATACGATCTTCAATCCGGTCGAATTTGTTTGCAAGGCCAGCGCTACACATCGGCAGTAGGTTTCATCTTCAGGGCTATAAGCTACTTTCATTCATTATTGCTGTTGTTCGGCTAATAGGGCGTGGGCTGTATCATCTATGGACTGCGAGAACAAGGCTGGCCAGCATCCCAAAAGTCAGCCTCCGCCTCAGCTTCCGGATGTCCGCAAGACTGCAGCAATACTACTGTAATTCTACCAGTAGCAACGCCCTCATCACCCGGCAAGACACCTTTGCAGACTACCGCGCAACAATCTTGTCCACTTCATCCCTCGCCTCCGACCAAGTCTCCAAGTTCTTGCGTGCCCATTCGATATGGCATCTCGCATAGGCAATCTGGCCAATGTTAGCATTCAAGTCCTTTTCCCGTTCCGAAGGGGACATACCATATATCTCTGAAGGTCATCTTCTTTTTCTTTTTGAAACCGCTTCAGATCTCGTAGGACGCCTTGCGTCGCGTCTTTGACGTCCTTCTCCGACACTTCGAGGGCCTGCTCCAGCTGCGTCAAGCTCTCCCTGGTCTTTCCGATCTGATCACGCCGCGTCCTTTCTGGATCGACGTCAACGAATCCATTGACGGCGTGCCTGAAACTGCCGAATATTTTGTTTGCCACGAAATTGCCACTAGGAGATTTCTTGTGCGAAATTGGCGAAGCTGGGCCAGCCTGTTGATTCGGTTGCCCCTGTGCCGCCGACGGAGGCGACGAAGGAGTCTCTCCGTGTGTCGGTGGAAAGTCAGAATCAACGGATTCAGTCTCATCATGTCCCTCCCTCCCCGCCCCTCCCTGCCTTTCTGGTACACTCCGAGCCGAAGCATTGGAAGCCGATCGACGCGGAGGACTTGGAAGCGCTGTGCTTCCCGATAAATATGCATCAATTCGTTTTGCTTCGGCTTCACTACGCTCCAGACTTTCCAAAAGATTGCGCTTCTTCTCCAGGTCATCCCTTGTCATGTCCTGCTGCACTCGCTTGAGCACTCTGTATCGCAGAACATTTCGAACAACCCCGGCGAATTGTGCACTTTCCCGCATAGGCTCGGCAAAGTTGGCCCCTAGACTCAAGGCTAGTTCCTCTGTCGAAATGTATGTGCTGTCAACAGCCTGTCCTATCCTCTCAATGGCAGCGGCGACCGTTGGCGACTGTTCGGACAGGGAGAACCCATTATACCGAGCACCTAACTCTGCGAGGTCCGCAGAAAGCTTGGTCAAATGTTCAAGTGTGCGACGATTAACTTTCTCGATACTTCCTTGTAGCAACAGTTCCAGCTCTCGCGTTGAAGCCTCAAAATTGATAAAGTAGGGGTCCAGGTCCGTCTCACTCAGCTTGTCGGTAGCGATGGGAAAGCGGCCAAATATTTGCGGGCCAGGAGTGGTATGAGATGCAGCCGAGGGATAGGTCTGGTCGGGCGGAGATATCGGAGTGCCACTGCTGGAGGTCGGCCCAGTGGACTTCAGCTTAGCGGAGGAAGAGGGTACCGGCAGCCAGTTGTGAGCGGGAGTGGGATTGGCCGGGTTCAGAGGAGGTGCTTTCAGGTTGTTTTTCGGTATCGAAGAGATGGGGTGAGCGTGTAAGACTTCGTTCTGTAGGCCGTCAGCTTTCAAAAGATCCCATCGAATACCTCCGCCTGGGACGGCCGTATGCATACCCAACTGGAGTTAGGATCCAAGAACCTCCACCAGACTCCATCCTCGACGACTTCTTTCATTCTTCGGCAGCGGTTCAAGAACACTCCTAGCATGCGTTTCCGCAGGTCAATGATGCTAACGTCTTCCTTGGCCTTGGTAGGTTTCGCGGCATAGTCGGCCATGGTATGCTTCTCCGGTATGGGCGGGATGACTAGCGTCGGGTGGAGGTTGACGAGGGCGGCTCGAAGGGAGCTGAATTCAGAGTACCGTCTGGCAACCTCGATATCCTGGTTGAAGTAAGTAGCAAGCCACATAGCTGGGTCATGTGTGGCCTACACCAGTCCGGATCTTGTACACAATATACCCGCCATCCGAGCTTTTGCCTGCGTCTGTTATAACGATCTCCAGATCGGGATTCTCATATAGGATCTGCTGCACCCGACTATCGTAGCCACCCCTCGGAGGCGTAGGCACCGGTTGCGGGTTGGAGTCTCGGCGGTTATAGTCGTCGTCTTCATCGTCGCTCATGTTGTCGGGGCGCGATAGGAACTGCGGCGGCTGGTCGGGCGAAGAGGGCGAGGAACGGGGAGGTGAGGAATCATTTGAGTCTAAATCCCCGTGTTAGTAATCGCACACACAAGCACTGGAGTCAATTCCATACAGGAAGCACTTAGAGCTGGATTCGTCGGTCCCGCGGAGTGCTCCTGGTTGTCGAACGACCCGTACGGGTTGTTATCCTCGTCGTCCTGCCACATCTCAACATGCGGCTTCGTCGCCCGTTTCGGATGTCAGGGATTTTAAACGGATGCGTCAAACTTGAGAGAAGGACAGTATCAAGACTGCGCAGCCGCAATCCTTGGGCTGATCGGGGCAGTACAGTTACAGTATATCAGGGTGTTGGTGGGAGTGATGCGGGTGGTAGAAGGCACTCCTCCAATGGCTTCAACCTGCCGCGGCGACCATCTCACGTCATTGGTCACTCCAGCAAGGTGCGCTCAGACCGCCCCTTAGTAAACGTCCTGCGATGGATTCTACAACATCGCACAGCCTCGACCTGCTTGCTATCGCTAATACCAGTTGCCTACTGCTGGTGCTGTTCTGCTTATTACGCATCATATACGTGTTTCAATGGGGCGTACATGGAAATTCGCCTTGAGGCCTTGAGGTTCTATGCGTCAACTCCCGCACTCTAGCAAGTTGGAGTTCGCCCGCATTGTTCGTATGTAACCAGCCATTCCAGCCCTCAAGCACATCAGCCCTTGCTTCAGTGACTATTTTTGTACAATTGAAACGGAAGGCGTGGTTGAAATCAGATGCAGTCCAAGTTCCAGTGGCTTGTCCCAGTCTGTTGGAAAGGATGCACTGCTTGTTTCGTGTCATCCAGTCTTCTTGTTCCTCCCAACCCAAGCTCCATGACTTTCACTGGCGAATGCTTTTATTCCGCCGGCCTCTTAGTCCTGCTCCGTATTATCCATAACCATAAGCCGCCCGACCGTGTGGATGGGGATGGTTTAAAGGTAAGACCGGTCCATTGACGAAGGTCGGCTGGCCTGGATGAGGAGGACGCGCAACGTGTGCTGCAGTTGACCACGGCCAACCATGGACAACCCATATCTTTCGTCTCTTGCAGCACCAGAAGATGAGAGACAAGGGCAGCAGGCCTGCCAAAACCGAACCCACGATCAATCCGACCTTTGCACCCGTGGACCAGCCATCCCATCCACCATGATGCTGCTGCTGCGGTTCCACCACATAAATCAGAGGGGTCGGAGGTTCAGAAGACGTGGTGGCAGGGCCCGTGGCGACTGGGAGCGAGATGACCCAGGTGGAATACAGGCTGCCATGGTCATTCTGCAGGTACACATCAATCTCAGTGATTGTAACGGATGATGTCTCTGTTGTGGTGGCTATGATGGGAGTGGGAGTGTATTTCGTGGTAGGAGCGGCGGGCGGCGCAGGCGGCGAGGGTGAGGGCGAGGAGATGGTGACTGTTTGGCCATGTGTGGCTGTCAAGGTGGTGTAGAAGTGAGATGTTATCGTTGTTGTTACGTCCGTGACGATTGTGGTGTCTGCTGGGACCACGGTAGTGGCTGTGTCTGTGACCGTCTGTGTCTGGGTGACTAGCGACATATTGATTGCTGCCAGTGGTGTTCAACGTTTTGGTAGGCAGTGAAGGAGTTAGTGAGAGAGGGAGAGGGAAGGACATTCGAAATAGAAAGGGGAGACAAAGCATCAGATCGTTGGTGGGAATGGTTTGGCTGCACTGCAGTCAAGGCTTACAAAAAGTGAGTAAAGTGCAGTGTGAACTTCAGGTCACGGCATCTTCAGTAGCCCTTTGACTCTAACAACTCGGAATACACAACAGTAGCTAGTTCTCACAGCACAACATGATGTGATCGACATGAGCTGCATGCCCTCCCTCTGCAGGCTCTTGGATGTGATGTGCTTCTCGAGGACTGCAGACTAGCAAGATTTTGCAGTTTGTCCTTCACGCTGCAGCAGCTCCATTTGCTGGCGGGTTTTCAGCAGCAGCAGCTGCAGGTGCTTCTCCCTCCTCCATTCTCTCCATATCTCTCTGAATCAAGGGGACCCAGATCCTCCAGGATATCCACATGCAGACCGGTATGATGACGAAGAAGCAGACCAAAATCACTAGGCCAGCCTTCATTTTGCTAGTTTGTAGCTGGGATTCGGATTGCGTATGAGGCTGATGCCAGGGTCAGCCTGAGATAGGGCTCGCTCTGGGTCACTGACCTATATTGTTTTGCTTCAAATGGACTGTTCGATAGAGTGGTTGGAGGCTCGGCCACAATGGACTAGGCTGGATGCTGACAATGGCAGTATCGTCAATGTTGTGGGATGGTAGTATGCGTTGTTGGCAAAGTGTCCGTGTTTGTTGTTGTTTGGGACAACAGTTGATTCCTTTTTCCGCTTTCACAGCATTTCACTTTATCACGGTTGCTCGGCGAGCGCGACATTAACGGCATCCAGGAGAACCTCATTAGCTTGCGCATTCACAAGGTCTGCCCGTAATTGTTGTAGCAATTCCCGTACAGCCGTAAACCTGGGCTTAGTCTCATCTTCGGCAAGGAGAATTCGTGCGATGCAGACCACTTTCAGAAATACCACAAGTATTTCATGATCATATGTTGCTCCCAAGGGATTGAACAAGGCGGAGAATTTCTCAACCTCTTCAACGCTTTGCTGGTAACCAGTTGAAGCTGGTATCCTGGAACGCTGCTCCGTCTGGAGTAGATGTAAGAGCTGGTTTAGGCCATCCGTTGTCCAACCAACGGCCAAGTCGATTTGTTCAGCATTCAGGAATCGCAGATGATTGTTGTGCAGTATTTTGGACCAGACCTCGATTTCGCGGAGGTCGTCAATGTAGAGGTTTTGTCTTTCCTCGGCGAATAAATCCCCCTTTGCTTTGATGATGGCTTTGAGGTTCAAGGCAACCGAAGTGTGAAACGGCATACCAGTCGAGTTGATGCTGTATGAGCTGTCACCCTCCTGTCCGACCTTCATTAACTTCAAGAGAGCAGATCTGCCTAGCTCCTTCGTCTCCAAGTACCGCTCGCTGACTTCTCTCAGCAGCAATTCCCTTGCAGCAAGGGCGCAGAATCCCAGTTCTCCGGTGGTCCGTACCCGATGGAGTTCCAATTTTCGTGTAGCTTCAACAGCCTCAAAGCGTACCTCCTCATCGTCGTCATTTAACAGGTCGTACAAGATGAGGAGCAACCGCAAACCAATACCGTGTGGCATTCCAGATACATCAGCGCATCCAGTGAACCCACTGAATGACGACACCGCTCTCGCTGCGCTTAGCCTTGTGGGAAAGTCCAAATAATCAGCTGCAGCGAACTCCACGCGAAGCAGCCACTGTTCGGTCCGTGATGAAACACTTTCAACATCTTGATGACTTGACAACAGTCCACCCAATAGAAATGCCTCCAGCTCCATTGCTACGTTTCCAAGTTCGCGGGTAGATGACAGCTCTCCGAGACCAATTGTCCCATCAATGTGTTGGAGGACAGTGGTTGGTATGTCAGTCAAATGTCCAAAGCTGTGGGCCAGGCATGAGAATGCTTGTTGGAGAACATGTTCTTGACTGGAAATTCTTTTATAACCGCGGTGTATCAGATCGACCAGGGAAAGAACCATAGAAATTGGTGGCTTCAAGCAATGCTTCTCCTGAAGGACGTTCAGTGCGTAATGCAAAGCATCAGGAGCAGCAATCAATTCGGTCATGACTGCAGACCCTAGCTCACTTGAAATTGAAGGCGTGGTGTCGCGAAGTAAGTGCAGGTACGTTTTGTACAGCAGAATCCGGCGCTGAAGGAATGGCCAATGAATTGAGCTGCACTCTGCCATAGACTGGAAGATTTCAGGTGAAGGCGCTTTCTCGAGACTCTCGGCCGCCCAGTTCTTGTCTAGAATGTGCGCAGCAGCTGCATTCAGTAGGTCAAGATATGCAGACCGGACATAAGGCGAGCGGCCAGACAATCCCTTGACCAATTCGCCCGAGCAAAATATTTCAAGGACCGATCTGAACTCAACTTCGCTGATTGTCCCCATAGCCATTGTCAGTATGTATCGGCAACAAAGGAGCACGCCGTGTGCTTCATTTTCATGCTTGATCGAAATAATGTCCTGAAAGAGATTTTGTATCGCAATGGGCGGTGGTAGACCGGACAGGCGAGTGGCAAGCAAGAATGCTGCATGGTCTCTCACGGCCCAGGTAGAGTGAGCCAGCTCTCGGAGAATAGCCCTGTTTGTGTCCTCAATGTTAACCTCCTCGGCATGCAGATGGCCAAGTAGGTCGAGGGCTGCAAAGACATGTTCGGTAGCAGTATCTTGACCGTGAAGAGGCTCATTGGTAGCCTCTTTTGCTGACTCTAGCAGGCTTACTGCGATTACCGAGGGACTCTGGACAAGGGATCTGTCTTGGCTGGACATTCTAGAAAGAGATGACTCGACTGTATTTGTCGAATCCAGACGGTTGATGGATGCTCTTAGCAGCATCAAACCACAGTTTCGGATGGCCCATATTCCGGAAGACAGACAATTGGCAGCCAATTGCAGTATCCTGCCAAGATATTGAACAACCACAGCTGAGAAGCGGGAGCTTGTCATTATCTCCTTGAGGCAGTTGAGCGCATGCACCTGTGGCAGCTTCATACTACCCGCATAACTGGACGGTTTATCATGAATCGGCCTTTGAGCAATCTCCATGAGATCGGTGACTGTGGTAGAGAAGAACTTGCGCTCCGTAGGGCTCAGCAATGCCAGTATCATGGCAGGTAGACCGGCTGATCGACGGGTAAGACGATCTGACTGCTCTTCAATTTGTTGTAGTGCAACCTATCCAAGTGAGCAACCATTCAAACAAGTGTCGAGGGATCTGCGCTTACTATTTTCCATGCTTCTATCAATGATCGTGTGTCAACATCTGGACATGCCCAAACCCTTTCGCAGCATATACTGAAGGTTTGAGCCACGGTGGAGAACGCTCCGCGATGCCGTAAAGAAATCAACTGATCCATACAAAGATCACCGAGCATCGAGAAGAGGGACATTCTGGGCTGTCCGGCCAAGATCAAGGATTGGACCACAAGACTGGTTTAGTCAGTGAAGAACGACCAAGCTTGACGGAAGAGGGGTTACCTGGACTCCCGGAGTGCTCGCCAGGAGTAAGCGAGAAGATCTTTGGGCCCTCCATCGGTGTCTTCATCCTCTAATTCTGATGAAGTCTCTGGAGAGTCAACACATAGTTGAGACCTCACGTGATCCCAGATACTGGCACAAATACGGTATATCCGAAGGACGTCTGCATCCGGCAGTGCACTGTCTCTGGCTTTCAAATCCCGCAGTCGATAATGTATGGCCAGCATATATGCGTGAATGGGGTGTTTCGAGCCCGGCTTGAAGTCTTTAGTTTCTGCTATAAGTCTTTCCAACATCGATAGAGGTACGCTCAAGCATGTATCAGCGGTTGCACCCTCTTCATCACAAGCTGCGACATTGAAGCAGCGAGTGGATCCTGATAGAGCCAAGAGCCGCCCCATGCCATCTGCATGATCCGCTCTGACAGTTTTAGCTGCCATAAGTCCGAGTCTGGAGAGAAACTCGGCATTGAGAATGTCATCAACCAGATTTGGATTGTTCGTAGACAGGAACTGGAGTAGACGTGACGCGGTATTGCGCACATCATCGAATGCATCGATCGCAAGACAGCATAAAGAGCTGATCAGCTCCCTGTCGTCTTTAAGAATGTCAGGAATAATCGATGTCTCGGATAAGTATCGCAGAGAATGCAAGCTCAGGCTGTGGCGGGAGTAGGGCACACCGGTTTGCAGCTCAGTCTTCAGGAATCTGTAGAAACGACGATGGAAGGACTTGTATTGTGCTTCTGTCGTTGCAGCTGCTTCAACCTTGGTCTGTGAGCCATTTGCTTTACGGAGAGCTGAGAAACTGAGCTGGATTCGCCGTAGTAGCCGTCGAGTTATACTCAGGATTTCGCCCCTTTCGTGGGCATCAGCATCATCGTGGAGGTATTTGATGCTGGACAGAATGCACTCCAAAGCTCCCTCAGAGACGACAGTATTCCCTGGAGGGGATGAGGTCAGAAGATTGTAGGCGAGAATTCGAATTTCTGCGCTGGAGGTGATCATGGCATGCCTGAAAGCACTGTAATCGTCGCCATCACCAACGGACTGAGTACATTCCGAAGGGGCGAAGGCACGGAACACGCCTAGCATCTCTGTATCCAACGTATTAGTTGGGATTGTCCATTGCAGGCTATCGGGATGCTGCTCGTACCTTTCTCCGACAGAATGTTCTGAACACGTCCCACCTTCAGAGCAGCAAGAAATACCGCCATCCTTGCCTCTGATCCGAGAGACGACTTAGTATATGATTCGATAAAGCTCATGAGTTTTTGTTTCGTATTGAATATGGCGGGCAAGACATTCTCTGCAAAGTCACCTAGTGCTGCATGATTGCTGTCAAGATATACTTCTACAACCCTCTGAGCAAGACTTTGTAAAGTCGATCTTTGACCATCATGCGACTCGCTGCTGCATAGCGCAGAGCATAATTTAATAGCTGAATTCCTCGTATCGAGCTCAGTCATGGCAAAGATCAAGGCTAGGAAAAGATCAGTGAAACCACCCCCATTGAGAAGGAGCACGTGTTCTGGTGAAATGGTATATCTTGCCAGACGCCTCATCCATGCCGAATGGTGCGACTCTGTACATTTCGCGACAATTGGTTCCAGATGGATGAGAATTGGCGTTTTTCGCACGAGGCATACCAACATAAGGCAAGCTTTCTTGAGGTCAGACCGAGGAGACGCAAGAATGATCCATCTTACCAATGGAAAAGCTGCTTTGACCATCATTCTTGCTACAGTCTCTGCTTCGAATGCATCAAGCAAGCCACATAAACCCTCCAAGAGTTGGAAGGCCGGTTTTGTTTTCCCATCATCGAAAGCTTTGTGGCAACATTGAAGAGCGTCGAACCACGTTTCTTCAGAAAGGACGAATTGTCGGATCTCAGGAACGGGGCTCAAGGCTGCTGCATTCAAGTACACGCAAAGAGCATTGCAGACAGCGGTGATATGATTGTGGACCACTTCAGGACTGGTCGCAGTGAGGACGAGCTTACGCCAGAGCGCAAACAGCTGGGGTGGATCTGATGTTCTATCACCATTGCGGAAGAATTTCTGAAGAGGTCCTTTGCCCAGATCTGACAGAATTGAAACTGGAAGAGGGACATCAGACGCGAGAGCTTCGTCTATTGATATCGCCATGGCTCCTTCAGAATTTCGCTGACTGCCTCGAAGGCCGAATTTTCAGGCGGAGAGTGTCAAATATAGGCCATTCTGGCTGCGTCGACCGCTCTACGGCAGCATAACACCCAGAATTAACAGGATTCCTTGTTGCCGGGCGCGCCGAGAGGAGGAATGAGGCGTCTGGCAGTAGTTGTATGTATACGTGTATCTTTTTGTCCTATATCAAAAAAATGTTGTCGGCGAGGAACAATATGGCGCGCAATTCCCGATCGGGTTAAGCTCCGGACCCCGGCCCGTTCACGAATCGTGGGATTTCGCATCCAGTTCCAGTTCCGCCTTCGAACATTTTCTTCGAGAACTTGAACCAACCAACTCTTGTCACCCTCGTCGCCCTTCAGCGCCATCCATCCGCCAACACGACCGGGCACGATCTTGTTTTTCCTTATATCGTATTTGCGTAAAGTTTTTCAAGATGTCGGTCTGGGACGCCTTCACCGGCCGGAAATCGTCCAAACAGAATGCGGAAGCCCAACAAGCAGAGCCTGCGCCTGCCAGTGGAGGCTTTGCGCAAGCATCCTTGGATCCTCACGCCCCGACAGATGTATCATCCTTCCTCGGTAGCGCCTCCCTTCCAGATGCCTCGAAACTCCATCCTCTCGCCGGCCTGAATCAACAGACTCTTGACTATTTGACGTTAGACGAGTCGCAACTATCGGAGCTTCCAGGCTCGAGGTCAATATTACCTTCGCGCGGTTGGTCAGACGACTTATGTTACGGCACTGGAGTCGTCTATCTCACAGCTTTGACGACCGGTGGATTATGGGGTCTGATAGAAGGCCTGAATCGAACACCTGCATCCGCGCCCCCCAAGCTGCGGTTGAACAGCGTGTTGAACAGCATCACAAGAAGAGGGCCTTTCCTCGGCAATTCGGCCGGCGTGGTTGCAATGATGTACAACGGAATCAACTCGACCATCGGGTACTACAGAGGGAAGCATGATGCTGCAAACAGCATCCTCGCTGGCACGCTGAGCGGCATGATCTTCAAGTGCACGAGAGGGCTGAAACCAATGGCCATCTCTGGTGCCATTGTTGGTTCGATTGCAGGAGCCTGGGCGGTAAGTCGATTCCAGACTACATAAGGACAATCTTGGCTAATGCATACTGCAGCTGACTCGCAAAATTCTGTTCGAGCCTCCTGAGGAGCAGACTTCTTCTGCCGCCAGCCTTTAATTGAACACGTGAATCAGCAGAGCATGCGGCTAAAGATCGATGAGATTAGCGGCGGGTGATCTGTTTACATCCTCTGTATAAAACTGCGACTTCTTTCGTGTATTTTCCTTGGGGACACGAAAGACGACCATTCGACCCTTTGATGTGTCTAATAAATGATCCTCACTCTGGATGCGGGCGAGCATAGCGGGCTTGGCTTGGGAACAAGCACATGGCGTTCAGGAATGGAGGCTGTATGATAGAGCTTTCGACGACTCAGATCAGGACTCTGTGGCATGGAATGCTTGCGACCCCTCGAGGAAAGAGGAAGGCCAGGCGGGCGGGTTCGACGGCATTCGTCAGGCAGTGACAGAAGTTCAGGCGTGTCTGGTTCCTTCCCGAGAAGTTATATCACACCTTCAAGTTGTTTTCGCGCATTTCAAGTTGGCGATACAGCAGTTGATTAAAAGGCAGGTGGTGCCAAACTGGGATTCTTCTTCTATCAAACTGTGTTGAGTCTTTTCCCTTCCGCGACATCCTTCTTCGAATTCCCACTGCGTGCTCCGATTCTTCTTGCGCCTTTTTGATCTTGACAAAGAAACAAAAGTTTTCTCAGTCGTACCACAGATCCACCGAACAGTTTCTCGCTAAAGCATAGTCCTTCGCCAGGCCTTTGCAGCAAGAGCTTCAATAAGTTTAATATCCACAACTCCTTTGGTTGACTCATCCTCAATGGCTTCCACCACAGCGTCTGCAACCAGGTCTGCTTTCAAGGGCTTTTCCACCGCCGCGCCAAAAATGGAGGTCAAACTGCCTCCAAGCATGCTGTTGACTGTGCTCCCGACCATGCCAGAAGCGGCGATCGGCAGAGTAAACTTTCGGCTACTATCATATAAAAACCCCGGGCGGAAGAAGATATTTCTCAGCTTGTCCATCTTGCTCGCAATTATGTTCTCTGCCTCTCGCTTTGTCGTGATGTATCGGCTGGGGAGGATCGGTGCTCCAGCGGCCGCTGAGATGTAAACATAGGTATCTGCGCCCGCTCTTTCAGCCTCCTGCGCAAGAGCAATAGCGGAGTCTCTGTTCATAAGCTCGTATGTGACCTGACCGTCCTTCTCTCCCTTCCCCAACTCTGCACCGGGCGGACGGTCCATTGGATTCTTGGAGCTACCGGCTTTTGTCGAACTGAATGCCCTCGACAACGCTGACAGTGGGTTCTCTTTACCAGACACGACGCCTTTGTAGTCCGCTTCTAACAATATCCCCATGGTATGAACGACCGCATTGGCATCTTTAAGATGTGAAGTATAAGTGGCCGGCTTTAGGATATCGCCTTTGGCCCAGGTAACAGATATCGACCAAGGAGGGGGAGCAGGGTCCGAACTGACGGAGGGCCACCTAGGTTCTCCGGAGCGACTATAGCTGGTGATTAGCCTTGCCCAGCGCCGAGACTCAATGGTTGAAATACCTGATAGAGGTCACATCCCAGCCTCGAGCAACGGCGGACTTGCAGATGCGCGACCCTAGGAACCCATTTCCTCCAGCGACAACAATCTTCTTGCGAGCCGCTTGGGCCATCTGCAGTGGTGCAGTACGTGGAATGGCCTGCGCTAGCTCCTTCGAAGGCTTCGAGAGTGATTCTCACTTTCCAATAGCATGGTGGAGTGATAGTACAGGTACCCGTAGTACTACTAGCCGGCGACATTTTTGGGACTGCCATGTTAACGTCATGGAGTCGCTGTCCTCAAGAGGAAAGTGCGGCGAGGCTGCCTATTCCGCGCTGGCATTCTGCGACACCGACAACTTCAAGTTGAACCTGATCTTTGCAAAGTGTTCGACCACCAACCTCGACATTATACCGACACTACCACCCAGGGATTTAGAAACATCCCGTTAATTTCTAGGGTTCCGCCTCGCAGGGTCTCGTATATCAGCATCGTCGGGAGGACAGATCCCCTCTCTACTAGTGATAAACAAGCTCCTGAGCCCGTGCTTGCCAGCAACCATGCCTCCAGCAAAGCGGCGCAAACTCAGCCCTACGTCTGATGACGAGCCGCACGAGCCAGACCAAGGGGACCAAGGCGCCCAAAACGAGCAAGACGAACGAGGAGACGCAGGCAGCACTGCGCTGCCAGCGGCCGCTGGACAAGATCAAGCAAAGGAATCAACGACCGAATCTTCCACAACTCAATCCAATGCAGAACCAGAACCAGAACCATCATCCAGTAATGTTGACGCAGCGCCGCTTCCTCCCGCTTCTTCTTCCACCACCACTAGCGCAGCAGACAGACTAGCACGCTTCGCAGCCCTCAAATCACGAGCCACAGCATCAGCCAAATCAAACCTCGCCGAAGCCAAAGCAGAAGCCAACCGCGCAGCAATGGACCCAGGACTCCTGGCGAGTCTGAACCGAAAAGCAGCAATAGCATCGCACAACCTATTAAAGGCAGAGACCGAGGAAGAAGAGGGCACCGGGGCATTTGAACGCAAGCGCGCATGGGATTACACGATTGAGGAAACCGAGAAATGGGACGCCCGCGTTCAACAGAAGAAGTACAACCGGGACAACAACGCGTTCCAGGACTACAGCACCGAAGCGAGCAAGATGTACGACCGACAGATCCGAGAACTCGAAAAGGCCGCCCGCAAGGACGGCGGCAAGAACAGAGAAGAATATGAGCGTCAAAAGGCCGAGCTGCTAGAACAAGCCGCCCGCACCGGCGGGTTGGAGATTGTCGAGATGGACAACGGCGAACTCGTCGCCATCGATAAAGATGGTCGCTTCTATGCCAACCACGACAGTACGGGTTTCGTCGAACAGAAGCCCAAGCGTGAGAATGTCGATCGTCTCGTCGCCGATTTGAAGAAAGCCGAAGAGGCCAGATTCAAGAAACGTCGTGACCGTGGCCGTGAAACCGATGATGGAGACGTCACTTATATCAACGACAAAAACAAACAGTTCAACCTTAAGCTGGCGCGGTTTTATGATCGCTACACTGCGGATATTCGCGAGAGCTTTGAAAGAGGAACGGCCATTTGATTTGGCTTGGACGAGGTTGTTGCTCGTTCTGTCATCTGTAACTGTTGCATCTATATACTGCAGTTTCTTTGGGCAGTCCTGGCTATGATCAAGTATGTCTATGGTGTATGACAATATTCTAAAATCAAGTACATTGTACAGTTCCCTACTGGACCAAGACAACTTCAAATGCGAGCGTTGGTTGCAGCAAATTGCAGGCGCAAGTCGGCCACCACCACGCGCGAAATCCAAATATATACGACTACTAGTAGCTGCCGTTGATCGCTCTTGATGATCCGGTCTACTCTTTATCCAGTCCCGAGAGTAAGTCGATCAATACCACTCAGGCTGTAGGTAACCTTCAGTCTGGTTTTGGTGGAATAGTAAAGTCTGTATTTATCCATCACATTATGGCTCTGCTTATTATACACACTGCCTTCATACTAGGTAGGCACCATTGGAAAGAAATCATACAATGACGCCATTTTCATTTAACAATAGTCCCAGCCGCTTCTCTCGCGACAAAATCTCAAAGAAGAGGCATCCTCCACAGGGTCTCTTTCAAAGACCGATGCAGTGCGTAATCACAAAGTACTGTGTTCCCTTTGGCAAACCTCCCATGAAATCTGTATTTTCACATAAATATATGTACATAAGGCTGGAAAGGCGCCATTTTCTCGAATTTGCTTAAAGATCATTGTCATGATGCAGATTATTGCAAGAACACACGGTATATGCAGGGTGCTCTCGAATGCCTGCTGTTACTCGGCCGTAGTTTAATGAGTATGCCAAAAAAAAAATGCAGTGTTATGGACGGTGGCATCATTCCTCTTTATCGCCACGAAAGAGTAGTTGTGGATTGCCAGACTGTAACTCATACACCGACAAACTTGACACGGCGCTGACCAAAATTCGAAGTGCGTTGATGCCGATTCATGAGCGTCTTGCGGTACTCTTGTAACGACGACATCTTCGCTTTGGTCTCTGGCATTGGCATTCGAGGCACTTGTCGGTGCGAGCGGGATGGCTTGGCTGAAGTCCCTGTTCGAGCTAGTGAGAGTTCATATCGTTGCGCCTGATCCCTAGAGTCCAGACCCGCCGTCGTAAACCGCCTGACTTCTTTGCTGTTTGCATCTTCCCGGATTGGTGCCGCTGAAATAAAAGACGTAGTCTCCGGTTGGGAGTCCTGGTCGACGCTGGGGTTCGCTTGCGATGTAGATAGGTTGTCTTGCCGGCCGTCGTCAGGAGTTCCTCTCTCTGCACCGACGGAAGCAGATGCGTCCAGCTGTACAGACGCCACCGTAGTCTCCGCGTCATTGGTCGTAGAAGCCACTGCTGCAGCTGTCGAATTAGTGCTCACCAAGTCTGCATCGGCCTGGTTTTCTTGGTCATTATTGCTTGGGAACGGCGTATCTCCAGTCGTATCGGCGCTTGGCTTCACGTCCGGATCGATGACAGAAGTCGTGGAATTGCGAGTTACAGCAGACTCATTTTCCAGCTGTGCAGACGGCGAGTGAGACAACCCATCTTGCTCTTTCTGAGACGCGGGCTCCGTTGCTGATTCCGACGGTGTCACTCCGGTCGTCGGCTGGGTGGTAGTTTTTTGCCTCTTCCTGGCAGAGCCTCGCGAAGGCGGCGTCCTTCCTTTTAGAGCCTGTCGCGCAGCAACTTTACTGCTAATAGTCTCAGGAGCATCATCGTCGTCGTCGTCATCGGTGTCCGGAACCTCCCGCACTTGCCCGCCTGGCTGAGTCGGAGTCTGCTCCTCCACAACCAAAGATTCCTGCGTCGAGTCATCCAGGCCTTCGCTATTGAAGCGTTTGCGTTTGTTTGTCGTCATCGGAGTGAAGTATTTCTCCGTGGGTTTAAGACGCTCTGGTAGCTTGAGGTTGATTTCCACAGACGGGTTCTGTGCCGAACTCGAAGGAGTTTCCTCATCAACTGAGTGCATAACAGTCTCATCAAGCCCCTTAGCACTGGCCGTTGGTGTCGTTGTTTCTGGCTGATCGGAAGAAGTAGCGGTCGATTGATGGCCCCGTGTCGGCTCTTCTTCAACATCATGTTGTTTAGCGGTGTCAGTCGCGCCTGCCTTCTCAATCAGGACGGTGACATTGGACAAGCGCGGTTTTTTCGATGTTGCGGGCGTGAAGAATCTAGGGCTGCTTTCAGGTTCCTGTCGCGTTGGCGTACTAACAATAGCAGCTGCAGACTCTGAAGAGCCATTCTGAGAGCTTGAAGGAAGGGACTTGGGAGTTTTTTGGGACTTCTTTTCCTGGGATCGCGTTGTTACCATGTTGTATTGTACCTTAGGTTGGGTTGTCGCAGCGACCCGACGTGGAAGATGACCAAATAATAATGAGAAACAAATGTTTTAGACTTGAAGGGTGCAATATGAACCGCAGTACTTTTAAAGAACGAAGCAGAATTCAGATTCAATGCGAGATGCTTTTCACATTACCACGGGCAAATTTCTTGTAAAGTCAATCGCTGCAGAGGTTTCGCGTACCTTATCTAATCTGCGTACCGATAGTAATAATCTTATCTTATCTTGTCAACCGCAGACAGCCCTCACTGGCTGGCTCTGCCACTACAGTGGACGAAACTCACTTTCAAGATTGAGGTGCTTCAAGTTCCGAAACGCGAGATTCTCCGCATCGCAACGGCCGACTACAGGTGCAGCAGGCGTTCATCCACCTGGTAACAGCGGGGGTGGTATATGTACCCTACATAATATATGTACCGAAGCTAAGTCCGGAGAATGGCCGCAAGCCAGCCATGGTGGCTCGATTGCATGGGAGATTATAATGCGCCAAATGCTCTTCTTGTTTGCGCAACCAGTGTGCGAAGAAATTGAGTGAGCACCAACGCGACCAAGCTCATTGAACTGTGCCCGTTTTGGGGACAGGCAGACAGATCTATGTATTGACATCATATTAATCTGGTACCTGTACCTTGAGGTAGACCTAGGTCAGACGAATCTCAAGCTTCAGGAGACCTTGGGAGCAGGCAAGCGGCCACAAGAAGATGGCTCCCATAGCCACAGTCAAGTCGCTCGACCACCTCGTCTTGACAGTTACCGACTTGAATGCAGCCATCGAATTCTACCAAGACATTCTCGGCATGCAGCACACTTCCTTCACCGCTCCACTGGGATCTGGCATCACGCGGCACGCCCTTCAATTTGGCACCCAGAAAATCAACCTGCACGTCAGCGGCAAGGAGTTCGAGCCAAAAGCTCAAAACGTCCAATCTGGGAGTGGAGACCTGTGTTTTCTCGTGGAGGACAATGTGGATGATGTCCTGAAGGGGCTGTTGGAGCGAGGGATCACGGTCCTTGAAGGCGGTCAAGTGGTAGAACGGACCGGAGCTCAGGGCAAACTGCGGAGCGTCTACGTCCGGGATCCAGATGGAAATCTGATTGAGTATGCACCCCTGGAATACACTCACATCTTCTTCATGTTCCTATCGTCTGCTGACATTGCTGAGCAACAGGTTGTCAAACCAAGTTGATTGACCGTGCTGAAAGAGAGGGCAGCTGGTCCGTTGCCCAGCGGTGCCCCTCCGGAGTCCAATGCAGCTAGCAATACGAGTAGAGAGGTGCTGAGCTTCGAGGCTTGCATGTGCTGCCTTGTACCCTGTGGCCGGGACCACAAAGAGGCTATTCCATTATGTGCGAATGGAAAAGGCAGGACACTGTTCTTCTTGTCATTCACACATGGTATACAACAAAAGCACTCCAAGTGGATCCCTTCACAAACTTGATACGTTAAACCCTGGTGCTGACTGTGACGAGTCCTGTCGTCCACGGCGTCGAAGCTGAGAGGTTCGCTTTAGTTGACGATCCCTAGTTTTGCTGTATCCGAGAATGGCAGTCGAAGCAGCGGAGCGCTTACCCCCCTGCTGGTAAATGAATCTGGGGACGTGCTCACTTCCATCTGCATGGTAGAGAGCATCTGAAAGTTAGAGTTGTGGCTGTCGGGCAGAGTCGCTGAAATCTCCATGGTCAGAAGCTTTGTTAGTTTGTAACTGGCCGAACTCTGTAGGCGAGGACAGCGGCACAGGAGCCATTGCCGTAGATTGTTTCTCAGAACACGAGCAGCCAAGCAGCCAAACTGCTCCAAATGGCAGATGGCCACTGGCACGACAACGGAAGAGAGGTGTACAGGCTAGCGTCCACATAACGGACTAGAGCATGGGGATTCAGAGTACCTCAGAGGATACGGGTCTCATTGCACTCTGACCTCATCATCGACAGAGGAAACACGGGCTTGTCGTTACCAAATAAAGCCTTCAGAGGCAAGACCCCGGAGAGACGGGTCTGCAGATTCGGCTACCCGTGATGCAATTCGTCGAGATGTATCTCCGTCTGCTGGTAAGCAAGGGGCTTCAGCTTTTGACATTGCCAGCAGAAGAAAACGGGAGGAGACAATATGTTGTCCGAACAAGTGGAGCACAGCCGGGATGAACATAAAGAGGACGGCTCGGGGACTCCACCACGAGTCCCAATTTTTGCAGTCCGTCGACTTGGATCCTTCTCTCCGGCTCATTTGGCTTTAGGTTTGAGCGACAGCGGGCGCTACGCTGGATGGTTGATATATCGTTTCGGTACTGTAAGTACTGTCCAGTGGTGGTAGGGGACTAGGGAAACACCTGGGAGCGGTTCAAGGTGTCATTCCCTGACCTTGTTTGGGTGACGAAGGGTGCACTACTCTGTAAGTCCTCTGGGTGTTCATCTATGTCAGGAAGTCGGACATCAACCGCGAAAAGCCATAAGGTGCATTTGGAGTAGGGTCCAGCTACCCGGGTCGTACTGGGAGAAGGGGCGCAGGAGCCTGAGTGTAATTGGGCTTCTAAGGCCCGGCGGTGAATGCGGCTTCCATCGTCAGCAGCGCCCACGGACACATGCAGTGCTTCATTTGTCAGAAAATGAGAGGATGCTCTCACTATAGTGCCGACAATAGATGATACCTTCAAGTTACAGTAGGCTCATCGTGCCACCTAGCGTTCCCAGTTACTAGTACGACTGTCCCGTTGTATCGCCTCGATCTGAGATGAGCTTCATCACATATCTAGATGTCTCCCTCACCAGGCCAGGGTCCGAATCCGAAGTGAGGCAGACAGGTAGCTTCAGGATCCGGGCATGGCTTGCGCCTATCTGCATACGCCCATGTCAGTGACGCCGTGTCCTCGATTCTCCACGCCTCCGTCTACGTGCAGATCATGCACATGACGATACCCCGGGAGTTTTGGGGATGCTTACAACTTGGAAATCAAGTGCACCCTGGGCGAAAGTTTGGGTTGGGCCGGGCAGCAAAACCCAAAATACAACCATCCTTACGTCCTAAATTCAAGTGATATGGCTCTTTGACTCGCCGCTGTCCTACGGATATCTGTGTTGATCCGCATCGTGTATCGAATAGAGTTCCTCCTGCCACACCTTCTTGGACTTGCGGCCAGGCCCTTCGATCTGGGATTATGATTCGGATCAGACCTCTTATGGCGCGGCTGCGATCCGTGCTGTTCAAGATCTTCATCTTGGGGACAGAGTGGCCTGTTCAGTTGCACGTTGTCCCATCCAGAGAAACGACGAGGCTCTCGCTCATTAGCATCGCCGATTGGCGCAGGTCATTCTGCGGTCGGGTTCTCACGTCCTACTGGACTCTCCCTGCAAAGCTGTGTGGATCATCCTTCTCCCTCCTCCTTTGAGTACTGGTCTTTACCACCTGGGCGCAAGTTGGGGTGGCATAATAGAGCCGGGAAACAACCCCATGGAATTTGGGTCGATAGTACTTGACGGATTTCTGGGCCTTGGTGGCGTCTGCGTGCAATGGGCTGCAGGCGCTTATGCAGGAGAGAAAGCCTTGTTGGAATCGCGCTCACATGAATGGACGGAGGTTCAAGGAGGAAAAGTAACAAGGTGCAGCGCATGCTTGCTGGCAGTATCATTCTGCGCGCCCCGTGCAATCGCTCACCGCTGACTGCGGGTGTTGCTAGTGGTGATCTGTTGGTTTCTGCTAGAGTCACGACCTGTACTGTCACAGCTGTGACAGGATCAGAATGTCAGCAGGATGTCATCAACTTGAAGTTCAGGTTGAGGCAGCTCGTGCCCAGTGTAGCCCGAGTCTGCACGATGCGACCTGCACGCCAGCTGCGTCCAACTGAACGAGTGCCAGTCCCTTCAGCCTTGAGCGCAGCTGGTGCTAATGCTTGAGACCGAGTCCCATGTCATCATTTACCAAGTGTCTTTCTCCCTGATGCAGGTGCACAGCGAGGACCGGGAAGGTAGATTGGTAGTAACGTAGACGGACTGTCCTTGGATCCGCACAACTTGGGCCTGTGTCGGTGTATCGAACAGTCGGTAGGTAAGGTACGTACCACCCGATGGTGGCAGAGGGTACGGATCGGATCTCTTCGTTGAACCACGAAGGCTAGATCGTCTTGCAATTGCTTCATCCTCCGTTAGTCGCATCTCAGGCTCTTCATTTGGTTGGCCAGCATGACAGGTGGTTGATCTGATCGATCGCTGGGGATCTGTGGCTGGGGGCTAACTTAGGGAGGCCATATGCAGTGGGCGAGGGTTGACTGGACTCCCCCGCCGCAGACGGCGACGGCGGCCTGGGTGGCTCCAGGCTCCAGTTCCAGCTCCAGCTCCAGCTGTCACCACCGTAGTGTACCACCGTTTAGCAGCGCCACAACTCACTGTCATCAACCTGAGCCGATGCCTTTGTGCATGGATGGCCTGCTCAGGGCTGAAAGAATCCTCCTGCCAATCTTGCCTGGCACTCGAGTCCTCCGAGCCCTGCTTCGTGCCCTCATCCTCCACTTCGCTTCGATCTGTCCGCTGGCACGATGATAACCCACCTTTCATCGCAGCCGTTACCGTTTTCTGGTCGTATGCTACATGCCAACAGCAAGCCCATTACGCAACCTGGCGCAAAAAGCGGCGACCACGACCTCCCCTTACCTTCCGTCCTCTGCTTGGGCCAAAACTATCCAGATGCGCCTTCTTCCATGCTACTAGACGCGGTTGGGCGTGAAGAGCAGAAAGCCTAATCAGGCAGCATCTGGAGCAGTTCCTACGGGACGATAGTGACTCTCGGATGAGGTGTTTATCGCACCATAGCACTAGATTTACGTTTCGGCAGCAATCTTACCGTGGCTCATGGCTCACGGGGTCGTCGACAGGCAAATCTGCCTCACAGGCACGACTAGCCCCGACTTTGCCACCATTTCAACCATGACTGCTCTCTCGCCTATCGCAAGCTTGAAACCCCCGGAAGTCCAGGACAGACACAACATTAGTACCGTTCCATACTCCGCTCATGTTCATGGATTGAAAGAGTCAAGATGACCCCTGCAAATGCAGCGGGTGAGAAATCTGCGACTGGTTTGTGGCCCAAGGCTTGGAACTCCGCCAGCCTCAGAACTGGAGACGGATTGGAATGCCTGTTCCACAACCGAACTCTCACATCACAAACCACCAATTCCACAACTACGCGTAACTTAAGCCATCTCCTGTCCCGAGTTTCGGTCCTCGCAGCGCCCTTAACCCCCACCACGTCTACTATCGATCCTTTGACCAGGAAATGCACGACTTCTAAGCGACGGCTACCGGCCTGTTCCCGCTGTCATTTCCGTCACGCCACTTACCATCGATCCTAGTTTCGCCTATGTCCAGAATTTCTGGTCCACGGCGCCCTCCCTGGCACCAGATCGTACCAGCACCTCCCTTCTAGGGTTGCTAAGGGACACTGGCACCTGGCTGGCGATGCCAAGCGCGAGTTTGGAGAGATCGTCGAGTCCCAGATTTATAAAGTCTCGTGCTTTTGGTTGATAAAATGTGGGTATCCGAATATGCTCGCTTATGTTAGATCGCTGGATTCCTCAGCAAAGGTTCCTCCAGCTGGGCGAACATGAGTACTACTTTGCAAACCCGCCTATCTGTCAGACCAGCCTTTGTTACTTCTTCAGCTTCAGACCGTCTGCAAGCGTTCCCAGAGCCCAATGAACATTCCCAGCAGGTGATGCCATCCCATCATCCGCGACCTCAAACGCATGTGGACTCTGGAAATGGGGTCAACGGATATTCAACGAGCCCCCCCTCGGCGTTGAGTGGGCCGTATCCATTGGAGCCGTCTTTGGCAATTTCACCGTCCTTTGAACCACCAAATCTACAACATCCTCCCGCACCCTTGGGATTTTATGCGCAGAGCGAGCATGCCTTTCCTTCTTCATCTGTACCCCAGTCCCGAACATCAATAGCACGTCCCCCAGAAACTACCCTTCCACCGCCGACCAGGTACGGCTCTGTAACCCTACGTTATCCAGTTATTGACGCGTCTTATAGACAAACCCATGGTGTTCCGCCGATTGGACCGTCTACTAGCAGGCCGCAAGAGTCGTCACCATATCTATCGAGGAGCAACAGAAGTTCATTGTCGGATGCGTCCACCGGTTATGGTGGGATTCCAGCGTTTCCTCCCGTGCAACAACAAATGACTACAGTATCAAGTTCATCGGTTGAGCCCGGCGGGTATGCGAAAAAGTGTCAGCTTCACATTAGACAGCATCCTAGGGCTGCGCGCGCCGGGCCTGATGGGAAAGATAGAAGGTGAAACTTTTTTTCTCACGGCTTCTCATTCTCTACAACCCCAGCTAACTGTTCCGAAGGGCTATTGATCCGCCACCAATTGTACAGCTGCTCATGGACGATTTCGATCCCGATTCAGAACAAGATGTTGAAGAGTTGCATAGCCAATGGTGGGTAGTGTATTGTTCCTTGATCAGCGCGCAGTCTCCGGACACGAATGTATCGACTCTGCCCCTTATCACGGAAGATGGCCGGAGGGAGTTGCAGCGGTTGCTGCTGGGTACGTTGACCGCAACCCCAACTCCTACCGACGACGATCCAGATCCGCCAACAATGCCTTCTCATCCCAACACAAGGCCTCCCAGTCCGACGTCCAGATTCTTGCCCGCGAGTTCACGGCACAAGGCTAAGTCACAGAGAGAGCCCCATCAAATACCGGGGACATTCTTCATCTTTGCCGATCTCTCAGTCCGCAAGGCTGGGGAATATCGTCTACGCTTTGACCTCATGAAACTTAGCGATGACAAATTTCAGGCTGGTTCAAGTGTGCCCACCACCCACAGTGTGGTCAGCGATGTTTTCAAGGTAGTCAATGCGAAAGACTTTGATCAGGTCCAACCCAGCACGAATCTGGTCAAGGGTTTACTGGAACGAGGTGCAGGCTTTCCGCTGAAGTTGAAGAAGGGCACACGAGAAGGACAAAGGCGCAAGAGGACCCGATCCGAGTTAGACAGCGAGGATGATTCGAATCAGGAGGACAACTACGACTGAACACGAGGATTTTACGAGAAACACGACTATCACGCTCCGCGGAGCGCAGGGTATCGCCAGGCTGGTGCTCCCTAATTTGTCCAGATGCTGAAGATTCTGAGCTAAGGCAACTCTTTGAGCAGACAGTTCGACAGCATGTCAACGCCACGCGACACATATCTTCCTTCCACGGCAAGAATGATTATCTCGCCTGGAAGGATTTCTAGGGGCTATCGGCACCGGGCCTATCTAGAAAATTTTGGACTTTACTATGGTTAATTTTTTTCGGGCCATCAATCACCCGAAGGAAGTTCTGCAACCACATGTCCAAGGACCTCATCGAGTCATAACCACACCGAAATGAAAAGCTTTTTGTTGAGAGGGTCGGAAAGCGCCAACTTGCGGACGACCAGACCAGAGTTGGCCATTACGACAGAGGGGCTGGGCTGAAACGGGTCGAAATATTGACGGCCGAAGATTGCTGCTGCCAGTGGTTGGCAACGCGTTCGTTCGTCCTGCCGTTTGGATATTGTTTGGTGGAATTCAATTGTCAGGTCTAGCATTAAACTTTCGATTAGGGTTGAGACTGGGGTGAAAGTCAAATGTCGAAACCGATCGAAAAGGACGGGAGCAAGTGGAGTGCTGCCACAAGACCGGGATTCGGGATGGTGGTGTGATATTAGTTTACATGTATCTACATGTAGTATCCAGGCGGACAAAAAGCTTGCTAGAACAGGCCCCCGGTCTATAGTGACACTGTTGACAGGTGCATAGGTAGCTGAAAACAGGAGAACCTGGTGACTACTGAACCACGATCCCCGGGTGCCCACCCCGGCCGGTGGTGTAAATATCCAAGGTTGGAAAACAAGGGCCCAAACTGTACAGCCTGAGGCTGGTACCAAAAGGGCTGCGCGGGCAGTGCATCCAATTCGAACATTGTCTCAAATACATTATCGTCCTTGCAAACGTCTCGTGCAGCTCTGCTCCGAACAAATAGGATTCAAGATACCACCTACCTTTTTGCAGGTGGTGGTCGTATTCCGGGATGTATCACCGGCCACTGGCACTGCAACCATTCCATGTGAAATGGACCTCCGGAGTTATTGACTATACAGCCTAATAACTTGAGCAGGTAGTAGAATCGTACGTTATAGTATCCAGAAGTACCTAGTACTAGGGCACACCAATGCACAAGGACCTCTAAGGCTCCGGGCTGGTAGTAGGATTCTCAGCCAGTTTGCGCCTACCACCGGCATAGAAGGCAGGGTACGGGAATATGTTGCGCAGTCGCTGGATACCTGATGAGTACATACGAGGTCGTACGGCACTTGGTGTTTTTGGCTTTTTGTGGTTTTCGTGTCTGATCCGCCCCGGTGGTCCTAGCACCGTGACCTTGGGTCAACTTTGAACTTGGCACTGGCACTGGCACTGGCCGTGTCCCGCGGCGTCAGGCACGGCCAGCCTGTGCCGAGGTGCACGATGATGCTGCCCAAACTCCGCGTTAAGCGAGACTTGGCGATACACCTAGAGTAGACTAGCGCCGTAATAGTCCTAACGTGGACTTTTACTTACCTTACAAGACAAATCTCTTTCCCCCTTCTCCTCTTTTATTATACCGCCTACAACCCCTATAGTATACAACATTATAACGCTAGGGACGCCTATAGCGCCTGCAACGCCTACAGTACAACGCCTGCAACGCCTGTAACGCCTGCAACGCCTGCAACGCCTGCAACGCCTGCAACGCCTGCAACGCCTGCAACGCCTGCAACGCCTGCAACGCCTGCAACGCCTGCAACGCCTGCAGCGCCTACAGTATAACGCCTGTAACGCTTAGGCGCACTTATAGGCACTCGAGTATACTTGCGAGCGCTCGCGAGTAGTCGCGTATACTTATAAATATAAGCGCCCGCGAGCGCTCTTATATATATATACGAGTGTACGCGAGTACACGCGAGTGCATACGAGTACACGCGAGTGCACGCGAGTGTACGCGAGTATACGCGAGTATACGCGGGCGCTTCTAAGTATACGATACCGTACGCGAGTGTACGCGAGTGTATACGAGTACTTATAGGTACTCGCGGAGGGTACCCTTTACCTTATAGACGTTATAGGCGCTGTAGGCGTTGTAGACATTATACGCGCTATAGGCGTTATAGGCGTTGTGCTGTAGGCGTAGGGGCGTTGTAGGTATTATGGGCGTTATAGGCGTTATAGGTGTTGTAGGTATTGTGCTAATTAAGATAATAATATTTAAGATTATTATTCAAATTTACTAAAAGGCGTTATAGGCGTTATAGGCGTTGCACTATAGGCGTTATAGGCGTAGTGCCTACCTAGGCTATAGGTATTATAGGCCGTGCAAGTACGGTACCTACCTTAATAGGCGTTATTTCGATACGCGAATAATTCTTTCGTATTTTTACGTACCAAGTGTGCCAAGTCGCGCTAAACGCGGAGTTTGGGCAGCAACAGCTACGACCTCAGCCTGTGCCTGAGTGGCACTCGCACAGCCAGTACTACTAGTAGTTAGGCATGTTGCAGGTGGAGTCTGGAACGGGCACAGGTCCCCTTTTTCTGTGGCCCGAGTTCCAGGCCCTCAGGCTTAGTAGTAGATGGGTCCCGGCCCCCGCCTCGATCCCTACCCCTGTTCACGACTACTGGCTGACCCAGCAAGTCACGGTCCCCAAACGCAAAAGGACCCCGACAATGGCACTGGCACTGGCACTGCAGCTGAGCCACAAACCTGAAAGCGACGGCCTTGGTACTACTGGTAGTGCAGTAGTGGGCGGTTGTGGAGAGACTGCAGTGCCAGTTGGTCTAGACCCGCTGGAGAAGCTAGACTGGAAATAAACTAGAGCAGAAACTCAAATGGCCTGGCAAGTTTCGCTTGTATGCCCTGGGCTGTAAGCGAGGAACGCTAAAGAGTGGTGTGGTAGTGGTAGTAGTAGGACTGGTTACCTACAGGGATATGGGATATGGGAGACAGCAAGCAGCGACTACTAGTAGGCACAGCACAACTTGAACAGCGATGGCGGCTGGCACAAGTTGGGCAGAGACAGGGACAGACAGACAGGACTGAGACTCGGACTCGGTTGGTAAACGAGATGCACTGTACTGCATTGCACATTTGTTGCTGAGGAACGAGTGGCTCGGTTAGCAAAAGAGCGAGGGAGCGGCAGTACTGACCAGGTTATCTGGGTAGGTACTAATAACTAAGGTAAGCTAGGAATAAACTAGGTAAGGGATTGAGGAAATGCAACAGATGGAAGTGGAAAGTGACGTTGATGGCTTTTCGCGAATGCAGAGATCGGAAACCTCCTACCCTACTAATAACTACTACTGCTAGAGGAATGCACATTATTCAATTGTGTTATGCATTGGAGTGAACAGTTTGAGTTGACATGGCGACATGAAGGCATGTGATCTTTTTATATAAGAGATATGGGGAAGTAATAGCGCCGCCGGACGAAGCATCGGAAACTGTGCCTACAGTACTCACATAGGTGGTACTGTCAGGGATTATTGTTGTGTCCGAGTCTGTCTCGGGCAACTAACATTGTACTGAGGGACAGTAGCAGGTAGTAGTCATGGTTGGTGGATAACCCTGGCTATCTATCTACCAGCGGATGTGGAGCCGTCTCGAGAAGTCGGTTAAGTGGTAGTTGCAATAGTACTTCACTTGATACTGTCTTTGTCGTAGAGGTAGGCTATCAAATGCAAATTGTACCATTTTCCGTGAGTTGGACAAATCCCTAGTGCATTGGCCGCCTGAACGTGATCTCGATTCGATTCAGATTGTCACGATACCTTACAACAATCCCCGACGGTGACGGCATTTCTGTGGTGGTAGTGTAGCAGTACCGGTAATAGAGGGTTCGTTTCAAATGCCGATGACCCTGGAAGGGCCACTGATCTGGAGAAGCTTGCCAAATCCACAGTCTCAGTCTATCCAAAACCAAACGTCCTTCGGGATATGATTGCCCTAGGGTAAGCTCAAGGCTCGGTGGTCGTTCATGTCATGTTATGTTTTATTTCGTCTCACATGTGTAATAATAATGTAAAGTAAGGAGAACAAAAAGTACAGGAGACAAACACTCCAGCCAGTAGGCTGGTGTGCTTTTGGGCCTTGGCTGAACTCGTTATTTGGCTTCGGCGAATGTATACACCTAGTCCATCCCAAATGATGGAGGTTGGCGCGCACAATCGAGAAACCATCAAGTCATGCTCATTCTGACCTGCCAAAAAGAGAATATGTTGTTAGGTAGAAAGGGAGAGATCGCTCACAAAAAAATCACCGGTCGGAAGTTCGGGCTCTTTTTCCCGTGCGGCCGACTACCTACCGTTTGATAAAGCCGTTCAGGTTAGGGTCCCGTGCACAAATGGGCAAAAGTACTGCTCAACCGAGTACCTAGGTATGCACAAGGCTAAGGTACAGTATGCTACTATTGCGTCTTCAGTGCCGAGTATCCGCGGACGTCGTTTGCCTCTGGGTTCATTGGCACCTCAGCTGAGCCCAGGATGAGCTGAAATGTTGATCTGACCACCTAGTACGTTGAACCTGTGCCGTGTTTAGGAGAGATTGCGACATCTGGCCCTTGCAAGGATTTGGTATGACGGGAACAAGATGCAGGGATGAGGTTGAAGCACGGATCGGAGCATGATAGTAGTCGAGCGAGTTGAAACGACGAGTTGCATAGTAGGAACGTACTATCGATGTAGATCATGGGTAAACTCCTAGTGGAACGGGCAATCGAGGCGCTGTTGCGGTATATTCCTGCTAGACAACGCGCGCCTACAGACCAGGGAAGGGAAGCCAGTAGTGATCGTAGTTGTAGAGCCGGGGTTGAGATTAATCGACACAAGGCGGCAGTGAGGCGTAAGCGGAAGTACATTCTAAGGAATGTGTTGATGTCCTCTGCGTTTTCTCATTGGTTTCTGCGTACATGGCATGCCCACATATAGCGCATGCTCATGGAATATCCCGACACCAACTGTCAGTCTGGAATTGGTGATTATCCAATCTCGTGACAAGCAGACCGTGTCGGCCGTCTGTTTGTCCTGGACGATTCCGTTTGCTGCTTTCCTGGTTTGCGATGGAGAGATGTATAGTGAAGGGCGGGAGTAACAGAGCACCGATAGACCCGTCGGGTACAGCGGCATGCGCATCAACCAAACAAGTCATAACGGGAATTTCACTAGAAGACTTGACATTTCCACGCTTGCTTGGGTGTCGCTAGAGTCCGGAGACGACGGGAATTGCCGCATACGAAAACGACTCCGTCTCAGGGCGATCCAGTTGCACCATCTTGGCGCTTAGGTCTTCGGTTCGCCGTGCGGAAGGAAGACTTACCGCGTCTGTAGCCAGCGGATCTGATCGTGGAGAAAGCTTCGTCTCCAGAGTAGCAGTAACCTTTGCTCGATGGGCCTCCGAAATCCAGTCTTTTGCGCATGAAAATTTCGGCAAGAAAATGAGAAAGGCCTTAGAAGTTTCGACGCGCGGCGGTCTCCATAATCAGGATCATGCCACAGGTGTATAACGTACTAGTACTGGTATGATGCCTGTCAAAGAAAACGTCGAGGAACTAGTATTAGCATTTGGCAAAAAAATGTACCCAGTGGACACGAAAAGATCTCACCGCTTAATAATAACTTAGTCGGACACACTACTGTTTAGTTAGCGGTAGTGGGAGGGTCTGAATTCAGAATAAGCGAGGCAGTCCTCGCCTGATGCGATCGGGCAGAAGTGGACCATTGTGGCGTCAACTGATCAGACCGGCAAGTTCCGCTCGAAGGGGATCGGCGGACTTTGAGATTGCGCCGGTGAGCTTCTTAGATCTCAATATGTTGACCGATTGCGCGATGCTTGAATTTGTCTTGTATCGTCGGGATACTCAGATGTGGTAAGAGTTACAACATTTCCCGTAGCGAGCAATGTTAGAAAGAGCTTTTTTCCGGCTTGATTGGTTATATCCAGCGGAGCCTTGCCTCAACGTAGCTAAGTGTGCGTCGTTATAGACAGCGTATATGTCTCGCGGAGAAGTGCTATTGATGGGACCATATCAGACGATATTGTAATGTATAGAGGATGTCTTTCCATATTGGGAGGCAAATTAGGCAGTCAACGGTTGTCTTCAGCAGGCTGAATAAACTCATGAGATGTGGTCACAATGACCTTGTCGTCAAACCAATGTTGCTGGAATCCATCCAGATATTTGACCATCTCGAGGTTCGGATCAAGGCCAGCATCAAAGACGTTTGCTTTGGCAGTCGGCAACCACGCATAGCCCTCCTTTCCATGACCGTTCTCACGGAGAATATGAGCCAGAGCCAGGTATCTTCGTACCATTGTTCTGGCGTCAGATGTTGACAGCGCTGCACTGAGGGCAAGCCATTCTACCCCGATCCAGCTCTTAGCTTTTGTGGCGGATGGTTTAGGATACCATCCGTCTTTTTCGAGGTGGTACATGGCCAGGGCGAAGCAAGAATCTGAATTACCGCCCATAGCGGACTGTGTGATGAGGGATATCCACCGCGGGCTATGCTTCTCAACCTCGCCTAGTTGATTGAGAATCATCTCGGCGGCTCGTGGGTCGCTCCATTTTGAAACACCCTCCCGGAGGGCCATGTCAAGATCCTCTTGGACTGCATCTGACTCGCCGCCTTCTTCAAGATGGTAGAGGTAATGGTCGGCAGCGTCGTGAAGCAGTTTCCAAGGAAGCTCGAAGCTCCGCAGGAACGGGAGTGTTTTATCTTGCTTCTGACTAGGTTCAAGCATAGCGTACAGATCTTTGGCAAGCAGATAATTTTCCTCTGTGACTTGCTTTTTCTGCGCGCTCTGCAACATGTGCCAGAGATATATGGTCATTGCCCTCCAATCCGCTCTTGCCAATGCCATTTTCTTGATATAGTCATATGTCTTCTGTCGGAGGCCGCCGCTCGATTTGACTTCGGCCAAAGCGGTGTCAATGGCAGCATCTTCATCTCCATTGTCAAAGGCGACTTGCAATGCATAGATGCCTAGATGCGCCATCTTCTTGATGTTTTGGAAATGGAGGTCGGCTTTGCCAAAGGCGTGGAAGATTTGACGCAAGATATTCGGGTCCTGAAGCAGCTTGGCTTCTAAGGAATTCAAGGTTGATTTGTAGACTCGTTGCCATTCTGTTTTTTCATTATCATTGTCAGTAAGCCGCCCTATCACAGAAAATCGACGTATAATGCTTACGCTGGCTAGTTGCGGCCATCCTAACCGCTGCGTTAGGCGCGCATTTGTTTTGCTGCAGCTCTCTCCGGTGTTGGTTTACCAGTTTTACCACTGTATGTACCGACTGGAAACCTAGCCGTCGGAGGGTTCCGGCAAGGTCGGCCGTAATGTAATAGTTAGAGGGGTTGGACCCTACCAGAGCATCAATCTGATTCCTTGAGATTACCGATGGCTTGTAGTACGTGGGCAGTTTCTTTGCCCTGCATGGCGGCGATGATGACCACAGGCGGTAAACATGATAGATATACGGCGTCGGTACGCCCAAGGAAACCTTCCGCAATACGCGCAAAGGCTCGAGGTACATTGTGGGAGATCAACCGCATATCCTGAATCCCCGGCACAGCACTTGATGGCTGTAGCCCGAGTTTGACGGTGCCTCACGCTGTACGTGACGCATTGAGCACACAGGTCGTTTTCGAGGGAGCAGCAGTCGTTGTAACAGACTGCAGCAGATTCAAGGCCCCGAGCAACAAGCAAGGCCCAGCACTGTGCAGTGAGCGAACTACCTGGTGTCCAGGCGAGACATACGACTGTACATGGACGTTGCGCGGGCAAGTTCCCGAGTCGAGGGAAAATGGCGCCGCTCTGTGTTCAGGCGTTTCCTTTAAAGCGGCACAAAAGTTGCCGGTCCACGTCGATTTACGGTTTGTAGAGACGGACTGCGGCGACCTTCGTTACGACGTGAATGCCACCCGCGAGCGACTTCAAGTTCATCTCGCGTGCCATCCAATACCCCCATCCATAAGATGGCCGCTGGGAAGTCTCATATGGACTTTAGTAGATACTAATATAGCCAACCACACGACGACGAGCGGCCTATCCTCACTTTACATTCGTCTTGTTGCGACTGGCTCCCTTACTACCTCCGTTGCTATTCTCTCACATAAACTCGCTGGACGATCTCGCCAATCACCATGCCTGCTCCGACTGGAACCAAGCGCGTTCGAGGTGTTCAAGTCTACCGCCCTTTCATCTATGGCACTGAAGCTGTCCCCTTTGATCCCGAGAACCGTCCCAAAGATGCCCCTGCGGATCATACGCACAGATGGAAGGTCTTCGTTCGTGGAGTCAACGGCGAGGATATTTCGTACTGGCTCCGGAAAGTTCAGTTCAAACTTCACGATACGTACGCTAACAGCGTGCGGATGATCGAAAGTCCACCCTTCGAAGTGGAAGAGACTGGATGGGGTGAATTCGAGATTGCGATTAAATTCTATTTCGTCCCAGAGAGCATGGAAAAGCCCCAACAGATTTGGCATGGCCTTAAATTGCACCCATACCATGGTGACATTGAACAGCAAAAGAGGGACAGAAGTATGATTTCCAGTGTGTGCTACGAAGAGGTTCTCTTCAACGAGCCTGTCGAGGCGTTCTACGACATCTTGACCGGCGGCACCCAAGGAACAAAATCAAAGAGTGGCAAGGGAAGCAAAGGGACGATCAAAGCTCCACCTACAGCGGAAATTCCTCTAAAGAGTACCCCGGGGAACAAATTCAGCAGAGAGGAGGAGAATAAAGAGCTCGACCGCTTGACCGAGGCGGTGAAGACAGTGCAGAAGCTGATCGCGGAGGAAAAGACCAAGTTGGTCGAGCAGGAAGCGAAGCTTCAAGAACTAGAAAAGACCGAAGGAAAACCTGTCAAGAAGAAGTGAACACGCCTTTCTACCCGCGCATGGAGTTTGTACTCCGAGATATATGCCATGAGAAGCTGCCGGACAACTTATAATCGGGCCCTGGGAGCCTGGGATCCCTTGACAAGTTCGACAATCTTCTCCGCCGCGCCCCAGCTCAACTCATAGCCACGTCCGCCGGCACCGTATCCATGGACGATTGTCTTTCTGGGAGATATCACCTCGGTTTCGATACGATAACCGCCTTCGCGCCATGGCCTTCTTCCAACATTATCCTTTACCACGTCGAATTTATCGACCGAGTCGACGAAATCCGGATAATAGCGAACACTCTGCTGCAGCAACTTTTGTCGGGTTTCCGGTCTTGGACTTGTCTCCGGGTCATCCAACTCTTTTGTTCCGCCCACGATTGTCCCTCCGCCACAAGGACGAGGGATAAGGAAAGCCCAAGTCCCATCGCGGTTCTGCCGCGTCACCGTCTTATCGTATTGCTGCTTGACCAGCACGGTCTGACCACGGATATATTTCACCTTGGGATCCTGGTCGAAATTGCGACCAGAACAATTGACGATCGTGTGGACTCTACCGATGTTTTTCAGCTGGGCGAATTCAAACACCTCCGCCGCGCTCGATAGTCGGTGTTGCAGGATTCTGCCTCCCCTGGAAACAAAGCGGTTCGCCAGCCATTCGCAGTATATTTTCACATTGACGCAGTAGGTCTGATACTGGCAACCCCATTTCGCGCCCTCGGGCAGTGCAGCCTGATCGAGGATGCGGAACTCGTCATTCGGGAATGCATATATGTCCCCGGTCTTTAGGGCCAGCACCTCCTTCGGAGGATCCTCGAGGTATTCGACTCCCAGGAGAAGTTCGACGCCTGCCTCTGGGTTCTGCTTTGCGATCTGTTGCATCCTTTGCGCGGTCCTGTGTGCCAGCCTCGTTTCTTGTTGCAGCTGTGGCGTCGACCCTGGCACGGGGCGGTAGTGTGCTCCTGCCCACATTGAAGCATAGTCGGCCGAAGGCGATGATGTGCTTGGAGTTTCGGAGGCGATGATGACAATGGGCGTCTCGGGATAGTCGGCCTGCAAGAGTGTCGCGACGGAGAGGCCTGTAACGCCCGCTCCGATGATAATGATAGGGTCTTTTGAGGATGACATTTTTGCCCTGACCTGCCCTGCCTTTCGGAGAGTCGATGTGAATGGATCTAGTATATAGAGAGATAGAGAGGTTTATAGAAAAAACACCTTTCTCTTCAGTGCCAATGCCGATGCTGAACTTTTGTCAAATCTCTGTGTATCCTTCGAGTCTCAAGACAGTCAAAAATATGTAAACTCTTTTAGTATGCGGATAAGCTGAGTCGGCGTACGAGCATCTGGTCTGTTGGTTCGTCTATCCCAGTTTTTCTCTTGAAGAATTGGAAATGATATAAGATAAACGTTCCGAGTCTCTCAGGCTCAGACTGTCGGCCACTCAACTTCAAGATCAGATCTTCCGCTGCAGTGTGCTACGACCAAACGTCAGCGTCAGCGTCAGGTTCAGAAACACCGCAGCGTGCCCTTTGACAGTGAATGTGGGGAAGATATGATATGGGATGCAGTAAAGAGGTAAGGTATGGTAAGGTACTGCTGGAGGTGAGTACCTTACCTAGGTATGGGGTTATTTTACTTTGAATATTAAAATGTCGCAATTCCTCGCCCTCATTCCCCACTGAATTGGTAATAATGGCGGGGGGCGGAGCCTTGCTGAGGACTCGACTCCGAACTATGGTATATACCACTGTAGAATTACAGTATTCTACTGTAGCAAATAAATATAAGACTTCAGCTGGGAAGGGAAGGGACTAGTTTTTATGTTATATTGATATAATTGGGTTTCGAGTTCACCGTCGCTCTTCGAGCGAGGGCTGACCTCACAAAAACGCAGAAAGAAATATTCTGTTGCTTGCTGATACGACTTTCCTCAAAGCGAAATTGAAAATACCACGGTCGTCCAAAACCAACATACCATCAAGACTAAATAAATGGCCGTTCTTGGAATAAACAATCCGTCGTGTCTCGTCTCACCCACCATTTACTCCCGTAAGCGTTACTTTCCTTTTTGTTCCCGACACAGACTCCTCCTGCCTCATGTTTTTCGAGGGAGGAAGAGAAGAGGAGTGTAAATGTGATGATGGTGGTGAGTAGCATATTTTAATAAATCAACACGTTCCGTTGCGACCCGTAACCGCCCTAACAGCCAGCGCTTCGATGCGTCGGGCGTACAACTCCATAGAATGGGCGGTTGGATCGCCGAAAATGACCTGTCGAAGCTGTTCGTCCCGGACGACCGAGGCCGTCACATCAGATTCATCGCCGCCCTTGGGCACGCGCAGAACAACCTGACGGCCGGCATTGGAAAAGGTCGCCGGCGGCACTTCCCACCACAGCTTGTGTGTCGCTGATTTCAAGTTGGCTTTCGACTTGAGTTTCTTTATCGGCTTCAAGTTCGTATTCAATGACAGATCGAGTCGAGACATTGATACCCCAAGTAGCGAAGTTAAAGGCGGAGTTGGCGCCGACACAGTAGCCTTGATCTCGCAGGGCTTGTTGTTTTTGGCGGGGTTGGTGGAAGTTGAAGTAGAAGTTGGAACTGGACTGGCCAGTAGATCAACCAGGCTCTTGACATAGGGCTTTTCAGCGCGAGCAACAGGATCGCCCTCGTTGATAAAGGCATGAAACAGACATTTACGCAGTCTTCCATCGGCAGAGTCGGGTTTTTGTAAGGGCAACAAACTAACAGGCGGCGCGCCGAACGTGATGCAATGGACTCTTTTGAAGCATCCCGTCAGGATGTTGAGGTCCGACTGTACCGTCTCGGCGAGCATATGTGCATACAACAAAGCCGCGACAGCTCCGCCGGCGCTGTGCCCAGTGATCAAGAGGGAGCAACTGGTCCGACTGGGGTCTTCCTCGAGAAGATGGCGCAGCCTCGCGGCGATAGGTTGTACCATTGCTTTGGCGGTTTTCAGAAACCCCGAATGGCACAGGTTGCCCTCGTCGTCGAGAAACCCGGAGGGCGAGACCGGCTCTGTGCTCAGGTTGACTCCCCAGTCGCGGATGCTGAGCATACTGGTCCCGCGGATCGCGAACACGATCGTCTTTCTGTCGTCGCAGGGGATTGATTTGATTACCATCGCTTTCGTGCCTAGTCGACCGTCGGCCGATACGAATTCCTTGCGCTCGGCGGCTGACCGGGGCGAGTAGTATGCGTCTAACGAGGATTGTGCTGCGAGACATAAGAGGGGATATGTTGGCATGTACACGCGCAAAGGGGGCAGAGACGCCGGTAGTCGTGAGTTCATGTAGAAATCGAGCTTGGAGAATACGTCCACCTGCCGCTGTTGAGGCTGTTGTGGTCGAGCTTGCTGGCTTGGTAGGCCAAATCTCGTCCCTGTCCGGGACTTTTGTTGAGGCGTCCGCGATCTCGCTGCATCTTGACCTAAGTTGTTCAGTTCAACTTGATCATGGTTAGGCAACTCGTCCAGCGATATTTCAAGGGCTTCTGGAGAATCGCAGAAGGCTTCTTCGTCAATTAGCGATATCAGGTCGCATAACTTGTCGTCGATCTTCTCTTCCAAGTCCTCGTCGGCAGTCCGCAGCGGTGGACAGACATTGTCAACCCGCGTCTGGGACTTAGTCCAGCTCTGCCGAGATCTGTATACCTGCCGGTCAGGGCTGGGATGTAGAGAAACTGTAGAGGCGTTGTATGCTGGCGGAATAGCGTCCAAGTGGGGACCCAGTCGAAGTGCGCATGGTGGCTGCTGCTGCAGGGCCGTCGATGTGTTCAATGATGAATAGGGAGGAGGACGGACAGAAGCAGCTGGGTCTATAGTAGCCTCGCCCTTCCGGCGTTTGCGTGAATCATTGAATAAAAACAGCATGGTGATTTCTTCATTTAATGACAGAGCCACATCGCAGGGATGTGTCCAGTTTCGACATCCCAGAGAGGACGGAGAGACCTTGGTTTATCTGGAAGGACGATGAATCTTGAAGGCAATTGCACATCGCCGGATACCCTATTTTTGAAGACGATCGCCGGCCTGCTATCGATTGATTGATGTTGTGCTTCGCTCTCTCTGCCTCGTCGCCAGTTTATAGCCCGGCCGATCCAAGAGAAGTGGTTCCTATAATAGTCCTCTCATATCATGACGCGGCTCATGCCCCCCAATGAACCTCATCCGGCACATTCGGCGCGATGTCTGCGCCACGACAGGCAACCAATTAGCATGAAAAATGTATCCCACTTAGGCGCCCACAGGTCGCTTAAGCCTTCTCTGTACTACGCATTGGTGCATCTATGGGATAGGCGGTGCATGACAGCAGTTAAAGGGCACATAAGGTAATGATGTGAGCTAGTAGGACACGGGCAGTTTGAAGAACACTCAAATGGCGTCAATGGAAACTAGGTTCGTGCGGTATCCGGCCGAACTGCCAACAAGCCTCAGTTTTGTGAGCCGAAAAGCCTTGAAGAAATCCACTGCCTGCATTCAAGCTCTTGCAGCCTGCCCAAGGCTCTTATTACCCGAAACTCCGCAGATGAGGATGCAAGAAAATCCCTCTAAATCGTCGCGGAGGAAACCCCTTTGCAAGCAAGGGGACACAGCGCTCGGGTATTGGCCAAACAAGTCTTGTCGCAAAACGTATAGCGATTTTGTCTGGCTGGGCTTGATATTGGTGCTGTCGATGATTTGACCTCTGCTCTTTGTCGTGCCCTAGAACCCCTCGGGCTCTGACTATGGCGCCAATCAAAAGAAGCTATCTGCAGGTTTTCCGGGCTTTCTGCAAGAGCATGCAGGGAGGAGTCTCGGGTTATGGCGTCTCTTGTCAGACAACGGGCATGCCCAGCAAAGATAGAGCAGCTCATCGTTTGTTGGCGGTCGGGCGGTCGGGCGGTCGGTAATGGGTAACTGGTGCCATCGAATGTGTCTTGATCGGTCGCAGGAGACTCAGACAAGCATAGTCTGACCTCTCCCAGTTAAGCCAGCCATACCCAGTACTTTCATGGAGCATATCTTCGTAAATCTTCTCTTTTCCTCACGTCGTAAACAAAGTATCCTCCTCCCGTAGATACTCGCCCACATCAGCCTGTCGAAATGCAACCACAGACGTAGGCTCCAACTTCCTCGCCTCAGCAGTCGACCGTGCAGTAACCCCAAACCCCAGTGGCGTATCATCCATGGCCAGAATCACCACGCCTGAATGTTCCGGACAATCTTCACTCCACCGACCAACATGCGCCTTAACGACGTTGCCGCCGTACAAAAAAGGCATCTCGCCATTCGGCTTGATCCACAACTTATATCTGGCGTGCGGCGCAATCACATCCAGCGCGGTAATATGTAGCCTGAACTTGCCCGTCTTCGTGAACTTGCCTATGCAAGTGCCCAACGAAAGGAGGTTGTCGCGTGCAATTGAGGTCGCGAGATTGGCAATAGAAAGGCGAACGTAGTAAACTCGAGACCCATGCAGGCGGAAGACATGTCGGTCGTTATTGTCGTCGTCAGATGAATCGCTGGGCGCAATCAATTGGGTCAGCGAGCGGCCGGTGTAGTTGGCCAATTTGCTGAAGAGGGTTTGCGTCTCAACGTCGGTTAGAGGCCTCATGGTGAAGATTTTAGGCCGGTAAGAGGAAAAGGAGGATTGACAGGTCTCAAACACTGCACACTCCGAGGTGGTTTATACTGTAACGCGGGCGCTTCAGAGAGACGGCTTTCAAAGAAAAAAATGTCGACGGTCAAAAAGTTCCAGAATTGGGGTCGGAGTGAGACGCCCGGCCACTCACTCACTGCAGGTGTTTGTAGCGGCTCAAGTTGGAGAAAGTTGCACCCAAAATCCCTGGTACCAGTATCTCCGACCTTGGCATGTTTTATCTCCGGCTTTCTCAAGAAATTTTGGCAAAAAGCGCCCGATTCGGCTCGAAACAACTTGAGGCACGCAGCGTCGTGTACCTGTATTCAACAGACGATCCGGCATACAACGATGCCTCATGGACGCCCCGCCAAACGCAGGCGGGTGACCCCCCCAATCGACGACAGCAAGCCCTCCGAGACCATCAAGTCGTCGGAACTTTTCGCCCGCGCCGCCGACTGGGATCTTGAGCAAGAGTACGAGCAAAGGGCGAGAAACAAGAAACGAAAAGAATCCAATCGGCTGCCTATCAAGACCGCCGAAGGGCGACTTGAGCGTGTCCAAGAAGCTGCGCCCGCCAAATCGCAAGACGAGGACGACTCGGACAGCTTTCTCGGGTCAGGGTCTGAAAACGAAGAAGACGACGCAGCCGACTCTCCTCCCACAGAAACTGAGCCCGTGCCCCAGATTCCGATCAAGCAGCAGATTCTATCTGCAAAGGAAGAAATCGCTCGGCTAGCGGGACATCTCAATGAGGATCCAGAGGAACATGCGGGTGCTTTCAAAAAATTGGCTCAGATAGGCGGACCCGGCTCGCCTGTCGCTGTCCAGAAACTGTCTCTCGCCGCGCAGGCGGCCGTCTACAAGGATGTCATCCCGGGGTACCGGATACGAGCGTACAAAGACGAAGACCTGGGGAGCAAAGTGTCGAAAGATGTGCGACGGACCCGACAATATGAACATTCTTTGGTGACTGGTTATCAAAGCTACGTCAAACGGCTAGCGAGCCTGGCGAAAGCCAAAAAGAGCGATCCAGATGCATCGGCGCTGCGCAGTGTTGCCATCAGCTGTGTCTGCACGCTGTTGCTCTCCGTGCCGCACTTCAACTTCCGCACGGAACTGTTGAATGTGTTGGTGCACGAGCTCGCCAGCCGCGAGGCCACGCCGGACTTTGTGAAATGCATCGAGACATTGGAGAAGTTTTTCGAGCAGGACGACGACGGTGCACCGTCTCTCGAGGCTGTCAGTCTTCTCAGCAAGATGATGAAGGCGAAAGACTATCGCACCCGGGAAGAAGTGTTGAATACTTTCTTCCACCTCCGTCTACTGTCCGAATTGGCGCCGACGTCCAACCAGTCCGAGAAGCCAGGAGACATCTCGAAGTTACACGGAAAGAAAGTGAAGAAAGAAAAGTTCGAGCACCGGTCCAAGAAGGAACGCAAACTCGCCCGTGAGCGCAAAGCAGTGGAAAAGGATATGCGTGAAGCCTCAGCGCTGGTGAACTACGAGGAGCGGGAGAAAATGCAATCCGAGACGCTCAAAATCGTGTTTGTCATATACTTCCGCATCCTGAAGGCCAGGGTACCGGAGCTGATGGGCGCCGTGCTGGAAGGATTGGCCAAGTACGCCCATCTGATCAACCAGGACTTTTTCGGCGACATCCTCGAGGCCCTTAAGGACATCATCAGCCAAGCCGATGCGGCGTCCAAAGGCGAACTTGAACTCGACCTAGACGATGAAACCGCTCAAAAAGAGTTGGATGGAGAGACGGTCCGCAACCGAACTCGAGAGAGCCTTCTGGCCACTCAGACAGCCTTCACGCTCCTGTCGGGCCAAGATGTCTCCAAGGCCGCCTCGAGTCTGCACTTGGATCTGTCGTTTTTCACATCCCATACATACCGCTCACTATACCCGCTGGCCCTGGACGCCGACATTGAATTAGGTCCCAAGTCGCTCCGTCTGGCCGACCCGCATATAACAGCCACCGAACAGCGACAACAAACCAGCAGCACCAATAACAAAGTCAACATCTCCATCCCGATTTTGCTGCTGACACGCGTGCTGAGCTCGATCCTGCTGACCCCGTCGCAGCCGCCTACCACGCTCGCGACGGCCTCTTTTTTCAAACGCTTGTTGACCGTGTCGCTGCAATTGCCTGAGAAATCCGTCCTGGTCGTACTCAACCTCTTGGCCAAGATCGCTGATAAGCATGGTCGCAAGATTGAGGCTCTGTGGTATAGCGATGAAAGGAAAGGTGATGGCGTGTTTCGGGGTGAGAGCGAAACTATAGAGGGAACCAATGTGCTCGCTACGGGCAGTGGGGCGTGGGAAATGGAGCTGCTGAGGAAGCATTTCTGCCCCAAAGTGAAGGAGCAGGTTGCGGCCATTGACAAGATAGTTGCCGGTCTACATAGGTAGATAGAAACTGTCCGATTCCAGTTTCAACATGGACTGTTGGTATATTGTTCCTGTATCTCGTGCAATATAGCCTGACCACTTTCATCCTCCTGAAAATGAAAGAAAGCATGACCTCTTCTGTAAGCGTTTTTCTTCAAGTTACTGGACCGCCCGAGAGGGACAACTGTTCAGCTCCTAGGTGAGCCATACACCATCGTCGCTGTTCCACTCTGGATCATCACGGGTGTTTCCCTGTCTGAGGTGTCCCAATTGACTACTACTAAACCCTTATGGTTGATGGACAAGCACACTGTACTTTTCGAACGGAGTCAATGAGAAACCTGTTGGAGGGAAAGCGAAGCACTTAAGGTAGACTGACTATCCTGATAGCCGTGGGCTTGTCTCTCATAGCTACCTTTTATGACAGCATCCTGGGAGCAGGCACGGTACCTCGTGGTCTGCCAGCTTGTGTGCTGTGCCGTGCCTTCTCGCCCATGTTGCGGTTTTCATCCGCATGCACTTCATTTAGCGGCGAGTTGTGTCCAGCCATGGCATCCTGAAACCATGAGCACAAGCAACGGCAGGTAAAGCTCCATATCGTCTAACAAACCCCTGGCCCCGCTCCCAGACCCCCAGCATCGATCGGTAGGTATGATAAAGAGCTGGCATGGCATTGCGAGAGCTCCCCGATCCCGGCCTTTTCAATTTCGATATCGACCACCACCAACCCTCGGAAGTCTGCGTCGACAAGCACGCACCGCCGCTTGTAACCTCGCCGCAAAACCATCGCTTTTGACCGTATTATTCTGCTGTGCGAACCCGGCCTTGACGAATTTCGGCCAAGTGTTAGTCAGTACCAGCTCCTTGATACTCTGCTCGGCTCTATCGAAGACAGCGGGACCAAATGCGTCAGGAATGCCGATGGTGGAAGGCAATCTGTCGCCGAAATTTGTCATTTTGAGTTCGGGTAGTTGAGGATCTGATTTGAGGGGTGTCTCGACGTTTGTTGTACCAGCACCACAACCCTCGCCACCACCACCACCGCCGCCGCCACTGCTGACAACCGTCGACGCCACGGAGGACAGTTCGAGTATTTCGCCTTCGCACTTGGCTTCGCCCTTGCCGCAGATACGACTCTCCAGATCGTGATCGCGATCCTCAGAAACCGTAGATGACGACCAGTAATTATCGAACGGAGTAGCAGCATTAGACGCAGGCTCGGCACAGACCAATGTAGCGTACTGCTCAAAGACGGCTTCGAGTTCTCGCAGATGCGTCGACGAGATATTGATAGGGAAGTCCGAGTACTTGAGACTGACGAAGGAGGCGTAGATGCCCACTGCCTGTTGGAATTGGTGGCGCATCAACGCTTGATCGGCCAAAAGCGATGGAGGTGGATGGTCCTGCTTGCGTCGAAAGCCAGATCGAGGAGGAGTAGTAGTGGTGGTGCTGCTTATCCAGTCGGCCTTCCACTGGCGTACATGAATAAGGAAACTGATGTTTTCGCCGGAAAAGTCCTTGAGGGCCGAAAACATGAGCAGAGGCGTCGGGTTCACTTGTAGTGTTTTTTCTAGTGCGCTCATCGTGTACATTTCGCCCTGGCGGCTGTTGTTTGCGCCGGTGCTCTTGATGGAGTGGCGAGAGCGAGATCGTGCTCCCGATCCGATCTTGGTAGAACTGGATGTCAATGTCATGAAAGAGGAAGAGCCGTGACAATCTTGTTTCTGTTTCTCTTCCCACTCGGCTATGATCTCTCGGGTTTCCGTCTCGAGTTTGCGGTTCTTGAAGATCTGGAAGAAGGGGACGAAAATCACACAGGCTTGCATGATTACAATAGATGCTGAGAACCTGTTTTTGTTTGTTTGTGAGTGACGAGCGAGAAGTTGGTGATGGTTGACTGTGTGTGCTTACCAGAGTGGTGGGACAAAGTATCTATTCACTGCTTTCATGGGCGGTGCGTAGAGTGCAATCAACCACATTGGTGACGCTGGCATACTGCTATTGTTCAGCAAACAATCAATAGGAAAAAAGGCATTGACTTACCCGGCAATAATACATGCTATTGTCTGGGACCGCCAGCCATGAACGTCGTCGATTCCTCGCACTCGCCAGAGAAGGACGGGCGCATATGCCCATGACCAGAATAATTGCCAGGCAATTGATGGCCACCTAGGTGCCACAATAACTTAGTATAGGCTGCTATTGACGATGTATGGCATTCACCTACCATTCCCATCCTCTTCGGCATCCTGTTCTTGTCGTTACAACTCCCGTAATTCCAAAGCTGGGATGGAACTTGCGAGACATGAGGAAGACGATCAAGGTGAAGACAAACTTGAAATAGTTTTGCTTAGTTTGGAATTCGTGCAATTGAGCCAGCCAGAATGTAACACTCACTTGAACGACCATGCCCATTCCAATCCATGCCATTGTGTTCTTCGTGGCATTGTAAGTCTTCAATCGCTGCCACCACTTTCGCCAACCTCGAGCGGCTGGGCCTTGACCCTGGCGTGATGGTTCAGAGAGAACATCGCTTTGAACATATCGCTTTTGAGCCGTGGCAATGGAAAGTAGCTGGCTGTTTGTCGCATGGAACAGCGCAATCCCGAGTGGCAGGTAGATGCTCATGATCCAGTATTCGGTGGCGCAGGGGAAGTACCCATTCAAGACATATGCAATCATACACAAGACCCAGTAAACGTGAAGCGTAGCCACGGCGCTGATTGCCAGTGGGATGTTTCGCATCCGCAGATAAGGCAGCTTTCGATGCCGGATGAGAAAGATGGCAGCAGGAAGAAGCAGACATGTCCAGGCAATGACAATGCCGATGTAGGTGTTTCCGAGTCCATCGGTGTTGAATCTCGAGGCCATGTCGTAGCCATTTGCGAAGTCGGGCTGAAGAGCAGCCGTACTTCCTCCTGGCAGATTCTTATCAACATTGCGAGGCTGGGCGCCTGTACATGGTGGAGGTGAGGGCGCCATCCGTACCAGCGGGTAAGCGAAGCCTCAAAACAGGCGATTTGGAATAGGAGTTCGAAAAAAGTCACTTGGGAAGAGAATGGGCTAGAAGGAGAGAAGGAGTTGCGGAAAGAAATGAATTGAGTGAGACGAGCGCGTGGTGTTTGTTGTACGCAGCTCGGGGGAGACACACGGTATCCAGCGTGCAGTCTGAGCTACATGTGAACTGTACTGGCGAGCCGAAGGGAAAGTCGCACAGACATGGAGATGGAGACGGGAGCGAGGAAGGGAGCGAGGAAGGGAGCGAGGTTCGAGGGAGAAGTGAGGTGGAAGTGTGGTTGAGGAAATGCAATGCGCTGACCAGCAGTGAATGAGTGAAGCAAGATCACGGAGCAATGAAAGAACATGCAACACTAACACTCTGACGAGCACGATGAAAGGCTTCGTGCAGCTGAAAGAGTTTCCATCATCGCTCGGAACAGTATCTCGCCGTCATCAACGCTTTACCAACACATACACTAGGAGTTTGAGGTGTTGTTTCACCGCCAGCGGACTTGCCTTCGGGTTCTTGCTTCAACTGCGCGTCATGCGCCTCAATGTCCATCACGGATTCTCACTCCCATCACACTTGCTCGAGGCGGCCTTGACGTTCTACATGGTGTTGCCGGTTTTATTTCCAGCCGGCTGTTCTTGCGTGAGGTTCACGCAGATGGAGACGAGTTCGAATGATGACAAGCAGTCAACGAGCCTTGCAGATCGCCAGCCTTGGACGCCAGAAACGAACAACGCGCCACCAGTGAGTGGAGTGCGCATCGTGTCAACACCCCCAGTCAACTTCTAAATTGCCATTGCATTTCATTCCCGTATCATCCTGACATGCAACCCTGGTGGCATATCCCGTGGTAGGTACCTATTCTAACGGCTTTTCCCCCATACTCCAGGTCACCTCTCACAAATCCCTCCCACACTGCCCGGGGACAGGATTAAGCACAGCCTCAGGCAAGCCTGACACCAAACGTCTGATTTCAAGACGGCCAATCGGATCGTGGGTAGAGCATGCCAGGACCAAGCACATCACACCCAATGCCGCTCTCTCATATGCTCGACTCAAAATGTACGGCATGCCTCCCTGCTCCGACGGCAATTGCCGAATGGGAAGCTCTAGAAATGTCCGTCTCATGCCAATGACAACAGTGCAAATCTATCTGACGAGACTGTGCACAACAAATCAGCCAAAGCCAGGCCAATAGTAGGCCAAGTACACAGGTACATCTAGCAGGGAGTTCGCTTGTGTCATGTAGTACCGATCCGTTTGTGCTCTACCGCAGCCCGTGGCATCGTGAAACCAGGATTACGTGAAAGACAGATCGTTTGCACAGGAGAGAACGGTCGCACGACAATCACACCAGAGAGAAGGATTCAAAGAGCTTACAGAGTGATTTCATTCAAAGTGAACAGGGAAGTCCAGTAAGACTACGTGGACGAATTGCCTGTCTCCCAGCAGAGAGCGTTGAATGACATGAGCCTGTCTAGCCTTAAGTCATCAACCTCCGTCAATTCCGATACATCGAGGTGGTTCCAGCAAGGTTTCCGTGAAACCTAGACGCCCGTATCTGGCTCACACGTCCCTATCAGGGTTGCACAACAATTTACAGAGTTGAACCGGTGGAGTGACATTTCGAGATGTTTGGAGGGCGAGTAGTAGGCAGCGACGAGATGCACACTTGCTGCACACGTAGGCCTGCAAAACGGTGCAATACCACCTACCTCGATCGCGTATCAAGAAGATCCGACGAGCCAAAACTTGCGGGACTCGGAGGGAGCAATGCTGAGAGCGCACAGGGGAATATTCGCAGGGCCTGCGTTGAGTAGTCAAACCCTAAATGCAAGACAGTCAGCGTTGACCTCTGACAGAGCAGCAGCATATATGGTGGTTGAAGAAGTCCCTCAGAGATCTTGGTGAAGGGTTACGATCATTTCAAAATTGATCATTTACTATCTAGTGCATAGTGGTGTAATCATCGGAAAGGGGGTACCATAGGCCGAGGATACATACTTGAAAAAAGAGATGGGATGAGCCGGTGAAGACTGATCATGAGTCTATCTTCGTGTATCATGCACGTCCGTGAAGCAAATAGTCTGCCAGTATGCTGAGACTCGAAGGAGACATGCCTGTTGAGATCGTCAGTTATGAACGTGATGATAGGTTGTAGATGCAAATAGAGCAATAGCAACGAGGAATGTTCAGCATATGTAAGAATTGAATATCATCTCTCCAGCACTGTTATGAGACCCCGGCGAGGGTCTCCAGTGCTGAATTCAATCGCAAATTATATCATCAGAGAAGAAAGCGACGGTGATGGGGAGGGCACGGTTGCTTACCACCACAGAAGTACAAGAACAGAGTAGGAGGTTAGACAAAAACATCAGCAATCACAAATATTAGCACCGGTGGCTTCTGAGATATTGTGGAAATCTCAACAGCGCACAGGGTAAACGTATGCACAGTAGTGACGGCTCATAGCGACTACATGATATCGCGATGAGATGTTGGCGGCAACATGAAAGGAAAACGTGCAGGGTGAGTGAACAGGAGGTTCAAAGATTGAAGTTGTTTGGTGTAGCAGCTGCAGTCGAAAACTTTCTAGTTGCCAGCAGCAATCGTTGTGCCAAGATTTCATTCTTGGCGGGTCGCATGGGGCTTGGCGCACACATGTGCCACTTGCACTACAGACTTGAATTGCGCACCACACTTGAACTCCGACGACACAACCAGGCGACAACCATCTTAATATCCCACACAACAACCGTTTGGTACATTCGCCCTCCTCAGCGCACTCTTCGACACCGTTGCTGATATTCGTCACAGTCAAAATCGGCCAACATGTCTAACGTCGATATTAAGCCGGCCGGGTGGAAGTTGGTCGAGGTCGGAAGAGTGGTCACCATCCGCTCGGGACCTTATGAGGGCAAACTTGCTACTATTGTCGAGATCATCGACGCTGGCAGAGTACGTTTCACCGGGGATGCGAGAGTGAAGGAATGCAGACTTACCAACGTTTACACACAGATCTTGATCGACGGTCCCTCGACGAAAGAAGGCCAGGTTGTTCCTCGTCAACCCGTCGCCACGAGCGCTGTTTCCCTCACACCCTGGGTTATCCCCAACCTGCCAAAGGCTGCCGGTAGCGGCGCCCTGAAGAAGCTCTGGGAGAAGTACGAGGTCGACAACAAGTGGGCTCAGTCATCGTGGGCCAAGAAGAGAGAGCAACAAGACCGACGGAGAAACTTGACGGACTTTGAGCGTTTCAAGGTGATGAGACTGAAGAAGCAGGTGAGTTTGGACGCTCCGGCAACCTCGAGCGGACCTGAGGTTTCCATGGTCTGCAACGGAAAGGACTTTGTCTGACATACGGGACCTACAGGCGCGCTTCGAGACCTTGAAGGCACAGGCCAAGATCCGGGCCACGGCGAAGGCTTAAATTCGGCATTGATACCAGGCGTCACATACATTCGGCCGTTTTCGAAGATCAATGGGAGGCATGCGGGTTGTGGGCATGTTGCGAAAACCCCAATTTGTCAGGGGCACATGACAAAATCCCTCCGTGGCTGTGGCTACTTCCCTTTGCCCGCGCGGTTTCTTGCAGGACATGACTTAAATAAGAATTCATGAATTGCGCAAACAATCATCTGAAATGGCAGCAATTGAGCGAGAACGCTTACCTGGCTGTCTGAAGGGCTCGTGGCGACATTGGAGACTGGGTGCAGGATATCAACCGTGCTGCGTCGAACCTGCGAGGTACCCATCCGCGATTCTACTTTTCAACCACGGCAACATTGTGTCCATATCAGAACTCCATGGTCCGAAGACTTCGCCTGTGACATTGATTATTCACGTTTCCTTTTATCCCCTGCATGAGCAGTCTATCCCCTTACTCTCTTCATTTCTCCTGTGCATCCGAGACCTCAGACTTCAATCCGCGCAAACACTGGTCGGCTCAGAAACCCTTCGATTCCAGACCAGGATAGCCTCAAGTGATACTTATGGAGTTGTTTGGCATTCGTATGTTGGTGCTTTTGCCCTGGTTTCGACCTTCCCCGTAGATATCCACCCACCATTTCACCTGCACGTTGTGGTAAAAAAGGACTTCCCAAAATTCTCATCTCGGCCATATAGCACACTCTAGCACCGTGGAACATCCATCTTATCATCCATATAACGTGAGTTTACCCCGGACCAGGGTCAGCTCGACTTCCCCAAATCAGGACACTCTACAAGATCAGCCACCGAAGCAGACGGGGCGTCTTCAAGCAACTTCTGCCGCGCCTGGTCCGCAAGTGAGCCACTAGGCCCCGTCTTCTCTTCCCGCCGATTCAAAAACGACAAATACGTCTGCCAAATAACCGCAAAGAAACCGGACACCGCGAACCGTAGATGCGCCGGGATCAGCGTGAAATTTAGAGCCGTGACTAGAGGCCAGAACTTGGCCGAGCTCACCAGACTTTCCGGCACGGCCGAGACGACACGATGGATTACAACAGAAGGCTCCTGTCTCGTTAATACGGCCTGCATGCCGAAGAAGTAAGTGTTGAAGATGGGCGCGAATAGAAACTGCTGGATGAGGACTTTGACCGTTATCGAAGTCCATCTAGAAGCGTAGTTGAAGTGGCTGCCCAGAAACAGAAACCTTTTATTAAAGGCGTCAACGGACCGCTTAAACTAGAGTCTTCAGCAGCATATGGAAATTCTACCTACCATTTGTAGCCCGGTATAGAAGCCAATCCTCCAATGGTGAGCATCCTCAATGTACGATAGCCGTCGTATGGCTCTCCACCCATTTCTTGCGCCAGTAGGTCGCCGGCCAAATAAGTGGTTAGCGAGGTCGCCAGCGTCGTAGTTTTGGGCCGCCGTCGCTGCATGCGACTGAACCAGCTGAAGAAGTCCTTGACTGGGCCTAGACGATGATACCACAATGGACTGGGCACGTCGATGAATGATGGCTCAGTTGAATGAGGGACCTCAGTTACCACTTGGTTGGGGGTGTCGGGTGTCTTTTGCAGTTCGGCGGTTTTGATCTGGTCTTTTGTCCAGGTGTTGGTCTTGAAGTGTCGCCATCTCGTGGGGAGACGACCACGCCAGTTGCGGTTCAGGAACTGGGTGAACATTGTAGCAATAGACGGGCTCGAAGCCACAAAACGGGCGGCGCTCAAGTTGGCATCGTGAAGCTGTTTGGTTATGTGTGATTGCAGATGCTGGTCGTTGGAAGTACCATCATATTGGAGTGAGAACAACAGTACCACTCACTTACTCTACCACCGTGTATAGAAGTGCTAGTATGAAAAGCTGGGGTGTAATAAACTACATCAGTTGTCTTGATACAAATACAACGTAGACAATCCATTGAGATACAGGTGTGACGTCATGCCTGATTGGAGGACATCTGGGTCAGGGTGATGGATCCAGCTTACCGAGAGATCGCAGTCTTATAGCGCCAACCCAAGATGTTCTTGTAGATGTCCACGTGTGTATATTGTGAAATGGATTTGTAGACCGGGTGGAACCCATGTCATGCACAGAGCGACATAAGCAAAGGAAGATGAACATTGAGTTGGTTTTAATCTTTTGGCTCTTCGCTTCGTGGCTGATCATACCTATCCGCAACGTTACTATCGCCGCGCGAATGCTCCCACACTTTTCGAGTGGAGTATGGAAAGGACACAGGGGGGAATTGCAACCGTATGTGGTAAAGACATCTTTAGTTGAAATTCCCATCAATGCGCAAGAGGCCAAATCCTCATCTAGACCGCCCTTTTCGACACCAATTCCGCTCACGCTCCTTCAAGGCCGGTTGGAGCCAAATGCCCTGTGAGCTTCCCAGGATCGATGTTCATAATGGTACTTAGATGATGCGATGTCATTAGACCCGATTGAGGTATCAAATCGTCCTGCTTCGTAGGACTCAGGCTTGACAGCTTTGACCGGTGCAACCAATGTGGGCGTCTCCAAAGCAGCTCAGCCTTGCAGACACATATTTGATATTGCCAACGTCGACACAAAGCTTGACATTGGGGCAGAATATCAATAGTCGAGGAAAATAATTGCACAAACAAATGTACAACGGTCCCCCAACAAAGCCTCCAACCGCCTCTTGCCAGGACTTGTCCAACATTGAGCTTCTCTGTGATGGGGCTTCACATATCCGGAGGTAAGCAAGCAACCGGTTTTATGCTCAGACTTATCTTTTGGAGAGCCTCCTTCCATTGCCAGTAGTGGTGCAAAGGCTTGCCTAAATTACCGTAGCCGATGCCTGATTCTCCGGGGCAGCCAGGTATAGCTATGGCACGCAACTCATCCTGTGCCATATTACCAGGTCAAATGGCGCAGAGTGCACCTCACACCTAGCTTTGTTTGGGTCGCGGTAGCCACCAAGAACTAGATAAGTTGGACATAGCTATATAACCTGACCATTCTCGTGAAATCATCTGTCACGAAGTCAGTATACGTGTCCAAGTTGTGAACAATTGAGAGTAAGATGATGTGACTTGAAGTTTGGGCGGGGTTAAAGCAGCGCAGGGTTGATTGAACCGCCAAGACTGCTTGTCACTGGAGCTCAGCGTCGCTGCACCACATCGCAACCAGCTTCAACATTGAATCGACAAAATTCGGCCGCGCATCAACGACAACAGAAATAACAATTGTAAGCTGTCTCCCGACTCCAGATCGACTCTTTGGACTGTTTCCGCAGGGAAAGAAACGAAAATTCCGTGCCGGGGAACAACGGAGTGCCTCCGCGGCGTCAATTTCATTGTGGGCTTGCTAACGCAGGGGACGCGCAGGTCGAGCAAACCAGCCCTTCCCTCTTTAGCAGATCACCATGGCAAACCCAAGAATCGAAGAACTTCCGGACGAGGATCCATCCAAGAAGGCGGCAGCTGAAGATGCGTCCGACTCGTCTGACTCAGAACCTGAAGCCACCGGCGAAGGCGAGGCTAACATCCCCGCTGGTTCTGCCGTCGCAGTTCACAGCCGCAACGAAAAGAAGGCCAGAAAGGCTATTGGCAAGCTGGGCTTGAAGCACGTTCCGGGAATCACAAGAGTCACACTGCGGAGACCCAAGGGTGTAAGTAGACACTGCGCAAATGGTGCACGAGACCACGGATGTTGTCCCTGGTCGTGTGGGCTCTGTTGATATACAATGGTCTAATGCATGGTTTACAGATTCTGTTTGTGATCTCCAACCCTGACGTCTACCGATCCCCAACCAGCAACACATGGATGTAAGTTCAATGATGGGAATCACACATGAAGGTGTTTCTGACAACTAGTAGCATCTTCGGTGAGGCCAAGATCGAGGACCTGAACTCCCAGTCGCAAGCCGCTGCTGCTCAGCAACTCGCTGCTGCCGAAGCTGCCAACGCCGACCACTCTGGCCATGACCATGGTGATGAGGAGGGCAAGGGCAAAGCCGCTGAGGAGAAGAAGGCAGAGGAGGAAGACGATGATGATGAAGAGGTCGACGACAGCGGTCTGGAGGCCAAGGACATCGAACTCGTCATGACTCAAGCGTCGGTGTCGCGGAAGAAGGCTGTCAAGGCGCTCAAAGAGAACGGAAATGACATTGTCAATTCCATCATGGCGCTGAGCGTATGATCAAAAGCACCAAAAAGTTGTGGATCTGCATCTTGATGCCTGAACTTCGGTGCTCTTCCTTGAGATATTCGGAGACAGCACCTGAGCTATGTTACAATGCACAGAGCGGGGCATAGTGAAATATGCTCTTAGACGATGCAAGACATTTCTCCATTTCCGTCCTTTTCCTGTTACGCGTCTCGACGGGCGCAAGTAGAAGTCGTTCTGCCATGTAAAAGCCAGCCTTGTATGTTCTTCATAACCTCCCAGTTAATCAGATGTAGTACTACACATAGTACATATTGTAGTGGGCTGCGACGTCACGGGCCAAGGACACAATTAGAGACGCCCGAACCAATGCCGCCACGTGACTTCAGTGCTCGTAGATCCATGCCAGGAAAGTTAGCCGAGCCAGGGACAACCTGAACCTCAATCCTCCGGACGAGAGAACAAAAGCTCGACGACCGTACACCCGATCAGTTACGCAACGCCCTCAACACCGCCAAAATGGCTGCTCAAGTACGTGCTGAAGCTTCACCTGTGAATCTGCTAGCTTCAGGCAGCAGAAAATTACACCTTCAGACGCGGAATAATGATTGACTAACCCATTTGCGATACACAGTCTCGCGCAGCAATGAAGCTCGACTGGAGCAAAGTCAGCACGCAACTCGGCCTCCGCGGCAGCACGGCGACGGCGCTGGCCAACTTTAAGAAGCGAAACGACGACGCTCGCCGCCGGGTACAGATTCTGTCCGAGCAGCCGACAACCGTGGATTTCGGCCACTACCGATCGATCCTGAAGAACACGGCCGTCATCGACGAGATCGAGCAGTACTTCAAGACGTTCCAACCAAAGACGTACGACGTCAACAAGCAGCTCAAGGCCATTGAGAGCTTCGAGCAGATTGCCATCAAGAACGCCGAGGAGACCAAATCCAAGGTCGAGGTCGAGCTGAGGAGCTTGGAGAAGGCTTTGAACGATATCGAGGGTGCCAGACCTTGGGACCAGACTACCGTCGACGAGGTCGCTGCCGCCGCCCCCGAAATCGACGAGTATACTGCCAGATTGGTCAAGAAGGGCCGATGGATGCCTCCTGGTTACTTGGTACGATACCCCATATCCACTTCTTCGATGTGCTTTATTGCTGCGAGGAAATGGGAGTTTGTGATTGTGATTGCTAACGTGTTGGTGATTTACAGGAGAAATTCCCCAACTTGTCTGTTTTGTAGACGGCACGCTATTACGCAAAGTTATGGAAAGACGTCTTCTGGGTGGTGGTCCAATCATTCCAGAGTGCCAGTTGTGTATAGTGGTTTAGAAAACAATCACCGAAAGGATTTTCTTCCAGCTACAGCTATCCATTTCAGCCTGCCTTGTTGTCCCTATGCATGCCTTGTCTGTCCCGGCTTTGTTCGAGGATGCGATTTGTTTTTCTCTGTGTCGTGCCAGAAGCGCCAAAGAGACAAGAATCTCACCGCGTCACCTGTGTTCGTTACAGAGTAAGCTAACAGACAATTACATCGAGGACTTCAAACCAGGAATGTCTCCAAGATGAACCCGAGCAGGCTTTCGCGCCATATATCCTAGTTCTTGCACAGCCACTAAGGAAAAGAATGTTACCATTTTTCTATGGAGATTGTTGCGTGCGCCTACCTACTACTTCAATACAGTTCACACTTCCCGAGATACTCGGTAAGCAGTTTGTTCTACAACCCAGAGTCAACCTCAGCATAGATTGCCGTCGAAGCATACGAATTCCACTGCGCACACTCCTGCTTCCAGTCCTGACCGATGCCCAAAGTGCTCCTGATCTGATCAGGCTCTTCGAGAAACTGTGCTCCCAGGCCCAGACCGACGTGCCAACCGATATGGCAGTGCATGAGCCAGGCGCCCGGATTATCAGTGATGAAGGCGATGACCAGGTATCCCGAGGCCGGGAGCATTGCGACGTCTCTACGCGGGGGGTTCTTGTAATTCAGGGTCTGGGAGTTATTGAAGATGCCGGTGTCGGCGCCCAAGACATAGAAGTCATGGCCGTGCAAATGGATCGGATGCGGTATCGGCGGGGCAATGGTGGCGACGGCCTGGATGACCCAGTAGGACCAGGCATTGGCGTTGGGGAGGGAGATCAAGTTCATGTTTGGCGGGTAGGTCGTGTTGCTGTCGAGCACATACTGCAAGGTCGGCTTGTTCCAGGGCACCTGGATGGCGGTGAAGTTGAGGTTCCATTGGAACAGGGTCTGCTGAGCCTGGTTTTGGATGATGGCGAAACCGACGTCGAGATGCGACTCTTGCGGAATCGTGTAGTTGTCCGGCACGTTGAGCTTGACGTACGGCACTAGGTTCTTGTTCGGGTCGCTGCAGTCCGGGCCGCCTGGTGGAACGTTGGTCCTGGTGGCGTTTGAGGGTGTGGTCGAGTTGGCGCCGACGTAGCTGAAGATGGATAGGGCGTTGGTGTTTGAATTGCTGCTGCAGCCGGACTGAGGGACGACGTGGAACCAGTAGCTTCCGACCGGCTGGTTGGCGTTGATGATCACGTCGTACCGCTCCCCAATGCCCAAAAACAGCCATTGGGTCGTGAAGGGCACGATGGGCACGAAATCAGCCGTGATGACCGTAAAGTTGTGGCCGTCCAGCCCGACTTTGAAGTTGTCGTTGGTCGACGTGTTGATGAGTCGCAAGCGATATTTTTTGCCTTTGGTCAGGCTGGTCCGTCCGTACTTGCCGGCCGTGCCGTTAATGTTGACGTTGGTGCCGTTGATCAAAATATTGTCTCCCGGCGGAGGACCTCGTGGAAACCCGCCGCTCTGGATCAAGGGCGCCAACTCAAACGCAGGCCGGTAGTACCAGTCGTTGATCGGGTATGTTCCAAGATCCACGTCGTAGTTGGACGTCGCCGGCCCGTCGATGATCATGGTGCCTACCACCCCGTCGGAGTATTGGTCCGAGTAGTGGCTGTGGTACCATGTCGTGCCGAACTGCGTGCACAGGAACGTGTATGTCCGCGACTGTCCGGGTGCCAGGGGACATTCGGTCACTCCGTTGGTGCCGTCCATGTGGTTCGAGTGCCATTGTCGCAGCCCGTGCCAATGCATGCTGGTCCCGTTGGTCGTCAGGCTGTTCTTCACCGTGATCTGGAGCGTGTCTCCCCAGCTGGCTCGAATCGTGGGACCCGGGTACTGTCCGTTGATGGCATATACCGGCCGTGAAACACCGTCTAGGGCCATCGTGGTGTTGGTCACCTCCAAATGGTACTGGACCACCTTGCCCGTGTTCGGCCAGGTATTGTCATAGTTGGTCGCAATGCTAAATCCATTGCCCCAGCATTGTCGGGTCAGCGGCCCATTGGTGCACTGCGAGTCCGCCTTCTGGGTAGTAGTCGTGGCTGCTTTGGTCGAGGTGCTAGACACCTGTCGCCGCACAACATGGTTGTCGATCTGTACAAGTTCAGCTTCGGGTATGAAGGCTGCCAGGCTCTGGCTCAGCAGGAGGGAAACGAGTGACAAAAAGAGCAGCATAGCGAGTGACTGCAAGATAGAATGGAATGGTTGGATGAAGTTGCTCTGGAATAGAACAACGCAGAGCAAGGAATGAAAAACGAATGATGGGTTGTTAAGCAATGAAGAGAAGGGAGGCTTCATGCTGATATGGGCAGTATGAATGTTTTTTCTTCTATCGCTAGAAACAAACTGTTACCCACGCTTACACCCCGGTTTGCGGCCAGAACATGGGAAATGAGAGCCCGAATGATTGTGTCTTGGACCGTGACAGCTTCCCGAACCTTGCGGTAGTACAATGAAATGAATGGCATGTTTCTTGAGACATTGCTGGATCATCGGGGTTTGACTCCGTCCAGAGGGAAGTCTGGGCTGTCAGTGGAATCTTGTCGTGGATCCGAATGAAGCGAGACAGGATGCTGTAGACAATCTCCGCAGGATCATTCGAGACATTACATATTTCAAACCAGGCTGGACGGGATGAAGGAGAGCGTAAGCAGGGTCAAGGCTGAGGTTATGGAAGGAGAAGTGGAAGTGGTCACAGCATGGAGCCCGGACAATCTTTCGGACCGGTGGCACAACAGCTTCACAATCCAATATATATCAACATCCTCGCTTCATCTCCGCCAACTTTGATATTGGGCCAATTCTTATCACGAAAAACTCCTTGCATCTGATCTTTATCCCAGTCATCCGCGCCCTCGGCGTCGTCAGCTGGGCATGATCGAGTTTCCAAATCAACGATCGCTTATCCCTTGACCAGGTTTGGCGATGCGCTGGGTTCTCCGCCGCTGTGATCGCAATCCCTTGGTTACACTACATTTTCCAATTGAAGCGATGCAGAACCGAGTGGTCGGACTCGCCTTTGCGCTACCGACTGGAAGCCTTGCCTTGCTGATCAGGCTATTCTAGCTGCCTTCGACCTTGCTGAGACATGCAGCCCGAATATAGCAGTTGCTGTTCATATCACACCCGCCCCTTGCAGCTTATTCCAATTCCTTCATGCCGAAGACCTGAAAGGGTTGTCCTGGTTAATGTCTCAGCCAAACGACAGATTTAGCTGCTAGGGATGGAGCCTTGTCGCTACAATGCCCTTCTGCTCGGAAAGGTGGGTTGTCTTAGATCTCGAGGCTCCAAACGGACGGCCTAGGCTTCTTGAGGTGATGTTCCTGCAGCGCGCGGGTTGCTGTGACTCGACAGCACTTTTTCATATATGTCTATTCGAGTCTTGATCTTTCCATGGGGACTTGCCAAAATACTTTCAAAGACTTCTCCATCATGCACTGGTCACTCTGTTCGTCCTTTCTTCTACTAGGCCTGGCAGGCCGGTCTGCTGCCGACTGCTTGTCGTACGGTTATGATTTCATAGATGGCGGCGGTCCATACTGCGTCAACACAACGTCGACAGATTACTTTTCCTTTGGGACAGAGTTCAACGGTAGGTTTGATGAAAGGAATATCCCCCAGGAGGGCGTGTTGCTGACACTGACAAGGCTGTCAACCTACTGACAGCCAGGGTGATATCACACCCATACTTATCGATCCCAATGGCGACGAGTACTTTTGCTCCGATATCCCTACACAGCCGGACAGCACCGACATGGTGTCAACATGGTGCGTCGCCAAAAACACTGGACGCTTAATCTCTGCTGACATGACCCAGCAACGTGGCTGGCAACGAAGTGACCAAAGCCAGCATGTTCTCAGGCGACTGGACTGTGGTCATCGAGGGGCTGACATTCGCCTGGATGAGAACGTTCTCGATCATTGCCGGACCACCTGTCGTGATTACCGCCACTCCTACCGCCACGTTCACGGTTACATCGACTCCATCCACTACAATCACCACGACTATAACCCAAGTTTACAACACTACCCTGCCGGCGTCCACGACTACCGTTCCATCGACGACTTCCACTCGAACGATAACCACTACACCATCGCAGGTGACGGTATACTGGACGTCGACTTCGACCCGCACCCGTACCACAAGAGTCTACTCCAAAACAGTGTCTACCAGCACGGTTACCACCACCTGCAAAACGCAGCCGCCGAAGAAGGATCCAACGTGTACCATTCGCGTCTTGAAGGCATCACTAGCAGCAAGCGTCAATGTTTCCGTCTCCTTGCCACGCATGCGCCGTGCTGAGGCCGAGAGACTGCGGTCGATGCCACGTCAAACCATTGAGCCCCGTGATGGCCAGCTCTTCCAACGAGGTCCAGGTAATCAATCATACGCCACCACTGTTTCATTATCAGGAACTAATACCAGGCAGATCTCTGCACAACCACGATTCTCCAAACCACCAACGTGGTTTCGTCCTATACCACCGTCACAGCCTCCACCAGCACTGAGATTGATACAGAAAACGCCAGTACCACTGTCACCATGTAAGCTGTCAGGAGTCTGGGTCATTTACTATCTTCCACTGACATCCTCGATAGCACCCCGCCCCCTGTCACGGCATATTCTGGCAAGGCTAAGACGACGATCACGGTCACGGCACCTACTCCCACTCGTACCCGCACCAGCAGGGTCTATGATACTGTGTGGACCACAAAGACTGTCTGGGCAACGTAAGTCATTGACATGCCGTCATCAATAGTCCTCAACTAACACTGAAGCAGGATCACCTCAACTGTCAGAACCTCACCGCCGGGAGCGGTATGCATGACTACCGCGGCGCACTAGACACTGTCGCATGCTGTCCGCTCGATGAAGTAGGAGCTCTTCTTCGGCGCATTGGTTTCGCTATATAGAATTGTCATGTTCACCGTGTACGAAGAAATAATTTTGTCCCTGCAGGATCATCAAGAGGTCTCTGCGGGAAATATGGCCGCTCCTGCTTTTCTGATTCAGATGGATCTTTACCACCATACCCAGGGTTCCTGGTTGTATTGAGCGCCTGTAACAGCACGGCAAAAGGACCCTGATCCACTGTGAAAATACACCGACTGGGCTGCCAATTCAGGAACAGAATGCTGCCTGACCGCAATCCACTCAGGCTGGTGTTTCCAGTCGTAGTTGTATCCTTTTACTATCAGGTAGACAAGGCTGGGCTTGCGAGATGGGTCCCTGGTCCCAATTCTTTGTGGACACACTCCGCACTGCCACTGTTGACGATGCAGAGAATCTATCCGGAGAGACCCTGAGATTGTCCAATGATAACGCCGCGGAATACTTGTCAGCCAATGAAGTGGTGGCAGATCTGGGACCGGGGGAATTGTTCGTCCGACCGCAGCTGCAGTTCTTCCGAGTGTTAAAAAGCTTCGTCTCGCCAAACTTCAATCCCACAGAAACACGGTCTCATGTTGCCTAGTTCCCATCCATATTCAGCGGAACGCTACAGCACGGATGAGAAGATGAATTGTCCCGTCGCCATGACTCGACGTCAGGGATGGACGTGTTGTCGTAAACACTGCTGCGTGAAGCAGTCGAGGCAATTGAACATATAAAGACGCGCTGCATGCTAACCTCGATGAATCTGCTAACAACGCAATCAGCCAAACCAGGAACGTCAGAACAAACAGCACGAAGCCGACCTCGCAAGTATCCAAGACCAACCTCAGTCACAACATAACAATATCAATAGCAACAACAACCACAACAATTCTATACTCAGCTCAGCACAACATGTCTGCTCCCTCGTCCACAAGAGTCGTCTTCTTTGGCGCAACCGGCGGCGTCACCAACGCAGCTCTGGTCCACACCTTGAAAGCCGGATACCAATGTACCGCGCTGGTCCGCACACCCGAGAAACTTCGCGCCCAACTGACCAAACAAGGTCTCGACGAGTCCCTCATCGACAAACATCTCACCATTGTCCAAGGCAACGCACTGGACATTGATGCAGTCAAAAAAGCCTTGACTGCCAACAGTCCCAGCAGATCCAGCCTGCCAACCCATATAGTCACCGGTCTCGGCGGCTCACCCAAGCTGAACTTCGACTGGTGCCATCCACTGCACATTGCAACGCTGGATAACCCCAACATCTGCGAAACAGCTGCGCGCACTCTATTACAGGCGATGCGTGAGGTTGAGGCCGAGGCCGGCACCAAGCAGCAGCTGCAGAACAAGCCGCTGTTGATTTTCGTCTCGACCACGGGGATCACGCATGGGCCCGAGGATGTTCCCCTTGCGATGCGGTTTCTGTATCATCAGATGCTGGCTGTTCCGCATGCCGACAAGAAGAAGATGGAAAGTCTGTTCCGTGCAGATGCTGAGAAGGCGCCAGAAGACTGCAGTCGTGTTTTCCGCAACGTCGTGGGTGTCAGGCCTACCTTGCTCTCTGGGGCTGCCGAGTATACGGATGCCGCGGGGTTGGATTCTGTCAAGAGCGGCACTGAGTCGAAACCCGCGCTCGGGTATAGTATCAAGAGAGCGGATGTTGGACACTGGATCTTTGAGAATGTTATCAACGAAACGTCTAGGAGGAAGGAAGTCGAAGGTGAAATGATTACTTTGACCAGTTAGGTCGGTCGTCTACCCTGCTAATGGTGCTTGTTGGGACTGGCGCAATGGACTTTTGCTATGGCATTGCCGAGATCGATATCAAGCTGATTGTTTATTTATTCAATCATCACATAGTCATTTCTAACGAATGCAAATATCACAGATGCAGCAAATCTTTTCGAAACAGCCGTTTCTTTTCAAATCTCGTCTTCTGAATTAGGTGCGCGCACGCATGGTATCAAGGGTATCGAATGTGAAAAAAGGTCATAACAGTACAAGTAGTGGCGCAAAGGCAAACGTCAGCGTAGTCCTTGTCTTCGGTCCACGCCACAATCTCCATCATGGCTCGCAAGAAAACGGACCGAGACCGTTCATGCGTTCATCCGTCTTCAGCCAAATCCAGCTCAATTCAAAAGGTCATCTTTCATCCAACCCGACTAGTAGCAGATGTGTGATTTGATTTGCTCGGACTCTCCCAATATCTCTCCCCCGAGGACAAGATCAGTGTTTCACTGGTGTTTTGTCTTGTCCTTGCTGTGCCGAGAGAGCCCGCGGACTAGACTGTACTTGTTGTATGCGTTCTCGTCCGTGTCCGACTGCGACGGCCACAAGTGAGGCATGAGATGATGATGTCGAACAGCGACACGATGCCGTTGATAATGGCGGTCAGGATTGAGCCGATGCCGTTGACTATGGCCATCAGGACGGAACCGATGGTTCGGCAGATTGATTCGAACTGTACACAGAATTGTTAATAAGATGTCAGGTTAAACAGGTTGCGGAAAGGTAGACTTACACAAGAGACGACGGCACCCATGGTGACTGTATGCTATCTGTTGTGTTTGTGTCTGTTGCAATAGGTAAGTAGGTAGGTGACTTGAGGGTTGTGGTAGGTGATAAGTGCTGTGGTTGTGGTTGTGTCTATTGTATGTATGTTTCTGAAATCGAGTAGAAGAAAGCTCAGATCAGGTAAGAGGATGACGGCAGTTGTTTATAGTTGTTTGGGAAAAAAGGACACTACTACTAGTACGTAGGCTGTCTAGAATATTCACAAGCAGGCGGGTGGGGGGCAGCGTTAGGTCAGGTTGTTTTTTCCGCTGGTGACTTCCTCCTTTGTATCACAATCGGGATCACAATCACACGCACAACTGGCAGCTATGGTGATATGATGTTAGGGTTACTAAACTACTACATCATTTCACTGTCGCCGTCGGCCTCGTCTACGATGCATTAAGCCAGACTCGGATCTAGTGGCAGCATTCCTTGCACTGTCTGATGTGCTCTGACCAATACAATATTGGCGTGCTCTGCGATAGTCCAGCGGTATGACGTTTGCGTGCTGATTGAAGTCGGAGGCTCGAGGCTGGAAATGGAAACATCAAATGGCGCTCTCCGCCAGCCGTCGGGATGCCGTTTTGCTAGCCCGAGGCCGGAAAGCTTGATGGTCTGATGGAGCAGGGATAAGACCAGGGTTTGATGCAAATAGCCAGTTGGCGTAGAGTTGATTGTCTTCTTTAGGACGTCATGCAGCGGTCAAGTGCAAAAAAACAAGGCAGATGCTGGATCCTGCGGCGTTGACCCTTGTTTTGCTTTACAAAGAGTCGACGTCATTTGCTGATCTGTGCAGCGGGTGGCTGGAGACCAAAAAGAAAAAAGGAGTGGATGGATGGGACCAGTGTGGCTGTATGTGGCGGATGCCCTTCACTAAGCCCTACCCGTCTAGCACAAGTACAATGGCTGTGGCGGTGCAGTTGCTGTCTGCACCCCGCGGAACAATTTGCTCGATTGGTCTAGCGACTTCCACCAATTGAATGGGTCGAGTATTCTATCGCGGGTTAGAGATGCAGAACATCTTCATCAAGCTTGCGGTGAGCATCTCTGCCGGCTTTGATGCGAGGCTGCTGTCTGGGGCTGTATTGTCCATCTTGCTCGTTTTTGTTCTGGGTCGGGTCTTCCATGGGAGAAATGAGCGCGCCGTGCCCTACACCGTCTCGATCCCTCCACAGTTGGACGACAACTATGAATGGAAGTCTGAAGAGATAGACCAGCCTCGTCAAGATGTCTCGGAGGTATGCAAGAAACATGGGATCTCAAGCAGCAACAAATATGCGAATCTACGATGCTAATTTCCTGTTTTCCAGGTCCGCAATGGCTACATCTACCCTCGCTGTCCGGCAGATGGTCGTAGTCTAGGGGATCCCATTGCTCCCGCTACACCATCCTCCGTTGACCGTGCTATTTCCGCTGCCGCAAGAGCCCAAATACCATGGTGGCAGACTACCTTCTCGGAGCGTCGTCGGGTCCTAAGCACTCTCCTGCAGCACGTGCTTGACCATCAAGAAGAAATTGTCACAGCTTGTTGTCTAGACAGCGGCAAGACAAAGATCGATGCCTGCTTCGGCGAGATCCTAGTGACGGTGGAGAAGCTACAATGGACAATCAAGCACGGTGAAAAAGCCTTGTCGCCATCAAGACGACCCACGAATCTGCTCATGTGTTACAAAGCCAACACGGTCGTTTACGAGCCATTGGGTGTGGTGGCCGCATGTGTCAGCTGGAACTATCCTTTCCACAACTTCATATCACCTGTGATATCGGCGCTATTTGCTGGAAATGCAATTGCTGTCAAGCCCAGCGAGCAGACTTGTTGGAGCAGTCTTTACTTTACAGACCTCATCCGAGGCGGTCTCCGCGCATGTGGCCACGACCCAGACCTCGTCCAGAATGTCATATGTCTCCCCGAAGTGGCAGACTATCTGACCAGTCACCCCGGACTCAGCCACATCACTTTCATCGGGAGCAGAGAAGTCGCCCACAAAGTATGCACTTCGGCAGCTAAGGCGTTGACGCCTGTCACGGTCGAACTCGGGGGCAAGGATCCCGCAATTGTTTTGGATGATTCAAAAACAATCAAGAAACTCGACGACGTTACTGCTGTCTTGATGCGAGGAGTCTTCCAATCTGCCGGACAGAACTGTATCGGTACTGAACGTATCATCGCTCTTCCTGGTGTCCACGACAAGATCTTAAGTAACGTACTTCCAAAAATCCAATCACTCCGTCTGGGTTCGGTCCTCCTCTCCGCAAAGGACTCTCCTCCAGACATGGGCGCGATGATCTCATCGCGGAATTTCCAGCGTCTCGAGGGTTTGATCGAAGCCGCTGTTGCGCAGGGCGCCAAGCTCCGTTGTGGTGGGAAGCGTTACATCCATCCCAAGTATCCCAACGGAACTTATTTCCAGCCCACTCTGCTCAGCAACGTCACTGTCGACATGGAGATTGCACAACAGGAACTCTTCGCGCCTGTGTTTGTGCTCATGAAAGCACAGTCCGTCGATGAAGCCATTGCCATGGCGAATTCTACTCCTTATGCCCTTGGCGCAAGTGTTTTTGGCCATGATCGATTTAATGTCGCGAAATGTGTGGCCGGAATCAAAGCTGGTATGGTCGCCGTCAATGACTTTGGTGCCTATTACGCGTGTTCCATGCCGTTTGGCGGCGTCAAGGGGTCTGGGTACGGTCGATTCGGAGGCGAAGAAGGGTTGAGGGCTGTCAGCAATGTCAAGAGTATTTGTGCCGATGCCTCGTGGGCTATGTTTTTGGGGGTTAGTACTGCCATCCCGCCGAAGCTGCAGTATTCAGTCAGTAAAGATGGATGGGACATTTGTAAAGGTGTGGTCGGGACGGGCTACGCTTTGACATGGCGGCAATGGATTGCGAACGTGGTGGGACTCGTGGCGGCACTCCTGAGACGAGATGCTGATGTTGGAAAACACAAGGGTGCGTGATACACTGGCAGTGAGCATATCATGTCCCTGGAAAATCCGCAGGAACTCAAACCTCATTGATGGGGTAGATGATATAATTCTTCTAGCATGTTGGCAGCACCAGCATGTTTTGCTTTTTGTTACAGCCTCATCACGGTCTCGTCTCATTTCTCTCTTCATACACCATGGTCACATCTCACTGTTCGAACACCATCGTACATCTTCATCTTCGTCACACCTTCGTTATACTCTACACCATTCCGATCCACTCCGCTCCAAAAAATCACAGTAGCGCTCAAATGCCACTCCGCTTCACTCCTGACAAATCCATCCATGTCTATAATTGCCGGTGTCTAAGACCACGAAATGCCCAACATGATGGCAGCCCCAACGAACATTGCACCAAACTGCAGTGCCGTCTTTTTCAGTTCTTGGCCCTTATTCGGCCCGGTCTCCAACAACTCCGGAATAACAGCCACTGTCCCGACGTACAAAAACGTCCCCGCCGTAAACGGTAGCAACATATCTCCCCACTGTAGACTGGTACCCCAGATTCCCCGGCTGACGGCAGCCGCACCGTCCGAATTGCCATTGCCATTGCCACCATACTCCTGCACGAAAATACCGATACACGTGCCCAAAAACGCCCCTGCGGCCGTGACAAATTGCGCGCCCATGGCCTTCCGTTTCGAGAACCCAGACTGGATCAGGAGCGCAAAGTCGCCTACCTCGTGGGGGATTTCGTGGAAAAACACGGCCATGGTCGTTGTAGCTCCGAGGGCGGGAGATGCATAAAAACTGGACGACAGGGCCAGCCCGTCGGTGATGTTGTGGGTGAAATCGGCGATTAGGTTCAATAGGCCGGCGAGCCTGACTGATGGATTTTCGGGGCTAGTGCTAGCTGTTGTATCAACAATATTTTTTTCGTTCTTGTCGGTCTTTCGCTTGCGTAGCTCCGCGTTGCTGGTAGTGGATGTGGATGTGGATGTCGATACGCCATTGGCCTTATTGTCAGAGCTTGTACTGTGCTCATGGGAATGCGAATGGGAATGGCCACCACTCCCGCCCGTTGCAATCCGCAACGCCTTGTCCATGGCCATAAACGTCACGAGGCCAACGATGATTCCCACGCCCAGCAGTAAGTTGCGATTCGGCTCGACAAGAACGAATTTGGCTCGGTCTGGTTCATCTTCGCCCAGAAAGATCTCCGGCAGGAGGTGGAACAGGGTATCGCCTAACAGTCCGCCTACGGCGAATGCGACCATGACGCTCAGTGACGATGGGTCGATGTTCGGTGGACATAGGGCCAATAGGAAATTTGGCGGGCCCGAAATGTATGCGGTGGCGAGGAGGGCGTTGATGGCTGGAGAGGAGGATGGGAACAGCACGGCGAATAGTTTTGTCGTCAGGGATGCGTGAGGCGGAGTGTTCTTGACTTTGTGCTCGGATAGGTTTTGGACGAAGGCACATTGCTGTGGTGTTCAATGGCATTGTGTTAGTTACAATACTTTAGGAATTGATGGAACTACAGAAGTTGAGAGGTCCCTCGCAGAATGTATAGAGCCCATTCGGAAGGCTCTGCCAGTAGAGTTGGATGAGCCCATTACTAACCTGAAGCCTTTCTTCAATCTCGTCCGGCGTCAGCAGGCTTATATCCTTCTCCTTGCTCAGGATGGTCTCTGCGCAGACGGAGACTGCTAGGCCGAGAAATAGGGCGTATAGTGCATATTTGACCATTCCGGATGGTCTCAGCATCGTGGATGCCATGGTACCGAAGTACACCGTCGTAGAGTTGTGTTGGAGCGTATTGCTCTGTTGGCACGCGACTTTTGAAGAACTGGGAGCATTCAAGTTGACGACAGCTGGATGCGGCCTCCGTGTTCGGGGGCCCCAACCAATGGAGTGTGATTCCGTCTGACGTAGTTTAGCATGTCAGATCAGTGCGGATTCGCGTGGCCCGGCCCTGTCAGACGGCAATATTATTTGTCTACGTGCAGTAAGTTTGCCGATGTCTTATCGATAAGGCCCTGAAGAAAAAGTTGGCTGCGGACTTCGAGGGCGTCGGAAAGGGACCAAACTCCACCATCGACCAGTCTTGCTTCAAGCCCGAGTTTTTGAACAAGAGAGCACAAAAACAATAAGATGGGCCGCGAAAGACAAAAGAAGAAGAACAGGTCGTCGAAACCGAAGGTTCGGCCGCATACGCACCGAACCAAGGCTGGCAAGAAGAAGGTCAATTTCCTAGGCAATGAGACCATTGCGCAAAATTGGTATGTCAACACTATGCCCTACTCCTGCGTATTTCAGACGACTGTTCGAGGGATTAGATACTAATGAGTCCCAGGGATCGCAAACTCACAGTTGCACAAAATTATAAACGGCTGGGCCTTTCCTCAAGACTAAACGCCGTAACTGGTGGTACCGAAAAGAGAAGGACAGAAGATGGCAAGATCGAAAGCGAGCCCAGAGATCCCCTTATCATCGCCGGACCACAAGTGACCGGGAAGATAGCCACCCAGGAGGTGCAGGTCGAAAGAGATTCAGAAACTGGGCGGATAGTCAGAGTTATCCGGCCGGACAGCGACAAAGCCCCCAACCCGTTGAACGACCCGCTTAACGACATCATGGACGTGGACACTGAGCGATCCGAGAAGAAGCATAAGTCGGCCGTGGTTGCCCAGCTGGAAGCCCAGGTTGCCGAAGAAGAAGAGCTCCTGGCGAAGAGAAAACGACCGAGGAAGCAGAGCCAAAGAGAGGAAGAATGGATCGCACGGCTGGTAGAAGTCCATGGCGACGATATCAGAGCCATGGCCAGAGACCGTAAACTCAACCCTATGCAACAATCAGAAGGCGACATCAGCAAGCGGATCAAGAAGTGGAAAGCCTCTCGAGAAGCGGAAGCAACGACGTGAACATGAATTTGAAAGGTCAAACCAAACCAACTATTGGTTCAGCACAACAGGAGTCCGGAATCATTTCTATACTGTAAGACTGGTGTTGCGAAATTTGTATCTGGGGGGTCTTTGTCTACATTTGATTGCGCCTGCTGGATGAACTGGTCCATCTTTCTGGACTTCTCTTCACGCATCAAGCATTGATTTGTTTGCCGGGCCAACTCACAGTTCCTGCGATGCAAGCTTGCTGTGATTCACATCTGTCCGGAGAATGACAACCACAGAACACACCAACAGCTTCCGGTTTGGGTATACTGATGGTTTCTTCACATTGTCCAACCCGCCACCGACAAATGTTGAGATGAGTGGCTGGGCATGAGCCCTTCGAGCAGGCCATGTCTTCAAACACTTTTGTACACCACTCGATGTGCGATCGGATTATTACGCTGTAGAGGATGCCAGTATTGCAGACTCCGGCTCCCCATTCTCTGGACCTGGAAATGCAGCAGAGCCTTCTGTCCCCGCTGCAGTCAGCTCCTATCTCCGAGTGGGCAAACCTCCTATTCCTCCTCCGGGCTTCTCTGCTTTGAGCGCCCCTAGCTAGCTGAGATAATCAACATGTCCTTGCAGAGCAGGCTGTATAGAAACCCAGCTGGTGGAGGTGGTGGTCCACTTTCCTCTGGGCCTGGACTTGGTGGGGAAATTGTGGCTGCGGTTTAGCGATGCCCAGACATGATGACAGCTGCGGCTATTTCAACAACCAAGAATGTTCCGCTCCACAGCCTCGTGCTCCGATCTCACCATCTCAACCTACGTAATGGATGAAATGGGCCATCTGGGAGCTTACCGCAGGCTTCCTGCCATCAATGAGTCTATAATAGCAGTAAGCCCCCATGAAGTACCTGCGTGAACAATGATGCACTTGGCTGTGTCCTTATCCCCTGAATATGAACATGTCCAAGGCGTTACAGGATGTTAAGCCATGATTGTCGAAAGGTTGGTGATGCAGTGCAATAGAAGAGAGAGACTCAGCGTAGAAGGCAGGTTTTTTGCCAGCAGCCATGGTTTTCTGCCGGATGCGTTGTTTTCAAGTCGAAGCCATGTCAAGCTGCGCAGGTTGCAACACAAGGGGCCGTCACGATGTTGGCCATCAGTCTCACCTTGCCCTCACTCCGCGACCGAACTACCCACGAACCGACAACTTCATCATCGACAAGGCCTCAGCACTCATCCCCTTCTCGAGGACTTTGGCGACACTCTTTGCAACAGCAAGATGGCTTCTGTTCCTCCTAATAGCCCGGCAGTTCACCCGTCTACCACTACCGCGCCGTTGATTCCAGATCAAACTGTCCCAAACGTGTTTATATCGGAGTAAGTTACTCTAACACAACACTTTCCCTCTTCATATTTTTATATGCTAACACTAGTTCAACAGTATTCTCACTGCTCGCGCTGTTACGAGCCCAAACTGGGCTGCACCAAATCGTCCTAAGATCCGCTATGTCTTGTCCGTAGTCGACAGTCCTGAAAAACAGCCAAAATTGACTCCGGGACATGAAAGCGACTTTGTTCTCCATTTTGTACGCATGCTTGACCACGCCAACATGGATATCCTCGAGCTTCTCTCAGAAACGAACAAATTCATCAAAGACGGTCTTGCCAACAACGACGGCGGTGTTCTTGTCCATTGTCACAAAGGAATCTCTCGATCAGCAGCTGTCATCATTGCATTCGTAATGCAGGACATGAATCTCGACTACGACACAGCCTTGCGCTACATCCGCACTTTCCGATCAAAGGTCAATCCAAATCCGGGCTTCAAGGCCCAGTTAGAGCTGTGGCGCCAATGGGGCTACAGCATTTACGAGGCCAATGGTGAGCCAAAGGAGGAATACCAGATCTGGAAGGCCAACAATGAAGAGCAAATTCGGGGCTTGCCTGAGCGCACCAAGAAGTACTTTGTCTGAGAGGGTTCGGTGAAGAGACGAAGCGTGTGAACACTCTACCATGGCCACTGGATAGGGCATCAAGAAGTGCAGCTTCGGTCCGAGGAGTAAACAAGCGACGAACACTGGCTTGGTGACATGGCGTTGAGCTGCCGAGTGTGCAGCTTGTGCTGCCATACATTTGCCATGCTTGAATGAGGTAAACTTTTGCTGCTACTATTGCTCTTCTAATTGTGTTCCTGCGGTGTTTCTTGCTGTTTTCATGCCGCATTTCATGCTCTGCTTATGTGTTTTCGCACTGGTTTCATGCTGTGTCTCTGCTGCACTTTGCTGGTCTGAGTGCGCCATTCCATGGCGAAATTGCCCACTCCTTGCAGACCCTACAGGTACACAGCCTCTTCCCTGAGTATCTACCGGTCAAACTGCTTCTGTCTCGATTTCCCTTGGCTCTGTGTACATGGCAAAGGACACATAAGGTACCTACGATGCCACTGGCAATTCGTCATACCTTGGCAACGGCGGAGTGGAGCGGACCGGCAACTGCTCTCTCCGCTCCTTCCTCCAATCTCCTCCGCCGCTGCTGTCCTTCTCTTGTCCAATTGTGGTTGCAGGATTGGACTGATCTAACGCTATCTGTCGTTCCCTGTCATACTCCCACTCGGCTCAGGCAGCAGTGGGAGGCGGAAAATTTTTCTCCTTCTGCTTTGCCATGTAAAACTGGTGTTCATTCCTTTGCCCCATTCCCTCCTCTACTCCAGCATTTGTTGATGTTTGCATGTTTTTATCTGTCTACCATTACTATTGCTAGGTTACAGCATTGTTAAAAGGTATGTTGCAGCTGTATCCGGCCTAATTGTGTGCCAAACGGCCCGAAAAGGAGCATATACTGATTTACATTTGCCAGGAACATATCCATATACACACAGTAAGTGACAAACAGTGCATTCACAGCATCGTTATGCATATAAACACCTCCAACACAATAGAACACATCCACAGCACACATTCACAATCTTATTACAATGGGGAGGCCGTCCAGCTTTTTGCACAACTACACCACTCAGCATAAGGATACCACTGTGGCCATCAAAGACTGGAATACACACCCGTTTGTAGTCCACTATGCCCATCAAAAGCAGGACCATATACCCATTGGTCGTCCACTATGCCCATCCAGCCTCCTCACTTCTGTTTAACGGAAGGCCTCCCTATCCACCAAGCAAGAAGAAGATCACTTCAGGGAGGCTACTGGGAGCATAACAAAAATTTGAATACTGGGCTTGGGATATCTCCAGGACTATCAGAAGCAGAATCAAATTTACCCGAGGAGACTACTATGCCTATCGAAGGTCGCTGCCTATACAATCCAGGAGTTCGCTATATCCAGCAAGAGCCGCACTCGCTTATTCTGGGGAGGCTACCTTTATTATTGTGTGACCCGCGGCATAGGCGTTCGTCGCCCACTATGCTCAGCAGAAGGACCATTCTGTGGACATAGTGGGCGACCAATCCATAGCAGCAGCAACGTGATATACCTACGAGGCGCCTACTATGTTCAGCAGAAGGACTATTGTATGGGCATAGTGGCCAACTGATACACATCAAGAGCCCTACCACATAGCCACGGGGCGGCTACTATGAATATCAGAGGAAGGCCCGAAAAACCTCAGTGTGCGACAAGCCTATATCGAGCTCTCTATATATACCCTCCAGGAACCCTCCTCCATTGGCAAGTGATCCCATATGATAGCACATGGAAGTCACCATGCTGTATCCAATATCACCCCTTGGTATAGGCGCTGGAGGCGTGGGATGCATGCCTCTACGTCGACACCGATGGGTGACATGGAGGGCCTTGGTGACGGACCCACCTCTCATGGCTATTTAAACCCCCTCTCCTACCCCTTCCTCCTTGCTTTCCTTTCCTTCATCGAGTCATAAGGGGCGGGCCAGGACCCCCCAGAGACCACCAACACTAACAAGTGTACAGACAAGATGGCGCCACAGAAGCGCAAGGCCGGTATGTCGCGTGTATTGTCCCATATGTTCACAGATGTCTCTAACCATATCAAAGATGTTCTCCAAGACAAAGAAGATGGTGACACCACAACTCATCGCAACCTCCGATCTCGCGGCATATTGGCATATTTTGCCCCTGTTGCTGCACAGCCTGATCAGCCTGATGTGGAGATGGAAGTCGTCCAGGCACGGCATCATGAAGTGGGCAGAAATGGGCCAAATGTGGGCTTTCTGACTCTCAAAGTGAAGAAAGGGTATAAAATCCCAGAAGAGGAAAATAGCGAAAATGGGCGCAATGTCGGTTTCTTGACGCTCAAATTGAGCCCAGGGTACAACTATACGAAGGCCAAGAAGTGGAAGCCAAAACCACACCTGAAGCAGAAGCCGAAAGAGCCCGTATACAAAAAGCCGAAGCTGCCGAAGCGGAAAACAAAACATACCAATAAGTATCGCTTCGAATTTGGAGAGGATCGTCTTTATGACCATCCAAAACCCACATCTTCAGACCTTGCCATTGTGGCCGAAATCCTCAGAAAGGAGCGTACGGCTTTGAAATCGGCGGCACAGTCAATGGGAACGTCCTCGTCACCTGGAATACATGCAGGCAACAAGATCTCCATTGACTCCATTGTTCGTGTGATCCTCTCGCAGTCCTGCACAAACGAAGCAGCATTGGACGCACAGCAGACATTGATGAGGGCATACCCATACAACGTGGGTGGCATTGCCGTGGCTGGGAGGATACCAAACTACCACGCCATGAGAGTTCAAAGCCCGGAGAAGCTGACCGCGGTGCTCACAAAGACTGGACTTCAGAAACTGAAGGGAGGAAGCATCAAGCGTATACTTGATGCAGTATATGAAATCAATGTCGCGCGGTTGCAGCCTGGAGAGGTCGTATATGACGGCAATGAACCCGGAGTTGCGGAATTTGTGCCTGGACTACTCTCAATGGAGTATGTTTATGAGGCACTCGCACAAGGAGGCAAACAAGCCGTCTTTGACTGTCTCGTCAAGCTTACACAGATTGGCATCAAATCGGCTTGCTGCCTGATGGGTTTCAACATGAATCTCCCAGTTTTTGCGGTGGATACACATGTCGCGGGCATGGCAAAGCTTCTTGGTTAGGTACCAAAAGGTTGCAAGAACGAAAATGACATGTGCACGCATCTTGACGCCGTAATGCCGGACACTGATGAGAAGGTGCTGCTTCACCAAGACTTCTGGAGACACAGACGAAACTGTGTCAGATGCAGTGGCCGTGTGAAACCAACAAGCTGGGCATGGCAGAATTCGGTTTGCCCTTTGGAACATCTGGTAAAACGCGACATTAAGGTCGTGCCAGTGGACAGTCCAAATGGGAACAATCCTGCACAACAAGCAAAACCGCCATCTCCGAAGAAGATAAAGGCTGAGGATGAAGCTGATGCACAGCGCATCGCGGAAGGAAAGATCAAAGTCACGTACGAAATTGACGATGACTTTGATGCGGCAGAGACAGGAAGAACCGGATTGAAACGAACAATCTGGATTCAGGACTTCAGCATGGTCGAATTTACCATGCAGACTGTGGTGAAGGTGGAGGAAGAAGATGACAGCATTTTGGAAGAGATTACGATCTCAGTGATTTAGGGGAAGAAAGACATGGCTTACGAAATTATGAAGGAGTATGGTGAATCTTTTTGCGGAGCATTTCGGCTCGGGGAATTATTGCTATGATATATGGGGAATTTTTGGAGGAGCGAAAAAGCTCCAAAGCTCATGAAATATGGGCTTGCACTTCAACAGCGAGAGATGAGTGCTATTGCGGCTTTCTTGAGGCGTTCTACCTAGTATCGATGGCATTTTACGAGAGCTATTTGCGATGCTCTTAAAGCTAGCTTACACATACAATGGATTATTTCTATGCTCCTGATCATGTTCTTCTTTCCAGAGGTTGAAGGTGGACAGACCAACGACTGGGTGAGGTCGAAGGGTTGTACTGTGTAGAGGTAGTATTAGTTCTTATCGCTTGCAACCAATGGAGTGGAGCTCCATCACAACCGAGGCGAATCGCCAACCACCATTGTCCACAAGGTATCTTATCAACCTCTCTCCTCCTTGCTCAGAATGGCATCTCCAATTCTCCTGCCGACTTCCTCGTCATACATATCTCTAACGTGCATCTTCCTGCAGCGGGCCCCTGCTAGCGATGTTACAGCCGATGGTAAGCTACGGAGGATAGATGCAGTTTGTCCCCCATATCGACCACAAACCATGGGCGTGCTACCCGACGGAAGGAACATGACTAGAGCTGAATACAGGAACGTCTCGCCTGTTCAGCATGGGACCAGCTGGCCGTAGAGATAGCCATCACGACCAGACAGGTGCGGACACCCACTACTGGCAAGCTCTGTGATGTGCAGCGAGGCACACCAACCATGGGATCCGCCTTCCTCAGCATGCGCGGGGGACGAGGAGAGCTACCTTCAGCTCCGGAGCTTTTCGTCTAATCAGAGCTGTTCCATGTCATGAACAATCGGTAGGTTACAATGGCATTGAAGCTGGCATTGGCTCAAGCCGCGAGCTACAAAACCCAGCTGCATTCCTGAGGGCAGAGCTGGAGCATTTTCAGCTTCAGGTGGACTCAGCCAAAAACAACATTACCCGTGGAGTATTTTTGTCCTACTGTCCGTCTGCTCAAAGTTGCTTTCTCTCTTGCTTCTCGTTTCCTCCTCTTGAAGGAGCACCGATAGCAGTAATAGCAGCAGCGATCATCAAGATGGCTTGGCTGTTGTCCACCACGGCCGTGTTGTTGTCCTGTGCCAGTCAATTCGGCATCTCGTTTGCCCAGTTCGTCACGCCGCCCAAGAACCTAACCAGCAAACAAGGCTACGCCAACATCACGGTCCGCTACAAGTCGGTCCCCGCGGGGATCTGCGAGCAAGACCCGGATGTGAAGAGCTTCTCCGGGTACGCGGACGTAGCTCCGGGCCAACATATCTTCTGGTGGTTCTTCGAGGCTCGAAACGTCGACCCTACCACGGCTCCATTGACCATCTGGATCAATGGCGGACCAGGCTCATCCTCGATGATCGGACTCTTTCAGGAGTTGGGACCATGTCGAGTCGATGAGAACGGCACGGCCGTGGACAATCCATACTCCTGGTCCAATGTGACCAACATGATCTTCATCGACCAACCGACACAGGTTGGCCACAGCTACTCGACACCCGTGCCGGCTTACATCGATCCGAATTCCGGGTTGCTCGTCGAACTGCCCAACAACACCTGTCCAGACTACGCCAGCGACTGGGACTGCGGTACGTACTCGTACTTCAACGAGTCCCTGACCGCCAACAGCACGCCGAACGCGGCACCAAACATGTGGAGGACTCTGCAAGGGTTCATGGGAGCGTTTCCCCAGTATGCCCGCCACGACGTGTTTTTCACGACCGAGTCGTACGGTGGCCATTATGCGCCTCTGTTTTCCGAGTACTTTCTGCAGCAGAACTCGAAACAGATACAAGGTGCTCACAACATTTCGCTCGTTGGCGCCATGATCGGAAATGGCTGGTACGATCCGTTGATCCAGTATCAAGCGTACTACAACTTTACGGTTTCGCCGGGCAACACGTACGGATATGATCCACTCAATCAATCTGTGAAAGGTAAGACATGACAGCGTTTTACTATATGTATCCCAAGACTGTGCAACCATTTACCCCAGCTACCTCTTGCAATCCGTACCCCTTAATTTGTCATATCTCCCAATCTTCGCGCAGTACTAACTTCTGTTTAACAGACCAATACTACACCAACATGTACGGTCCCGGAAACTGCTACGACCAAACCGTCGACTGCAACACGCGCAAACTCGACACAATCTGCAGCCTAGCAGACACCTTCTGCGCGCAACAAGTCGAAAACCTCTACGACATCTACCTCCAACGCGACGAATACGATTTCCGCTACTTGACACCCAACCCATTCCCGCAATCCTATTACGTCGACTACCTGAACACCGAAGCGGTCCAAACCGCAATCGGCGCCTACGTCAACTACACCGAATCCAGCAACACCGTGGGCTCGGCATTCGGAGCCACAGGCGACGACGACCGCGAAATCGGGACTGTCGAAGCCGTGCGCAATCTTGTGGCGAACCGCAACGTTTCTGTCACAATGTATTTCGGCGACGCAGACTATAACTGCAACTGGCTGGGTGGGCAAGTGGTCGCCGACCACGTCAATGCGAGTGGTTACGCTGATGCGGGTTTTGTGAATATTTCGACGTCGGATAACGTTGTGCACGGGCAGGTAAGGCAGAGTGGGAACTTTGCTTTCGTCAGAATCTATGAGTCCGGCCATCTCGTGCCTTTTTTTCAACCTCTGGTCGCGCTGGAGATGTTGGATCGCGTTATACATGGGAAGGATATTGCGACGGGTAATACGGCCGTGACGAAGGGGTATGTTACAAAGGGACCAAAGGTTTCGAGTTTCAAGGAGGGCAATGCCACGGTGCAGTTTACCGTGACGCCGCCGGGGAGTATTTATAATACGACGACGAATTTGCCGCAGAATGGGACAGACCAACAGTCGCCTCCGGCGAAGGAGAAACGAGGTAAGTATACGAAGAGATCAATGGGCCCGTATAGGCCGAGACAATATAGAAAGAGGATGATGGATATGTTGGATCAACAGCAGAGACGACGACCTGGTCGGGCTGTTGGGTGGGAATGACTGAATGACACTCGACTCGACTGTTGACACCGCCGAGGCCGATGGGAACAAACGAACGGACGAACGAAGGTAATGCTTTTTTCATTATATGCTTAGGTATGATGTTTATGCTTAATGGCTGTTGCAAAGCATATCATCAGTACGTCAGAGATGCCAATACTAGTACCTAGTAATCATTGTTGGTAATGCAGTCCTCTGAGATATCATATATCACATCCCAATTCCTATTGTAATAAAAGCTCCCCGTCTTGCCTTACCCTACCTTGCCTTACCCTACCTTGCCTTACCCTACCTTGCCTTACCTTGCCTTGCAGGCAGTCAGTATAAGCACTCTGAGCTACACTAGGCCCGCTGTGATGCGGTGGTTTCACGTTTCATTCTTTCTGGGACTCGGAGCGATGCTGCTGAGCAGTTTGCAGCTGCGTGTTTAAACATCTGCACATGCACCTACTGTATGTAAGGTATTCAGTGTCCTTACGAATCGATTCTGATCCTTGGTTCAGTCTCTCGTTCATATTTCTTGTTTCTCTCTATCCGTCTCATCGATTCCAGTCCTGCCCCGGAGCAGCTCAGCTTGGTTTAGCTCAGCTCCACGGACCGAGATCCAGCACTGCACTCCAGCTCTAATCATTTTTCTGGTAGCAGTAGACAACACAACCCTGAAGCATAAAGAGCAAGGGACCACCTTAAACTTTGACAAGCCCGAAATGCAAAAAACCGAAAAAGAAACCGAAAAAGAAAAAAAGAGACCATGACACATCCCTCGCCTAAAAACTCCACTGCATGCCTTTTTGATGTATCAGCAATGAAAAGAAAACCTATCCTGATATTCTTTTGTTGTTGTGCACGCATTTTCGGAAATTCCTGTGTTTCTCACCCGCTGCCCTCATCCAGCCCATGCATAGTGACAGAAGGGAACATTCGGCAACATATTGATCTAATGGATTCCGCCTGATTGCCTTTTCGATGGACATCTCCTTCAACTCTCTGTCGAGGAGCATGTGAATCTGGGACCAGATCTGAATATCGCTTTTCCATTTTATTAGGGGCTACCTCCGGAGCCTCGCTGCCAGCGCTCGATTAGATGTTCTTTGAAGTCTTGGTCATTGTCGTGACTGTTTCGCCACAGGAAGAGTAGGTTTGGTTCGTCACGGCAGAGGTCTTGTGTTGGTACAAAAGCAACTCGATTGCTTCATTCGTCATAGTGGTACACCTGTCAAAAACCATGTTAGCCTTATTATGTCTGATGCCACAAGAAATAGACCATCAATCTAACGACGGGAAAGGCGACTTACGAAATAATCGGGCAAGCCGAAAGCATCAAAATGCAGCCGTTTCGCCATCTTCGCGAAACCCTCGGTTTCAATGAGATGATAGAACGGGAATGGTGGAAACATGGCACCGTCACGGTGGACTTCGGCCTTGACCAACAAAGCTGTCCCGCCGACGCCGTCCAGAGGCATCAGTCGACGCTCATCGCGATCCTCTCCAAACTTGGCCGACATCGCCATGAGTGTCCTATACGTAGGCATCTCGGCATAGCCTTCGAGTAAAATATCGTCGGGGCCCATTTCCGCTGCCAAGTCCTTTGCTGTTTGACTATCCATCCAGGAGTTGTAGTCGTAAGGTCGCACATCCGGCTTGCCCTTGTCATTGATGTATCGCTGGAAGCAATTGGGGACAATAATGGCTTTGTCATGACTGGCTAGATCTTGGATCAACGTGGGCGGTGTTTCGATAATGTCGGCATCCAGCCACAGAACCCAGGAAGTATGAGGACCAATTGTGGTGAAAAGGAGACTGTTCCGTGCGCGAGCCATAGAGGCACGGCGTTCTTTCTGGTTTTCCATCTTGTGGCGTTCCTTTTCATCTTGAGATACGATGGGAGGATCGAAGTCCTGTCGCAGTATTGTCACCGATTGAAATCGTTGATCTTCTGGGCCAGATTGGGTCTTCCTGACGGCTTCCTGTAAAGCAGCGGTGGCAGCATGTCCTTCTTTTGTCCTAGGTGTGATGAAACCCAGACTGATGTGACGGTGAGGGTAACTAAGACGGAGGAGGTTGTTCCAGTATTCCGGATAGAAGCGGGCAAGGGGTGTGAGAATCAGGACTTTTTCATTATTCGCAGCGGGGTTGGCTGATGCGGTCAGATTGTTCAACTGGTAATGAACGACAGGCGGAGGAGGAAGGACGTCGTCTGCACTTTGCAGTTTGCGTTGTTTCCGGAAGGCTGAGGTGGGTGGTGAAAGAGGGTTCTCGGCGACGACATTTTGGGCCCGCTGCAGTTGGTTGGAGGCGTCGGGGGATATGGTGCGGATGCTGTAGATGAAGTAGACAAAGACAACGCCGAGTAAGACACCAAGAATGGTCGTTCGATTGCTGCTGCGCTTTTGACGCATGTCGAAGTACGGCATATTTCCTGTTGCTCAGAGTCTGCAGAGCAGTAAAGGAAACGTGTCACCTCGATGGCTGTTGCGCAACCTGTATCATGGTCGGAAGAGAGAGGATTCGGGGATGAGGATGTCCACACAGCGGACGGACAGGGGACCACGACAGCGACTGTGAGTCTGAATGGACTCGAGTTTCACTGATAAGAGAGTAGGGAGTGGCCGCGGAATGGGCCTCAAAAGGTTTCTAAGTGAATGAACAATCAATTGTCAGTGAGATGGGTGCAACCAAGTCTGGTACCTGCAAGTTGCAGGATGTACCACGACATGGAATCCCTATTTTGTGTGTACCGGGACTGGATTCGCGGTCCAGTTCAGCCGCACCTGGAACCAGCGCCACACGCCACGCGTCTATTTTTATCCAGAACCTTACAACTAGCAACACAGAAATGCCACCACTCTACAGTGAAATAGGGTTGAACGCGCAGAGAGGTTAAACGGGGCCGCCCAGGCGTGCCGTGATTGATACTTCTATCAAACAAATACAGTGCGTTCTTTGTGCCGCATTCTGTATCCGTTCAAAAAACTATCTCTGTGCAGTGCGCACTTTGGTATCATATCAACAATAAAACTCCCCCAAAGCGAATGCGCAAGCAAAAAATGTGGTCATGAAAAGTGCCCCTGGCGGCGAATGTCCTGCAATGCCCTTCTCAGAATAACCACCTGAAAGTTGATGACCCCAATCCTTTAATGAGACCGTGGCCATGAAACGAATGAAATATATAAACAGCAGCCCCATCAAGGGAAGGTTGCTAATGTGAATGCCGTGACTCCTTGCCCATGTTGATGCAGTCGTAACAAAGGAAATTCATGCAGGTCGTCGTTGAGATATGACCGGTTGTTGAACCAGGTCGTCCTGTTTCTGAGTTGGAGGTCATTATCTCCGTCACAGATAGACGTCGGTCTGTCTAACCTTCTTGATCTTCTGGCAATCGTCCTTGTCAGATGAGAGGTCACTCCTCGGACTCCGTCCTCCAGGGCTTGCCGCCGGAGAGGCTTTCCCAGCTCCAGCGACCTGGAAATAGTCGCCGGCTTCCTCGAGCTCCAGAGGCGTGACGGGTCCCTTGGGACTTCCTAACGGGTCCAACCGCGGTGCACCAGGCTTCGGACTAAAGGATGAAGCGGCAATCTTGGAGGAAAGATGTGCCCTCTCCAAAAACTCGCGTTGTTTCTCCCGCATAAGCCTAGGAGATTCCAGCTGCACCGGCTGGGTAACTCGGTTGATGCCAATGGCTGGGCTTTGCACCGTGGATGACGGCGTGGCAGGCGAGTCAAGGTGGTTGAAATTGGACGGGTGGAACCGCGGAAGGCTCATGTGCATATTTCTGGATGCCTGGCGGCCATGTTGCGTAGATCGAGAACGTGATGACTGAGAGGAGAAAGGCTGTTGATTTGCTGGGAGCCGGGGAGATAAAGGCGAGGTGGGCGTGTAGCGTCCTGAATAGGTATCGGTATTCATTCTGTGTCCCATGGTGAAAGGCGAGGCCAATGGGTCCGAAGATGTCCGGCGTGTGATTGTGTTATTTCGGTGAATTTTCTCCTATCCCCCAAACGATGACTTGAGCGTTGTTCGCATGCGGCAGCTGTATCGTGCAACGTTGTCGTATGTGTACTGTAGGATTCGGACGTCGACCAGACTGGGGTGAATTGGTGGAAGCCTTGTGATGAATCGAGGTCGTCTGCCAGATTATAAAATCCTATTGAGCGACGGGGATTTTGGACTCGTGGGTAAAATCTGTCGCAATAGGATTGACTGCAGAATTGGTCGACTGATGTATGAACAGGGCTTTGTCGAGGAGGAGATACGGTATGGAGGTCGAGGTCGGCCGACGGAAGAAACGGCTGGATGGGTCGTTTTGTATTCGCCGGATTCGTGTTCGGTTGTACAAGTGGCAGGCTAGACACGAGGTGCTCAGCCAACGATGGATTGTGGCTCACGGCTCAAAGATGGGTCCAGGGCGATCCTCCTTCGAGTTCTCCTCGCTTTGATTTTAGTGCTGGACTCGTGCGTTGAATCCTTGTCTCACGAAGGGTTTTAGACGTGGTGCTAGGCGGCTTGGGTTGCCGGGGCCCGGACTTAGATCTGCAAACCAGTCAGCAACACTGAGAGGCCGATCAACAGTGGTGATTTCCGGGATTGTCAGTGCAGCGCAGGCTTGAAACACAAATGAACTGAGAATAAAGAGCACATGTGATGGATATATGTTATGCTAGGCCACCGACGCAGCAGACGATCTGCAGGATGTTCTCGTACCGAACAGAGTTTGAGCGCTGCTATTGTAGAATTCGAACAGGTGCAGGCGCAGTGACCGGGATCAGGCGGTTGATCAGCCTTTCGCACACCGTACGACCGGACTGCAGGTGTGAGGACTTGGAGACGTCTTACCGGCTACGGCAAAGGACAGTGGGATAGTGGGATGGTGGACCTTGCCAATGTGTCGTCTCGTCATGTGCCGCTTTCTGCTAACCTGTCTCCATTAATCAATTTTACTAGTACTGAGCAATACAGTCGCTGACCCGAGAACATTCTTTAACGGGTCAAGAGGGGCATAATATGGCAATGCAGGGCACGAATCCAGCAAGCGGGCGCCGCAAACGTTATTGACAAAAAATATCATCATGAATGGCTGAATGCGTGGAACAGTGGATACTGAAAAAAGAGATAGTGGAAGCAGGATGACGGTAAGCGCGGCAGCGAAACGAAGCGGCGGCGGCCAGGAAAAGAGAAACGCCAGACGGCGCCCTCGATGCCATGCGCATGGGCGCCACATCGCCGAATTTCAGCCAACGAGATCCGAACGCACGGGGCTCGATTTACAGCGATTTACAGGGGCTGACGGGTAAGGATGCGAGTCCCTGCTTCAGGACCATACAGCAACCGTCATTCAGTCAAGGCCAGTCAATCAATCAATCTTTCATCAATCAAATCGATTGATCCATCAACCCTTGTGTGCCTGGCGACCAACGAGAGTAGACGAAGCACTGTCCTGATTAAGTACTCATCTGCCGATATATAGTACACGCCGTCCGTGTTATGCTGCTACATGGCACTATCCGCGTTGTATACATCTACTAGTAGTAGGAGGTTATGACGATTGTCAGTCCTTGGCTGGGCTAACAGAGACCGTTCAAGTTGGCAAGCAGAAGGAACACACGGCCAGAAAGAGTATGGAAGGACGGAGTACTCCTATTTACTAGGACGTTACCAGCGTAGGACTAGCAACTGTAGCTGTTCTAACATTAGCGATGTCGCAACCGCTAGTTTTTGTCAAACTAGCTGTAAGTGGTAAGCATGCGTGTCTAACAACATGCTCAAGTTTCAAGTTCAAGTTGTCTGTTCACATCCAACCCACTCTCGATCATTTCCGCCAGCTTATGGTCAACTTGAACCATGTGGGACGCTTCCACAAATCATCAGCACTGCCTACTACTACTGCAAACTACACGCGACAGCACGCAGACGCCAACAATTAACCGAGGGGGGCCTTGTAATCTTTCAGGAGTTGCTCAAGGGTCCGCGATGCTGGGCTTCCAACCCTGTATCGTTCTCGTACCCGTCTTATCGTGTCTGTCGTCTGGGGTCTTGACAGGCCGCGTCAGTCAGGGACAAGCATGCCTGGTAAGGGTCGAATAGGCTGCGAGGATGATGGGCACCTGCCAGCAAGGATTCATTATCGCCCTTATCAAGTGGCCAAAAAGTCAAAGTCAACTTGTCGCTAAGCGTACTTCCAACTGCTGCTCAAATGGCATCAGCATGGATGGACCGCTTGCCGGTTGGAAACGGAACGCCGAATACACCTCGCACTTACAATACCTAGGTATGTACCTGCGTACTGTTGTGACTGTGCACAACAAGGCAAACGAATAGCGATACTTGGGGCTATGGATTAGAGAAGGCCTTCGCTACGCTCAGATACAGTGTGGCTGTTTTTGCCTGTCTCTGACAGTTGTGCGGGGCCCAGGGGCTTCCACGGTCCTGTCACCATCCAACCGTCATACAAATTCCCCCAGCGGTAAAATGTTCATACAGAGCAGGCCGCTTGATTCAGTAGTATACAACGATCAAACCAATCATCAATGGCCAGCTGGAGCCGAGGACAACTTGAAGTGGAACAGCCCGAGCGCGTCGATGCAGTATTGTACTGTTACTACTGTACGATGTTTTATGTGGGAATGTTTTCCTAACCTTATTGACCCTCCACTGTTGCATCCACTGGCACCACACAGGAGACATACGGCGTACAACTTACTATTATTATTTCTGCCCAGAGCCTGGTAGCTCCAGCTAGCAGGAACTGCAATTCAGACGGATATCTCGGAGACTGGAAATGAGAAATTCGTCAAACTGTGCTGAATAGGTGGTCGTCGTACTGTAGTACTCCCTTGTCCGCCTCATGTACTGTGGCATCATCGATGATATGTGCTCCTCCACCGGCAAGCGTGCCGCCAGACCATTGCAGGCACACATATCCGGCTTATTCCATCCAGAACGATTGCCACTCTCGTCTCATCACGATCGAGTACAGAAGGCCAAAGCAACGTGCAGGAACACTTCACAGTTCTCCACAAACTTCTGCAAGCAGATCATTCTTTCCTGTGGTTATTGACCTAACAACGCACAGTTACGCACTGTTGTATCCTCGTGACCAGCTGGCATGGCGATCAGTGGGAGGACTCCCCAGATGCACCCGTGCCAAAGCCTTTGAAACGGTGTCAGATTGCTGACAACAGAGCGGTAGCTGTGCAATGCAGAGCTTGGTAGCAGTCATAACATACAACCAGCGAAGGCGGTCACTTTCTACAACTTCCCTTTCATGCCGAAAGTGGATTGCGCGACTGCATTAGTATTAATCGTACTTGGTATCTCGATCGCTATCCATCGGTTACTACTGTACGCAACAGCTACATATGACATCGTCGACAGCCAGGCAGACAGGACTATGATAGCCGTCTTCTCTTATGGGGGCCCAGGCAACCGTTGATTCTCGTGGTTGGGATTTTACTACCTTGACAAGGCTTGAAATACCTGTCAGCGTCTCGGCTGGAATCTTGAAACAACGACATGGAAGTCGCTTCGCTGTTTCAAGGCGGCTTAGACTCGATGTCGTTGTTCAAACCCTTCGGCTATCATAGCGAGCAGATATGCCTTTCAAAGTGTTTGCGTGTGGCCCTGTGAGAGGCTTTCGCCGCAGGATACCCTCGTCTCGCTTCTGCGAATCTTGGAAAGATCCTCGTGCACCAGCCACACGGCAGATGGCGTTCCTTGAATGAGGGAACCAGCCGAAGGGAGTCAGACACGAAGTAGGTACATTTATCAGAGTAGCCATCAAGCACAAGTAAGAGGTATACAATATTGTACCTTTCATTAGGTGGCCATGTTGGAATCGTGGCTGAGTTCGTCGGAAGCTGGCGGTCCGAACAGACGCAGCCTGCGGTGCTGTACGTCTTGGGCATAGTCTGGATTACAGCATCCAGGGGTCCTTCAGTCCTCATTCAATCATTGCTGCCGTGCTTTACCAAGAGTGTTGCCTCCTCCATGAGAGACGTGTTGATTGTCGTTGACGAGGACAGCCATAAATACATTGCCATTCTCTCGGGTCGTGCAGTTCTTTTGCCGCAGAAGTGATGCTTGAATTAAATAGGCGGCTATGATCACACCTGTACAATCCTCCATGGAGTCGCACCTCACAGTCGACTCTGCCGGCCGCGAGTTCGATCAATGGCTTGACTGGAACGGCGCCGTCCATACATCTCCCGGAGACTCGATTGGAGACCATACACTGGTCGAGTCCGAGAACAACCTCTTTCGTCTCCCTATATCTCCCTCGTCTACTGCAAACGGCGACCATCATCTGTCGCACATCAAGACCGACTTCCTCACCGCCCCTCCTTCCTTGGACGTCCTGACACCCCGGCATAGTCCGGTTTCCCCAGCATCACGCTCCAGTTCCGAACTAAGACTCAGCGGAGATACGTTACGAGACCAACCAACCTTCAATGAGCGCCCAATGTTGAAACGGAAGCTCTCGCCTTCAGATGTACCCACCACGAATAACCGCGTGGACGCGCCGACTCCAGCGGCGAAGAAGCGCCCGCACAATGTGATTGAAAAGAGATACCGAGCCAATCTCAACGAGAAGATCGCGGAACTCAGAGACAGTGTGCCCAGTCTGCGAAGTAGCAAGAAATCCAGGCCCCGCGACGCGTCCAATGAAGATTCGGATGAAGAAGACTTGGACGGCCTCGCCCCAAGCAACAAGCTCAACAAGGCTTCCATCCTCACCAAAGCCGTGGAGTATATCCGACATCTTGAATTTCGAACAAAGAGGCTCGAGGAAGAAAACAAATCGCTGAAAGAGCGATTGGAAACTCTAGACAAGGTCATTGCTCAAGGAGGTCATGACGCTCAAAGAGCTACGGCTTTCACCAGTGACAAGATTATTGAGGAATCTTGTACTCCTTCAGACACCAACTCGTCTCCGTCCGGGGCTGCAAAGAACTCAAACCCGCCTCAGGGATTGATCCCGCTTCCCGAAAGCTGGCGGCGGTTACGACAAAATCAATCGCAAGAACATTATGGACACGTCTACGAAACTCCTTCGGATCGGTCCAGGTTCAAGGGCAAATGGCCGACTCGAGTCATGCTCGGGTCTTTGGCCGGCCTCATGATCATGGATGGCTTGAGCGAGTCAGATACAGGCACAGATTCACGAGAAAAAGGGCTGTTTGGAATCCCTCTTGAACTTCTCGATGGGTGGCAGTTCCTACGCTCCCCAAGGGTTTATTTGGCCGCCTTCAATCAATACTGTCAAGCTGGAGGCATTCTTCCCTTGGTCAAAGGCTTCGTCGCTTTGACGTTTCTCGCCTTTCTCGTTTTCTCATACCTGTTCAACTCGAAACCTCCTCCGAAGGATGACCTAGAGGAGGCCGGCACCCACTCCTCACGCGCACCAGCACCAGCATCCCCGATTGAGGTCAGACGGCGAGCCTGGAGTACCAGCATGCAGGCGCTACGGCTTCCTCACCACAGTTTCTTCCCGGAATGGATGGCCATCACATCCGAGTGGCTCAAATATACCTTTGGCTGCCTGTTCGGCGCACGTGCATACGCCTGGCTCACAGGCCGCACTGCTGAAGATGACGTGGCCCGGATTAAGGCTTGGGACATCGCGATTGATGCACAATTGGCCGGCGGGGATGTCGAAGTCAGCCGCAGCCGAGTTGTCTTGACCATATTCGGATCGGGCACTTTGCCCAGTACACCCCTGAGACTGATGTTGAAGGCTTTGCACTGCCGGGTGTTGTTGTGGAACGTGGGCGCACTCGGAACCATGACTTCCAGCATTGCTAACCGTGTGGGGAAATTCTTCGCCAATCGACAATGGAGTCGAGCCAAGCACACCCACGATCGTCTACCTCTGCACCACTCGGATCGGCTTCCCGCCTATCTCTCCCAGATGCTTGACACGCCGTGCGACGAGGTTTTCCTCGACACTGTCTGTCAAAGAGCCTATAACTTGATGTACGACCGGCCAACCCAGGAGAACTCCACAAATCCACTTTTGGATGTTGTGGTCGAGGACCATGCCGTCCGCTCACCCCTGGATGCCATCGCGGCCTGGCGGTCGACATACTCGCTGACACAAGCGTTGGAGCTGGTTTTCAACCGCCCAGAAGCTCTTGAGCTCCTGCACGAGCATCTCTCATACGCGCTTGAAGTTGCTCCTCCAGGTTCGGCTGCGGAAACGCGAGCCTTGGCAGCCAGTGCAGTGTTCAGTACCACCGCACGAAGCGCCTGTTTTGTCCGAGCATCGATGGCCATGCAGGCCTCTTCTCCGAGCACGCAGTCAGCTTGTACTGACACCGATGCACGTCCCCCTTACTTTATCGATTCCTCCACACCCGTATCTGCCCGAGCCGACATTATGAATTGTCTGCACTGTGCAGAAACCCTTCAGATCTTAGAGTATGAACATGATGAGCAGAAAGCACATGCCTTCCTCTCCTCGAAAAAGATTGATCCCGCGAGCGGTGGCCTTTTGACCAAGGCAGCGGTTCAACATCTTCGGCGACGACTACCAACGGCTAAAGCGCCGGCACAAGACGGTGCAGATGAGGTTTGGGGCCTACCACACCATGTCTTGGTCCAGGCTGACAGATCGAGTGTGCACGATAGCCTGGAGAAGCCACGACGGTACAGTACACGCAGCAATGATACTGGTTATGAGAGCCTGGAGGAACTTTGCGCTGAGAGAGGAGTTGAGCAGGAGTTGCAGTTTTAATATGACCTTCGCTGTCGCCTAGGGTTGGACGGTTGGATGTTAATACTGGATCAGGAGTACGGAATGTTGGCGCAAAGGGATGCCTAGTGGCGAATATGATGCCTATGGATTATGAATATTCGATGAACGTGTCCCAGTTCTGGATCGGCTTTGTCTGGCCGTGGCTTTCTGAGGCTGCCCAGAAGCGAGGATGAATATATTTTGACCTGTAGATATTGTCCCCCGCCAGCGTGGATAGGAGTATACCGGCGGGAACTCATTTCAAATGACGTCGGTTTCTGTGGGTCAGACGAATAAAATATTGAGGTAGCATTATGTCATGGCATGGACTGCACCTCCATTCGACATCACCATCTGCAATGTATACATCAATAAAATGTTGTATAGCCTCTTTGCCACGGTCCTTACCAGGAGTAGTAGTACTTCTACCCAGTCTGTCCTTGTACAGCAACACGACGTGCAAGTTCGATCCCTTCCTCGACCATGACACAGACACAGAATGACACCGACGCCGTCTGGCAAATCGGGGTCTTTGACGCACACTGCCACCCTACCGATGTCTTTTCTTCCGTCGAAGACATTGCTCAAATGAAAGCTCGAGTGTTGACGGTGATGGCCACGAGGTCTCAAGACCAGGACCTGGTTGTAGAGGCTGCCAAGAAGTACCCGATCAAGTCGCGGGAGGACCTCCTGGAGGGATCATCAACCCACGTGCTTCCGTCGTTTGGCTGGCATCCCTGGTTCTCGCATGAACTCTACAATGACATGGATGGAGAAAACACCTCCGCTCCCAGTACCACTGAACATTACCGGTCTGTACTTGTTCCAGCTCCGGATGACGAAGAGTTTGTGCAGTCTTTGGCGAAGCCAAGATCACTCCGCCAATTCATCGAGCAGGCTGAGTCGAGGTTGAAAGCTTTCCCGTACTCCATTGTGGGAGAAGTAGGATTAGATCGGTCCTTTCGGCTGCCTGAAGCCTGGAAGGAGGAGCCGTCGAGCCAAAATGGTGGCTCAGAGGAGGAGTTTACTCCCGGACGGCGTGGCGGGAGGGGCCTCTCGCCTTATCGCGTGAATCTGGACCATCAGAAGGTGGTTTTGAAGGCTCAACTCGAACTTGCTGCGAAGCTGCAGAGACCAGTCTCGGTGCATAGCGTCCAGGCGCATGGTTTGGTCTTTGATTTGATGCAGAGCATGTGGAAAGGACATGAGAAACCATCCAAAGCGCAACAGCGGAAGCAAAAAGCAGCCAGCGGCAATGGTCGGGAGGTGGGAGATGGAAAGGAGGCAAGTTCCCTGCCCTATCCTCCTCGAATATGCATGCATTCGTATTCAGGCCCTCCGGATGCCTTGAAGCAATTCTTCAGTCCTAGTGTGCCGGCGGACGTATACTTTTCGTTCTCGTCGTTGATCAACTTCAGCAACCCATCCTCTGAAAAGGTCACCAATGTCATTAAGGCGGTGCCAGATGATCGAATCTTGGTGGAGAGCGACTTTCATAGTGCAGGGAAGAAAATGGATGAAGTGTTGATGGAGATCATTTTGAAGATCTGTGAAATAAAAGAATGGTCGTTAGAGGAGGGTGCAAAACGGTTCAAGGAGAATTGGGTCAAGTTTGTCTTTGGAGAACGGCCATCCACTCCGTGATACTGTTTATGGTCTCTCCGACGGCAGTGAAGTTGAAGTCAACAGTACAGCTTGGGAAGGCACTGGGTATACTGTGCAAGAAATACACCACTCATGCGAGCCAGATGTGTCGGGTTGTCACAGCGATGTCGTTGACATTCCCTTCACAGTTTACCAGTCTCTTGGTGAACGAAGGCCTTTCGCATGAGACCGCGCTCTGCGCATACACCATCAACTTGGGAACGAATCTGTTTTCCGCGGGCGCTGCTTCTCTACGTGGTGATAGCATCGTCTTCTGCACAAAGACTGCAACACCACCGTGTGAATCGCTGCCTAAAAACAGCCGAGCCCTTGTCACCTGTCGGCGGGCCGACGGCCTTGTTTGCGGTTTCTCACTCATCTGAATTTCTTTCAGGATGAAATCGATTCCACCTTCCTCCCTTCAATTGCCTCATCGTCCTCGAGTCGGAGCGCACAACGTTCCCTCCAAGATGGCCGCAAACACCAAGCACCCCTATGCGGCTTTGCTCGAAACACCGCACCCCTTTGCCTACACAGACTGGGTGGTCAACATTCCTGTCCCACAGATACCACGGGATGTGCCCTATGGAAACTGCATGAACTCGACCAGGTGATTCTGAAGAGGCTGGTGCGGGCCGTTGAGTCCAGAGCCGGCAGAAACCGCTGCTTCTATGAATTTCTCGTGCACCCGTCGCAGTACAGTCAGAAGCGCCCATCTCAGATCAGAGTGACTGGGCTTTACGCGTTCTACCAGGTGAAAGACTGGCCAGGAGCCTTTGCACAGCTGGAATGGACCTCGTTCGTCTTTGCCAATATCGAGTACGACAACATGATCAGAATTCATGGGGCGGGAATCAATCTCATGTGTACGTATGCAGCGGAAAGAAATCGCGGAAGCCCAATAGCAAGCGTATGTTTGTCTCGCTGACTGACTTTCGATTCGCAGTGCCAATCCTCCCAATGACAGCTTTGCCTATTTTTCAAGCAATGAAGAAAGATCAAGACCAGGTATTGGCAAGAATATGTTCCGAGCAAGGCAAAACCGTAGGCGAGGTGATCGAAGGACAGATGTGTCTATACGCCAACGGGGGATTGTCAGCACGAGGCCCTCTACACCGACTCTCTGAGCACGATCCAGCACTCCAAGTTTCCCAAGCCGCGACGCAACGATTGTCGAACATACTAGAGCTTCCTGTCCCAAACCCTTCGCAAGGGACACCGGATCCGGAACCAATCAGTGAAGAAACTCTGAAAACGAATGCTGAACCCAGCACCGGCATAGAAGACGCAGGCGCCGAAGTCGAGCAAGTCCTACCAGATCCAGATCCCAACATTGAACAGTCTGCTCCGGAGCCTGAACTTGAGCCTACGCCTTCATCTTCTGCTTCTACAGGGCTAGACGCCGATATCGATCTCTCTGAGTCTCCCAACAAGTGGACCGTAGAGGAAGTCGTGGCCGACAAAGCCAAATTCGAACACGCCCTCAAGATGCACAGCGAATGGGTTCGAAAGGCCACGTACAAAATGCAGATCTACATGATGCGCCACTTATGTCGATCTGCCCAGATGCAAACTGCCCCCTGGGACGACTGCTGGAACGAGGCGCGACGACTGATCTTGGCGCAAGCCGATGCGCATCTGCAGAACTGGCATGAGAAGTACCCGCAATTCGCTGCTATGCAAACACTTTCTACGGGACCCTGGTTGGAGAAACAGCTCAAATGTCTTTTGACCTCTGTCGCGGCTCACCATTCAATCCCGCAGGACTTGTCGCCAGAGGTGCAGGCGCAATGGCGCAGAAAACACTACTTGATCGCGACGGGCAAGCAGCGCCAGCTTTTACAGTTGTGGGCTAAGAAGGTCAAGAACTTGGCGGAAGCTCAAACTGGTTTGAGGTATCGGTACGAGAAGGACTTTGTCTGGGATCTCTGGACCGGAAAGTTGGAGCGTAGAGGGGCTGCGCAAGCAGATGGTGATCGAATGGATGTGGATTGAGAATGGAGAACGGCATGATCGACGGTGTTTAAGATTGAGATAGGCCGAAGGTTGGAAACCCGACGTTTGTCGAGGTTTAGACGAAGGTCCGTCGATGTTTGAAGATTCGTGGCAACCAGGGATAGAATCGGGCAAGTGTGAGACGTGGATAGAGGGTGCATTAGAAGGACCAGACCGTGTTAGACGAGGCTAGACATAGAATCGGAATGTATGAGTTTCGACTGTTAGTAAAGGCACTTCAATGCTCGTCTCGTCTGTCTAAGTGACATTGCCGCGTTGCCATCATGGTGGCCCGGAAGGGCATCTATCGCAATAGGTATCGCACGGGACATGTTGGACCATATCTCTTTGGCACAGCATTGCATAGATGAATACTAGGGACCCTGGATATCTCGCATCGCGATAGTCCCAAAGCAGGAGTAAGTGATGGCGGATGTGGATGTTGAGAATATACTAGAATCTGACATTGTCATTCATCACTACAACTTCGACCCTTGTCCATACCCCTGTCTCAGTCTCTGCGGTAGTAATTTCACAGACGCAGACGGCGAATCTGAAGGCTGCTCCGTTGGCAAACTAAACAAATTCCTCCCCGTCTGTTCATCAAACCGCACTATTCCGACCAATCCGACTTTTTCGTCCGTCCAGCTCGCTAGGCGGGCGAGGGTTGCTGCGTCGGCGTGGTTGGCGAGGATTCTGGGGCCTTGAAAAGATTCCACCGTCTTCTCAGATGTGGAAAGTCTGTTGTTGGTGTTGGTGTTGGCAGTGTATGCGTGTATAGAGGAAGCCTTGTTGTTCACTGAGGTGGAGGTTGAACGGAGTCGAGCTACAATATGTCCTAATTGAGGACTGTTATGTCGGTCGTAGTCAACTGTGTAGGTCTGTGTATTCCACCGAAGGATTAGTTATTAGTTAATGGTTGGTTTTTGGTTGTCACAAAGGTTTTAGGTCAGGGGTGGGTATGGATATGGAAGCGCGTAAGAGTGTTCAACTTTACATACCTCAATCATTGCCTCCTGTTCTCTTGCCACTTTACCATCAACAGCCGGAACAGGCACATCAGTAACATATTCCGGCAATGGCGGGTCTGGCGGATAAGACAACCCGTCTCCAGTTCGTCGCCGCATCGTCGACAAACACAAGACGTGTTCGTAGGTCATCCAGCCACCATTGGCGAGGATCAAGCCGTGGCGACCTTTGCCGGCGCGGAGGTGACGGGTCATTTCGGTGATTGCCTAATAACAGGTATCAGAGAGATGACGGACTGGAGAGAGGTATCGGTCGTACATACATGCATGGAATAATTGTTACCCGCGCCACCGAAGCTAGTCAATCCGCCTAGAAGCGTCAATGTTTTTTTGCTGTTTGTTATTGGTAATCCGAGATGAGCGGCGGCGAGTTTGGGGACGATGGGGAAGCATCTATAGTAAGTACTCGCGGTCGGTTAACAAATACAACGACGAGGAAAGGAGCCGGGGGGGGGGTGGTGGGAATGGGAGGAGTATGATGGATATGGATTTGGGTTTGGGGTTGTACGCACGAGTAGAAATCAAATAAGTCGATGTCGTCTTTGGTTAAGCCGCATACTCGCAAGCCAGCGTCGAGAGATCGTTCGATTGCCGGGCTGGAATGGTAGTTTGGTCGGTCCCAGACTGGGTGTGTGAGATTTAATTAGTAAACTTGCACGCATGCACGTCTAGACAAGTCTCTGGCTGTAGGGGTGAAAAGGAAAGGGTGATTGTGAACTCACAGTGATCGCTGTCTTGTGTTCCCGCTCCACCGAGGGCATAGATCCATTTCGCCTTTGGGACACCTAGTTCTTCGGCATACTCGGTGGATGTCAAGATACATGCGCCGGCGAGGTTGATTGTGTTGAAGGCGTTCATTAACAGGGGGTCTGTCACGCAGAAGGGACATCAGTCATGGCCATCCCATCCGTCACAAGCCAGTGGCAGTAGAGGTACAACTCCAATCCTGACATTGACACCGAATCCTGGCGTGGATCTCACTTACATGGAAAACAAATCATTCGATTCCTCTCCGTCACGGTCGCTATCTCATCCTTCGTCTTCGGCGGCTTGCCATAACTCCACGCCAACGGGTTCCGTTCAGCCACTTTGGCGAAGTCGGCATACAGCTGTGCAGACTCGTCGTGATTCTCGGCGATCGACTGTCCACGGTGTGCGCGGAAACCGTTCTCGAAAAGCGGATAGATTTGAATCGGGGCGCCAATGTTATAAGTGGCTCCGAGGTCTAAGAGCATACGGAGTCAGCAAGGGCCACCGTTTCTCACCAATACGGGACAATTCTTTCCAAGCTGTTTCCAGTTCACTCACTTTTACCCCTGTCCCTGGTCGTAGCAGAAAACACCGAGTGGACACTTTCTTTTGTCTTTGTCCATCCCGGCGGAGGCATCTTTTTGGCCGCCACGCATGCACTCACTTTCCTCAATTAGTTAGTCCCTGGTCAAACAAGTCAAGAAATCGTTTCTTCGGTCATACATGATGCCAGAGCCTCCCCGCCCGTCACGATAGCAACCTTCGTCTGACCCTTTGAAATCCTCCTAGCGGCCTCGTCGAACAATTTGGCTGGCTTGTTGCCGCCATGGTCACTGTAGAATTTATGTCGGGCGTCAACGCCTAGGCGTCGACTAATGTCGCCTGGTAAGTCGTCGTATGGCCACGTCCATGTGCGTACGACGTCGATGCTGTCGATGGACGATTGGAGTTGTGCTCTTTTTGGAGATGGGAGGTCAGTGTCCTTGAGAGCAGTGTCGATGGCCGAGAGGATTAGGGTTAGGGGTTCATGGGCGTCGGAGACTGAAAGGGATCGGTTGATGCAGTCGCCTACGCCGATTATGATCGGGGTATGGGTACAGGCCATGTCGGTACAGGTTGAAGAGACTCAAGTGAGCAACTGGTTATTTTGCTGGCGATATGGATGAGCAGCATTAATTGCGTGTCCAAGATCTCATTTCAGTATAAATGTATAGTAGTCTGAGATTGTATCCGAGAAGTCCATAGAGACTCGAAAGTAATGTCCGCCGGTCTATTGGTTGTTTTGACACTTCAACATTTGATAGCCGGTGCGCACATGGAGACGTGCTGTGCTGAGCTGATAGAGCCGAGGTTCTCCACGCGGAGGTGCTGACGCCGGAACCAGCAGGGCGACCTCATGGCAGTGTTTCGTGATTTGCAGATTTGATTTTCTAGAAGAAGTCACAATCATGCCATTTCGATAGACCCAGGTTCGATGGCTTTGAAGCCGGGTGCGTGTGGTGCTTGTCTTCCACAATCCGTGCTGGTTGGGTTCCACGAGGTGATGACTGAGATGTTAGAGCACGTCGGATTAAAGTTGTGCCGTAGGGAGTTCAGCCTTGCCATCACCCGTCAGCGCCGCAAACCTTAGCAAGACCACCTCATCCGCTTTGTCTGTACCAGCATTCGTCTCCATAATTGGATGGCTGGAGCTGCATATGTGCCAATTGCCTCACGCGGTTTTTCTGTGGGTACGCTCAAGCAAGGGGAGTATCTTTGGGTCCTGCTACATGTCGAGCGGGAGGCGTATCACGACGCCACGGAGACCATGTGAAACTGGTTCACAGGGAAGAACCCTATGTGCTTGCCGCCTGATCAATAATACTCGTACTGACTAACGGCGTCAAACTCTGGGGATGTACTTGGAAAACACAATATTAGAAAGTGGCGCAATACCGTGCGGGCCCTTGCCAATCGACGAGAGAGGTTGCCTTGCGAAGCAGTATTGCATATCATCATTCCGTTATCTGATCATATATCATCTCTGTTGTCATACATAACCTCAAGGTCAGAAAGGAAAACAAAACCAGAGACGATCATCGTGCCATTAGTTGCGACACCTGCACATTCAGTGGGTGGGCGTAAATCATCACATCTTCTCACGATGAGAAACGGTGGTCTCCTCCTCCCCGCTCCCCTTGACGACAATTTCACAGATCTCATCAATAGCTCTCGGAGCAACCACTGCCTCGGCAATACTATTAAACACTCTCGCCGTTGTCAACTCCAGCAACTCCAGAGAAGAAGCATCAGGCTCCCTCAAGATCCAACCTGCCCGTTCGAAGCGCTCACGACTCAATTGATTCAAGGCGACGAACCGAACTTCAACGGCCTCCCCTGCATACTTCCTGAGCTCAATGAGGAAGTTCTTTAGGCCAACGACGGCAGTGGTATCGCAGTAATTGACCTTGCCAAAGTCCAGAATAACAACGTTAATCGGTGGCAGGCCGACACTTTGGGTATTGGCCTTCTTGCGGAGACGGGCTATCCGCTTCTCGCCTTCGACTGACCAGTTCCGGTCGGCTTCCGTGCCATTGGCCGTGCTGTACGCCGGAGCATGGTATGTTTCGATGGTGTCAAAGATGGCCTGCTTGACTCGATTGACGTTAGGGAAGAAGAAGGACTCGTTAAACCTGAAAACGCGGATATCCGCAGGAATCCTTGGTGGCAGTGCATGAGCGCTGTTCAAGGAACTTGCCAACTCCGAGGAAGATGTATCTGCATAAATGCTGGTGGTTTTTGTAAAGACCTGGCGGATGAGACAATAAGCAATGTTGAAGGCCACAGCGCAGCCGATCCCAATCTCGGTGCTGACAAACAAAGACACCCAGAACGCAACCATCGAAGCGATAAAGTCGGCTAGTGAAGTCTTCCAGAAATGGTAGTAAGTTTTGGCAGACCCGACGAGTGGCCAAACCGCGGTGATGATGATGGCGGCAAGTGTGGCTTTTGGTACCCAGTACAGGGCACCAGTGAACTTGTAGATGGAGAGGATAATAAAGGCGGTCGTGATGATCCCGGATAATGGCGACTTAACCTTGCATTGGGAGTTCACCGCGGTTCGAGACATAGCTCCACCTACGCCCATGGCGCCAAAGCAGCTGTTGAAGAAGTTGATCACTCCGAGATAACAGAGCTCTTGGCTGGGATTGATGACATAGTTGTTCCTCAGCCCAAAAGCACGCGCAATGGCAAGATGTTCAACAGCCATTGCAATGAATGCCGCGATACTGCCGGCGCTGACTTTCCCAATGAGTTTTGCATCTGGTACCTTTGGGGAAGTGATCCGGGTGGTAGGGACTTTGCTGACGTCAAAAAGGTAGTCGTCCGAGTCTTTCCCCTTGTTGACAGCATAGCTGATTCCTGTGAACAAGACCATCGTGATGAAAGCACGGGTGATGGACAGAAACCAAATGATCTTGTTTCGGTTGCCCCATTTCTCGCCGGCCTTTTGGAGGATCGTCAGCAGAATGATCCCGGCAAAGCCAATGCCAGCTGCTCGGCCGTTGCAAGTCCCAAAGTTTGTCAGAACGTCGTGAATGATATTGGCAGTGCCGTCACCAACATTATCTTCACCAATAAGGTTCTTGACTTGACCCAAACCGATGGTTATGGCAGCAGCAGAAATGAAGCCAGTCAACACAGGAAATGAGATGAAGTCGAGAAGCCAACCGAGCTTCAAGAACCCTAGTGCCATGGCATAAACGCCCATCATCAGCGCTACAGCTGATGCCACCGTTTGTGCACTGTATCCTTCCTTTGTGTAATCTTTGACGACATCGGAGGTCAGCAGGCCTATCAGCGACGTTGGTCCAGTTGACATGTCTAGAAGGTAGGTCAGTTGATCAATAAACCAGGGAAGAACATGCGGATTGCACCTTTTGATGTGCCCATAAAGGCATAAAGGACAGCTGGTAGCCAGCTGGACATGAGTCCATACTGGACTGGAATCGTGGCAATCTTCGCATAAGCTAGACTTTGAGGAATCAACATGACAGCAAGAGTCAGTCCAGCGATGAAGTCGTTCAAAAGCCATCGATAGTCATATCGAGGAATCCATCCCACGATAGGAACCTTGTCCAGGAGATACAACACCGCTGCGCCTGGAGCAGCCCGCGCCCCCTGAATACCATAAGTCGCCACCCGATTCCAGGTAACATCTGTCCTAACGTCTTCTTTGACCTTCTGGACGATCTTCATGGTAGTATCTTTCTGATTATTTTCCTTTGAGGTGAAGAATGGACGGGACCCGGTGGACAGGTGGACGATGAAGGTTCATATGAACTATATGTCCCAGACATGGAACGGTTCCAAAGATCCATCCATGCAACGGTTGGGCCATATCGCAGCGCCCTCGGGATGTACCAGGATTGTCATGCTTGGTTCAAGTCAATGCATACATTGCGCGCGAGAGCCATTCAGACTTGCTTGGGGCAGAAGAGCCAAACTCAACGCCGGAGATCCAAGCAATGGAGAGGCCGTTGGCGGAGACTTACCGAAAGGGCATACTGAGCAGCCATTGGGAGACCGAGAGGATGTGACTGCATTTCAAGTCACAGTCTACCTCGCTTTCTGACTGGTGGCAATCCAGCGCCAGCTTCGAGAAGGCCATGTGCCCCAGACTACCCCAGGCCCATGAAGCTTAGCCCCCTCATGAACAGGGGTTGTAGAACAATCATGATTGGCGAATATCATGTGGATCTCACTTCCATCAACAACGTGAATGCGGGGGGTTGTATTCGCCATGGTGCAAACTCCCATAGCCCTGATATTGGATATTGGCCGTTCAGGGGCTTGTAGGAGGCCTGCAGCCGTTGTCGTAGAGCACCTAGACCCTGCTCGTGCGGCTAAATGATCATGCGAACCTTGACTTTACAAGATACCTCGTGTTGTCGGCCAGCCTGCATAATAAGCTTGTAAGCATCTGACCCCGGTCTTGATGATCGTCCGCCAAGTCAGGAAGGCGAATCAATACTACCAACTGTCTTCCGTCGCGATCAAGCACAGCTGCCTCGGGCTAAGAGTCAAGCAGCTGGACCCTTAGTCCTGCAGCCTGTGAGAAAGCTAGCGTGCTCGTAAAGGCTGATCAAAATCGTGATCTCTGGCCACAAACCTGCAACAGGGCCTCCCCCGGGTGAACAAATAACCGGACAGTGCAGGGTAAAACTCAGGGGAATGCCTGGATCATGGTAACAGGGGCGCAGAATGCAGCTGCGAGATGTGATGGCGCATGCTGATGCCCAGATTTTCGCCTCAATTCGGCTAGAGGACCACAACGTAATCCTGACCTCCAGTGTCCGTTGCTTCGTGTTCGGCAGTCAAGCTAAGACAGCCTCACACTCGACAACGAGGGGTGAATGAGTCGGGATATCTGTATCTTAGCTGGATAGGAGGACCGCTGCATGGCATGCAATGGCCTGACCACATGATTCGAACGTTGAGAGTGAGACCAGTAGTTCTGATCAGAGGGACGTCGGTCCATAATCAGCCTTTGAAAGCAAGTCGGTCCAAATTTTGTGAAGATACTATGTAAGAGTCAGGGGAAAAGATCCAGCACGGGGCAGAATTAGCTTCATCGTCCGACGTTCGGGGCAAATGGCTCTTGACCATTATAGCAATGTTGAGAATCGACAGTCCGACCTATTGACATCTTTATATGAGGGCTCCTGCCATTGCTCATATATGATGATCATGTTGGATCCCGGGACATATCAGCTTTGAGCATACGTCCAAAAACGCTGGCCAGTGTTAATCTCTGAAAAATTCGTGACATGCTATCCAAGACCAACTAGTAGAGCTTGCATAGGGCTGGAAGTCGGTCGAGCCATTGCGAAGATGTGGTAATTCAAGCAACAGTTCATGACGACTCATTCTAGAGACCAACAAGCCAGGATCTCTGGTTGTCAGCGTCAACAACAGGGGCTGAAAGGGAGAGGACATTGAAACTAGGTAGCACTGATGGTAGCCGGGCCTTTCGTGATTGTTAGCGGCACATGATTGATGGTCCCTGACACTGTCCTCTCCATGCACAGAGTCTCTGTTTGCTGCTCATGGGTCTCGATTCTCTGGGTGAACTTTCAGCCAGAGACACTGCTGAGAGTTGATAGTGCAGCCCAGCTACATCCAAGCTTAATGAAAATAGATACGTTACCATATGATCAAGTAGCTGTTTGGGGGGG